>NC_089251.1:13377771-13686937 GCF_963930625.1 Muntiacus reevesi
CAGTCAGCTCTGCATCACTGGCCCCAGTCTTGAGGTCCACGGACCCAGCTGAGTTGGGTACCACCCCACAGGGCCCCCGTACCTGATAAGCCTTCTCTCTTTCTCCTGTGGAGGAGGCAGGGGTGGGGGCGCTGAGTTCAGTGGGGCAGAAGGAAGAAGGGCTTGGCTGGAGGACTGCAGCTCACACCACTTCCCAGAGATCACACTCCAGGTCTCCTGGGACGCCTCCACCCACCCTTCAAGGCTGGGCTTCAAGGCTGCCACCTCCAGGAAGCCCACCCTGCCCATCCCTCCTCTTCTCTATTTCCTTCCATCAAGTCAGAAGGCTGGGCCCTCATCTCCTTCTCTGCCTTGATCTCAAGTTTATTCCAGGAGGGGCAGCTTCCCCTTCAGAGGCCATGAACCCCTGAGAGCAGACCCTGTCTGAGTCACAGCAACAGGTGATGTGTTTGAGCACCTCCCATGGCCCCAGTGCCGTGAGAACAAGGGCACCCACTCTGCATCTCTGGATCTCCCCCTCTGGCCCCGGGAAGTGGGCAATGAAGCCATCCCCGCTTTGCCAATAGGAAAACTAAGCTACTTACCCGACAGGTGTCTCAGAGCTAGGCACAGGAGCAGCAAGAATCTTACCTGCCTCACCCTCCAAAATTAAGGCGTGAGTATTCAGAGTTGATAAATGACCTTATAACAAAGTTGCTTAAAATAATGGAAATTGACTGTTTTTCCTGGTCAGAGAACTGACTGAGCTCTGCTGGGATGTTCTTCTGCTCCATGCAGTGTAGCTGAGGACCCTCAGTGGCTGCATTTGGCTGGGAACCCAGCTGGGGCTTCTCACTCTTGAGGGTCTCTACACATGACCTCTCATCACTCTGCAGTCTTGCCTGAGCACCTTTAGGGCATGGTGCTGGCATCCATCAGGGGCCATTCCAAGGAGACTGGTCCTAGTGTGGAAGACCCTCTTGGACGTTTGCTCGCATCATCCTTCCTAACGTTTCTTTGGCCAGAGTAAGCCATATGTCCGTTACTTGATCTGTTCACTGGGGTCACCTGTGTAATTGTCCACCACGGTTGTGTCTCCTTTTGTAGAAATGGTGCTAACTACAACTGTGGATCCTCTCTACCTGTCAGGTCAAGGCAAGCTGAGTTAGTCAAAAGCAGTTTGAAGTGACTTCTGATCCCCTTGCTCTGAACCTAAGACCCAGCCAGAATTGGGACCTGTCCGATGAATGGAATCTGCAGGTGGAACTGTCAAGGAGACATCCAGCACCAACCTCTGTGTGGAGCACCCGTGTTACCCCTGGGAGCCTGGGCCTTTGAGAAAAAGACCCCTCCTGTGGGACACCTGTTACTAAATAAGTGGGCGATGGAGTGGTACCTTTTCTTTTCTTCCAGGAGTGTAACAGCAGGGGTTTCCCCTCAATGGAGGGCTTTGCTGCTTGGAGAGGGCAGGTGAGAAGAATCTCCCCCTCTCATTCCCCACTCCCCATTTGTCCCTTCCTCTTTCTCTTTCCCCATTTCTGATTCAGGAATTTAGGCTAAATGACCTTTAAGATGTTTATTCTTCCATCAGCATCCCTTTGGGACCAGGTTAGGCTTTATTTACTGAATGCCTAGTAGGTAGCAATGGCACCCCACTCCAGTACTCTTGCCTGGAAAATCCCATGGACCGAGGAGCCTGGTAGGCTACAGTCCATGGGGTCGCAAAGAGTCAGACGTGACTGAGCGACTTCACTTAGCAGGTACCTGGGCACTTTATCTGCTCTCTCCCTAGAAGCTCCCTGGGTTTCACAGATTGTCCTTTGAGGTTTGGTTCCTGGTCCCTCTCTGAGGTGCATGGTGGTTGTCAGCAGACAGTTCGCTGGACATCTCTGATTTCCCCCCTTAGCACGTGGGAGCCTGCCTATCTTCCCTTCCTCTCATGTTATGCTTACTCTGGTCAAATCTGCATTAGCAGGGCTGCCATGCGTCGCTTCCAAGTGAGGCTTTACAAGTCACTGTGTACGTCCCCATATTGCCTTTCTTCCCATCCATAGTGGTCATAGAAGCACATGTTGAAATGGAGCTTCTGACAGACAACGATCTGGAGTGATTATTAGGTCCAGAGCCCCTGCCCTGGATATGTGGTGAAGTGGGAAATGGACTGTTCTGTTAGGTTACTGAGATTTGGGGAATGTCTGTCACTGCAGCTTAACATAAAGCCTCTGCTGACTGATATACACACTCGGGTTCAAAACAAGAGACCATAGGGCTGCTGGAACCACCTATCTAGTTCTCATAACCAACCTTTCAGGAAAATGGCAAGCTCTTTCAAAATCCGTTTGATAAATTCCATGGAAGTCAACATGGGTCTTGGTGGTTAATTGGTTATGGAGGGGTATGGGAAATGAAGGAGCCAGTCTCCAAAATCAGAAGGCAATCCCCTCCTTTAATTTACCCCTGAACCAACCAGGAGAAGGATTTCTTCCATCCCAGGCCACTGGGAATATTAGGGATTTATTTTCCCCCTGCCTCTCTTCCTCTCTCTCTCTTTCTTATCTTCCTCCTTCCCTCCCTTTCCTTCCTTCCTTTTTTCCTTCTTTTCCCCTCCTCTCTTTCCTTCCTTTCTTCCTTTTTTAAGCACTGCTTTCCAAGTTGTGTTAAGCTAGAACTGTTGCTAGTGCATTCTTCCCCTAGTACAACTCCACTGAAACATTTCAGCAGGCCCCACTTTCCGACCTGGGGACCCACCTCTCTTGATTGAATACCGATGATTGCTTTATAAAATATTTTTAAACCCTGACGGCTCTCCAGGAGCGAAGGCTGTTGTTAGAGGAGTGCAGTGGCTTTCAACTTCTCTTGACCTTTAAGGAAAAGTATTTTGAAATGTGTTGTTTATTCTCGGTCTCCACCAAGCATGTGGAGAATGCAAGGTGGCATCATGTTGTCAGTTATTATTTCTGGCTTAGAGCTTCACAGACCTGGCCGTGATTCTATTACCTGCAGGTAGAGGGTTGTGCATCTCCTCGTCTCCAAGGGCTGGTATGAGAGTCCAGCCAGGGAAGTAGGAAATCCACCTCTAGGCTTACCGCTGATGGCCTAGATGCATGGTGCATGGAGCTGGGAGCTCAAGACCCAGCATTTCCACACCGTCTTCTTCACCAGTTTATTAAAATGTCATCCTTTTTATGAGCCAACTTCTTCACTTGGCATGGGGCAAGCAGGAGCCCAGAGGTCACAAGGCCAGGCCAGGACCTCTCAGTGGGTTAGGACCTACCTGGAGGTGATCGCACAAAGACAGGTGGAATGGAAAGAGCTTGGGCTTAGCCCTGGTCACACTGAACTTTGGACTTCAGTTCTGTTACTTAGTCAATGACTTTCTCTTGGTCAGCTTCAGCTCCCTCACCCCTAAAATGGGAACTATAATGACCATCAACATTCATAGGCCACTAAATTCAAGTTGTCTATTTCAACTCACTTTTTACCACAGCATTCTGAGATAGGTTCTATTATCATCAGCCCAGTTTTCAGATGACGGAAGTCAAGGATCGAGGAGTCATAAGATTTGCCTGAGGTCACAAAGAACACAAGCTCCAACCCAGTCATGTGGGGGAACACGGTACTTTCCTCCCTGGAGAGTTGCTTGGGAGGATTAAAGTGCTAGAATACACAACAGGGCTTGATATGCGGGTGTGCTCAGTGAAGATGGCTATTGTTGTCATTCAAAAAGAAACCACCTATTCTAGAAGCAGTTGACCCAGAACTGCACACGAAGCCTTGTGCCCACTCGTTAGGATTGCTCACTCCCCCTTCCAGGAACTCGGGTGCTCCCAGGTGCTCTATCACACCTTGTCTAGGAGGAGGTGGAGACTTTGGATCTGAGCCTTAGGAATAAACAGCTCACATAGCAGACAGGAAGCCATTGGGAGGATGCACCAGGCAGAGCCAGCAACAGTGGCAAAAGCCTAGAGGTGCAAAAGTGTGTGTTTGCAAGTAGAGGCCGGCCGGGGTGGGGGTGGAGGGGTGGTGGTGATGGGGGGGCTGTTGGATTTGATTCAGATGTTTGTTGCTAGGGGACCTTCTCTGTCCCTCTTCCTCCTTCAGCCTCTTCAAAAGCCGGACCTCAGGCGCCACCTGGTGGCAGCCTCAGATACCAACAGGGCAGAAACCACCAATGGGAGTAAATGCTACTCACACTTCTGTCCCCTGAACTGTCCCTTCCTGCCTCTCTCCTCGGAAATGGACTTGCTATAAAAGCGATAGAACAATCATCAGGAAGTTTTTATTTAAGGATTACATTTTCCAGTTATCAAAACAAAGCATGGTCATTGTAGAAAGCTGGGAAAATATACAAAAGTTTAATCGAGAGGGAAATAGTCCCCCTTAGTTCTGTTGCTCAGAGTAACCACTATTAAGACACTGACATCTTTTTTTAAAATTTGTTATCCAGACTTTTTATTGAAATATACATAACCTACAGAAAAGCCCAACTCATACAAGTTGATGAATTATAACACAAAGTGAAAATATCAGTGAGACCATCACTAGGTCCAGAAACAGAGCAATACCAGAATCCTAGCAGTCTCTTTTTGTCCCTTTCCAACCACATCCACCAACCTCCTTCCCAACTGTAGCAACTAAGCTGACTTTCAATATCACAAAGTTCTGGAAATTTATGTAAAAATAAAAATACTGCTTTATGGCTAGCTTCTGTTGCCAAAGGGTGTGCTGGTGGTGTCAGTCTTTTCCACTTACCTATCGTGGCTCAAATGATCAATTCCCTGCTGGCGCATGAAGTGTCTCAATTCTTTATGTTCATTGGCTATTTGGATATCTTCTTTTGTGAATGACTATCCGTGTCTTTTCCCATTTTTGATCATCTCTTTGTTATATAAAGAATTCTTTATATTTTCAAGATACAAGTCTTTTGTGGATTTTATATATATTGACTAAGATACTGACATCTTTGAATCCAGAGATTTTCTCTGCATGTAATTTTCATGTAATCCACATACACTGAGGATTAGTGTGTGTGTGTATGTGTGTGTGTGTGTGTGCATGCACTGTGTGCTAACTTGCTTCAGTTGTGTCTCTTTGTGACCCTGTGGACCATAGCCCACTAGGCTCCTCTGTCTATGGGACTCTCCAGGGAAGAATACTGGAGTCGGTTGCCATGCCCTCCTCCAGGGACTCGCCTCAACCCAGGGATCGAACCTGCATTTCTTATGTCTCCTGCATTGGCAGGCAGGTTCTTTACCAGTAGCACCACCTGGGAAGCGTGTGTGTGTGTATATATATATATATATATATATATATAAGGTATCAATACATATACATATATATGAGCGCAGTTATGTTTAAACATATGTGGCTTATGTTTTGTGAACAAAGGCTTGGTGTGGGGGTTAGTGTGGGTTTGGGAGCTGGGTGTAAGTATCAGATAATCCTGAGTTTGAATCGTATCTTTGCCTTTACGAGCTGTGTGACTTAGGCAAATAACTTCTCTGGGCAGCAATTTCCTTCACCATCTGTAAAATATGCTGAATAAGGGGACTTATCCCAGGGCTTCTGTGAAGCTTAAATGACACAACATATGCAAAATGCTTAGTACAGGTGCTCAGGCCAGAGAGGTTTCTCACTGATACTAGGTTACCATGGAAAACTTAGCCTGCCTTTCTGATTCACAGCAGAAACCTCTAGAAATGGGATGAATTTCTGGAACCAGGGGTAGGAAGAGCCTCCAGATGGATAGAGTTTGCCAAAACTGAGAGGAAAATTTCTACCAAGATCTCATGACTCCAGCATCACAGCTGTTCTCACTGGTCTCTAGCTTCTTTTCGGGCCCTGTTTACTCGGAACAGTCTTTACGCATTGTGATTACCAGGCTTGCACCAGGTTGCTTGATGTTACATCACCAGGATAATGTTTACCCTACATGGCTAAACCTGTGGTTGACATTTGCCATAATTTACCTAAGTATTGTCTTATCGTCAAATGCCTTAGCGGTTTTCCTTTCATTCATTCGTTTGGCTCATTCATTCATTAGTTCATTCATTCATTAATCAATCAAAGCAATGGTTGTTGAATGCCTACTGTCTGCCAGGCACGGACTGGGTGCTGGGATATGGTAAACGAGGGCAGGACACCCTTACCTGTGGCACTGGGACTCTGGTCAGTGAGACAGTCCATCATAAGTAAACAAACAAATAAAACTCTGACTCTAAGACGTGGTGAGTGTGTGAAGGAAGGAGAGGTACTTCTTGATGTATTTGTGCATTTGGGGAGGTATTTCTGGGGCCTGAGTCTCCCCTGCTCTTTTCTCCTCAGCACCCATAACTGAAGCTTTTCTGTGAGGGGACCCACAAGGGCTTGGATTTTCCACCAACACATTTTAGAATTTCCTGAGAAGTCAGAGGTCACCACAGCATTCAGAGCCCTGCCTGGGAGCTCTAATGGGATTTGCCTCTAAGGCTTGTGTCTCCACAATTCTAGTCTGTTCCCTGGCCCCCTGAAAAGGCTTATGACTTTGGTTGCTATTCAGCCACTCAGTCGTGTCTGACTCTTTGCGACCCCATGGACTGCAGCATGCCAGGCTTCCCTGTCCATCACCAACTCCCAGAGCTTGCTCAAACTCATCTCCATTGAGTCGGTGATGCCATCCTACCATCTCATCCTCTGTCTTCCCCTGTTCCTCCTGCCTTCAATCTTTCTCAGCATCAGGGTCTTTTCAAATGAGTCAGTTCTTCACATCAGGCGGCCAAAATACTGGACCTTCAAGCTTCAGCATCAGTCCTTCCAATGAATATTCAGGATTGATTTCCTTTAGGATTCACCAGTTTGATCTCCTTGCAGTCCAGGGGACTCTCACGAGTTTTCTCCAGCACCATAATTTGAAAGCATCAATTATCCCCTCTCCCCACTTTTTTTTACAGGATTAATAAATTTTATTTTTTCTTCCAGTTTTATTGTGATATAATTGACATAAGCAGTGTGTAAGTTTGTGTACAACATAATGATCTGATTTACATATATCACAAAGTGATGAGCACAATAATTTATTGAACATCCATCATCCCAGATAGGTACAAAATTAAAGGAACAAAAAAATGTTTTCTTGTGATGAGAACTCAGGATTTACTCTAACAACGTTTATATATAGAATACAATGGTGTTAATTATATTTGACATGTAATAGGCTACATTCCTAGTACTTATCTACCTTATGACTGGAAGTTTCTACCTTTGACTGCCTTACTCCAGCCTTCCCTCCCCCAAACCCTTCGCCTCCCCAACGCTGTGTTCTGTGCTTAGCGCTCAGTCCTGTCTGACTCTTTGCTACCCCATGGACTGTAGCCTGCCAGGCTCCTCTGTCCATGTGGTAACCACACATCTGTCCTCTTTTTCTTTGAATTTGTTTTTGCAGTATAATTGAGTTACAACACTATGTTAGTTCCTGGTACACAACACAGTGATTTGATATTTCTATGCATTTCAAGCTGATCACCGTAACCATTCCCTTCTTAAATTTACTTGTCCTGCACCTTTACCCAGCTCCCTCTCAGTACAAGGCCTCCATTAGCCCTGGGAGACTTTGAACCAATCAGCAAAGATGCCCCTTTCTGTGGAACAAAGCCTCAATGGGTGAGGCTTGTGCAGAGAGTAAGTTGGATTTCAACCCCCTTGAGGCCCTCTGGGTGATCTGCATGACTGTACACAGCTGCCACAGCCTCTGGAATGACTACCCCACCTGCTTTCTTTTTATTTATGTATGTATTTATTTGACCTTGGGTCTTAGTTGTGGTGTGCAGGAGTTTTGATCTTTGTTATGGCCTGTGGGATCTTTACTTGCGGCATGTGGGATCTAATTACCTGACCAGGGATCAAACCCGGGCCCCCAGCATCAGGAGCATTGAGTCTTAGCCACTGGACCAACAAGGAAATCCCTTTCCTTCTCTCTACCTGATTCTTACTCTATCTTGAAGACTCAGTTTATATTCCATCTCTTATATGAAGTTTTATCTAACTTTCTAATTCACAGTAAATTCTCCATTCTTTGAACTCCTAAATAATTTTTTTTTTAACTCTTTGGCTCATTTGGCACTTAATTACATACTTCCTTGTGATGCCTCTTCTTTTCCTCTCGTATCATTATTTCATCTGCAAAGTGCGGCAAAGTTTACTGGTGGGGGCTGTCACAGCCACTGTCCTCAGTATGAGGTGCTATCCCTTCCCAAACCCATTCCCTGAAAAACGAAATGTGCTTCCCTAAGGTGAGATGGGAAGGCCCTCTCCCTGGATTGGCTTTTAAAATACATGGCAACCCCAAAGGAATTGAGGGCAGGGAGTGGGCTAGGTATATGTGTATTCATGTACAGATCAGCATCATTCACAATAGACAACATATGGAAACAACTCAAATGTCCAGTCCGATGAATGGATAAACACAATGTGGTCTATTCATACAATGGAACACTATTCTGCCTTACAAAGGCATGAAATTCTGATAATATTACAACATGGATGAACCCCAAAGGCATTATGCTGAGTGAATAAGCTAGACACGAAGGGATAAATGTTGGATGATTCCACTTATATTAGGCAGTTTATCAAATTCATATAGACAGAAAGGAGAATGGAGGTCCGGGGGCTGTGAGTTAAGAGTTTAATGGGTACAGAGTTTCAGTTGGAGAAGATGAAAAAGTTCAGGAGATAAATGGTGAAGTTTGCACAATGTGAATGTGTTAACGCCCTTGGCTTATACCTAAAAAAAAAAAAAAAAAAAAAAAAAGAGGTTACAATGACACATTTTATGTGTATTTTATTGATACCAAATTTCTTTTTTAATGCTATAATATGAAAAGGGGTTGGCTGATGTCCTCAACTAAACCGCGAATATGCAGGTTTCCCCATGGCCTCCCCATTCCATTGTGAGCTCCCTGAGAACAGGGAAAGGTATCCCTCCTCTCAGTCTGGGGGCTCTCCCAGAACGAGAAAGCGATCTCCTCAAACGAGCAGCTGCTCTTTGAGGGCCTGGACTTGTTATCTCCACCATCAGGCTGAGATTCTCTCTGAGGGTGGAAGTGCTTATAATGGGTGAGGTTGTGCCTCCTCCATCGGACCAGGAATTATCCCAGTGAGTGCGCGTGGGGTGGAGGAAAGTGGGTTTCCTGTTTGAAATTATCGTCTCTCCGACCCAGTCCCGGGGCTCAGAAGCCCTGCAAGCTCCGATAGCTGTTCCACCCTCAAGCTCATCTCCAGCTTAGCTCCAAGTTCTGCGAGCTCAGCTACCCAACGTGTTCTCCGAGGGGGCGGGCCAAGGCCGCTTCCGCCCTCTTCCAAGATGTCCACCGCCGCCTCTGTGACAGGCCTGACCACGTGAGCAGCCTCGCCTATGAGGTCGCCGGGGCTGTGACGGCGATTGTCCCTTCTCGGGCCCCGTCCAGTGGGCGACTGCCCTTGTCAACCGGAGCCTGAGCGATCATGGCAACCGGCTCGGGAGGGGAGCGCGCGGCAGCGGCGGCAGCGACGGCAGTTTGGTCGGGGGCCGGGGCGGCGGAGCGGCGGCGGCGGCGGCTCCGTCACTGGCGTTGGCACCAGCCCTGAGGGCCATGCTGCGGGGCAGTCCCGAGAGGGAGTTGGCGGCCTGGTGGGAGGCGGAGGCCGTGGCCGCGACCAAAGCGCAGGCGGCGAAGGAGCAGGTCCGCGTGGACCCGGGCGCGGCCGGGGAACCGGAGCGCAAGGCGGGGGAGGAGCAGTCCAAGGAGCCGGTCCCGGCGCCACCCTGCGCGGCCGAGGAAGGAGACGCCCGCATTCCCCCGCGGCCGCCGCCCACGCTGCCCGTGTCCCTGGCGAAGCCGGAGCCGGCGTCTGGTCTCTGCCCGCACGGGAAGTCTAGGATCAAGGGCCGCAGCTGCAAGCGGAGCTCGGGCCAGCCCGACGAGTACTGCTCCCTGCGGCCGGTCACCGTGGACAGCTCCAAGGCGAGGACCTCCCTGGACGCCCTGAAGATCAGCATCCGCCAGCTCAAGTGGAAGGAGGTGAGGCCAGGCCCGGCCGCGTGGGCACAGGGGGGTGGACTGGAAGACCTCAGAGGGGCATGCTGGCTCAGACCAGGTCTCAGGGCCAAGCTCCTGCTGTGCGCCACGCTTGGCAGCCTCTAACTGCTTCTCCTTCAAAGCCTAGCCCCCAGATCACTTCCTCAAGACTACTCTAGATCCCTCCAGGTCGAGTTAGTTTGTCTTTCCTTCTAGCTCCCCTGCAGCTGTCCTTGGCTCCATGATCTCCAGCCATCAGCACTCGCCTCCCTCACATTGTAGATATTTGTTTATATGTCTGTCTCCTCCAGCAGCTTGTGAGTCCCTGAAGCCCTCGATCCCCTTTATCTTTCATTTCTTCCCTAAGTTTTATTTGTTTAGCATTCACTGGGTGGCCCCTTGCGGAGGCTGAACCGTTTGTACTTTGGAGGCAGATAGACTAGGGTCTCAGCATCCAGTCACTTAGCAGTGTGACCTTGAGCAACTTGCCTCACTTTTTTAGCCTACTACTTCCTCTGTAAAGTCAGGCTAAATGTACCTATCTCATAGTTTTCTTAGTATTAGAAGACTCACTGTGTATTATAATATAACCCAAGTCTGCAATAAATGGGAACTCATCTTACCACCCACTCTTCTCTCTTTTCCACCATCACCATCACATCACCGTCAGTATTATTGACAATAGTGTAGGTGCTGGGTTTTATGTCCCAAGGCTTGGCAAATAAACAGGCATCAGGAACTGGTGGGCAAAAGGGTGAGTGAAGGAATGGGTTATTTGTCCTTGAACTTATTTTAGATCTGGAAGGGGTTGGGATGAAGCACCAGTGACATCCAGAGATAATCTGTTGTAGTTGACTGAGTGGATAAAGCCATGTGATTTTATTTGCAGCGCCTAATGTTATTTAATGTGCTTTTGGGAGTGTCAGGATGTGGTTTAGGGTAGTGGAACCTGGAGGCTTGGACCCACGTGGTGTGCTGATGGAACAGAATCTGTAACAGGCGACTCAAGGATGTGGGTCCTTAGCAGCCCTGGGCCTTGGCTAGAGAAGACATTCAGGAATGGTATAATGAAGCTGGAACATGCAGAGAGATGGCTACAGACAGGATTAATGAGGTCAGAGGGTTGATGTCCCAGCAGTAGGAGTCATGTAGTTTGGAAGGGAGTTGAGAGTCAGGCAGGGCAGATTTCCAGATAGGGAGGGGTTAGCCGTTGACTAGTCTGGTTCCAGGTGTCAGGCACCCCCCTCCAGCCTTGGGGCTTGGGGATCAGGGGAGGGTTTTTATGCCCATGAAACCTGGAGAAAATGAGGGAGGCTCTCAGTACTAGGTGTCTGGGTTTTGGGACAGGGGCCTAGGTCAAGGTGTGAGATATAAAGACCAGAAGGAGATAGACATGGAGAGCTTGTCAGTACCTTAGTCCTGATGAAGGGAGGATCCAGGGACTGAGACCAGGCCACAGAATGAAGGCAGGCTGATTGGCCCAATCATGGCCTGTACTTAGCTTAGCCCTGGGGCGAGGATCGGGGAGAGAGACACGAAACTGGCCAGATCTCAAGAGATGGAGCCATCCAGACTCAGAAGTCAGCAGTCACACATGCTGGTCCAGCTTCAGTCACTCATTCTGTAAGTGTCTCCTGTGGATGCTGGGCCCTGTGAGGCAAAGGTGCTTAAGATGTAACCCTTGCCTTCAAGGACTTCCAAGTTCAGTAAGCGATAAGAAACAAGTAAGTAATCACTGCAGTAGTTACAGGGCCTTTGCGGCTGCTCCTGAAATGCTCCTTTCCCAGCTGTTGGCATGGCTTCCTCTATCACTTCAGATCTCTGATCAAATGCCAGCCCCTCAGAGAGGCCTTCACCTATAGCTCCGCCCACCCCCAACTGATGCTTGCTCTTCTTTATTGGTTTTTTCATAGCACTGAACTCTGGTGACACTGGATTTTGTATTGGCTATTGTCTGTTTCCCTCACTAGAATGTACGCTCCACGAGGGCAAGGGCCTTGTTTTATGTACTGCTGTTTCCTCAGGTGCTTGGCACACAGAAGGTGCTCAATAAATACGAGTTGAATGGATGAACACCTTACGTGATGAGTGTCTCTGTGTCTGTGTAAAGGTGTACCTGCTCTAGGAGGTAGAGGAGCATCATTCAGGGCCATGTCCTGGAGGAGAGAGCCCTGAGCTGAGTTCTGGGAATTATTTATTATTATTTGTTATTGTTATTATTAGGGATCGTTGACTTTGGATCCCTGGCAGAGGGAGTGGGACAGATAGAGCAGCAGTGCCTTCGGGGCTTCACACTTAATTCGGTAGGGCTGGGTCACAGAGTGGGTGGCAGAATGGTGAGAGAGGAGGCAGGAGGGGTGAGCAGGGGTCAGATCATGTGCCACACTGTGGGATGTGGACTTTTTTGGAAGCCTGTGTGAGCCACTACCAAACCTTAAGCATCTTCCGTTTATCTACTGTGTGACTTTGGCAAGTGAGTTAAATTGTTTAAGCCTCAGTTTGCCTGTCTGTCAAATGGGAGTGGGTCCAGCTAGGTCCGTGGTTCCCAGTCTCTCTGCTGCTGCAGCCACATAATGGTAATGTTTACTCTGTGTGAGGCGCTCGTGCAGGTGAACACAATGGGGTGAACGGTTTCCGAGGTGCTACCTGTTACTGTCTCCTCCAGCCCCTACTTTGCCTGTTCTCCTGCTCAGAAAGCGTACTGGTGTGTATGTGGAGATGCTCATTCTAGGATGTTTTAACATAATTTACTCCCAACAGGACTTTACTATTAGAGGTGTGATTATTTACCTACCATCACGCTTCCCAGTGTGCCTGTGAGGTCCTGAGGGCAGGAGTGGTTTCTGACTTGTGTCCCTGATGCCCAGCAGGTGGTGGGTGATCCATAAATGAATGAATGGATGACTTAACCACAGAGCTGACATCTCATCTTCACACCATAGAATGTGGAGTTCAAACAGTGGCAGGCTAGGAAAACTTTCAAGTTCCTTCCAGGTTTAAATGATGATTACGGTATTCTTAGTACCTGCAGCAAAGTTGGCTTCATGATAGGTAGCATATATATATATAAAAACTGGGTACTAACAAAATGCAAACACAGCCTCCCCAGGCTTGTTTCCCCATCTGTTACAGGGGTGCTGTTGGAAGAGTTCACCTCTAATGCTCAGCGCCGATGTGCTAGGAGCAGGAGCCCTGCTGGGGCTGGGTTGCAAGGAACTGAACTGCAGTGTCCTTGTATGTCATGCTGTGCTGTCACTGCAGGGTGTGGAGTCCCCGGCCAGCTGGCTCTGGCAGGGGTCGGGTGGGCAGCCCAGGCAAGAAACAAGGACGCGAGTACCACCCAGAGTGAAAGGTCTGTGTCTGCTTTGCGAGTAAGTGGTGAGGGGCTCCGCCACTGGGCTGCTCAGCAGGGCGGCCCCGAGCCAGTGAGGGAGGTCAGCATTTGCTTGGCTTCAGGGCACAATCCCCTTTCTTCTTCCACTTTTCTCTATTAACAGACACTTAACAACAGCAACCAATAGTGACAGTAATAATGAACAACTATGATGAATGCTTCCACAGCCCTTCCCCTCTGCCAGGCACTCTTCTGGGTGCGTCACATACAGCCAAGGATTTGATTCTCCCAACAGCCCTTTGGGTACAGCGCATGCCATCCAGAGGAGCAGCCAAGGCAGGGAGATTTGGTTTTATACACAGGATGGGGTGATGGCGGCTTAGAGAGCAGAGAGAGATGAAGAAGGAGCCAGATTGGAGGACGATGATGGCCGTGCCAAGAAGCTTGTGCTTCTGGCTGAGTATGATCACAGATTCCTGCCATATATAGACCATGCTTCCCTTGGCCACACTGTCAGTCTCAAGGGAACCACACCAACTCTTTGAAATGATTCAATTTTCAGTTGTATCCACTCTGGTCAGGTCTAATGCAATGGTGCCCACCGTGTTTCTCAAAGGACAGTTCATAGATGTTAGCTCTGTACACTTGTAGGTAAGATGAAAGTTTATTTTAAAAGAGCAAAATCATGTTTATAGAGTTACTGTGAAGTTGAGACATGAAAGAGAGATATGGTTCCTCACTCATAGTAGAAGCTCAATAAATATTTACAAAAACACGTGGTTCTCTTCTAATCATGTGAGCTTCTCTCTGCCTCTCCTGTATATTCTTTTTGCAGTTTGGACACCCTCATTAAAGAAAACCTTAGGGAAAAGACACCGTGGGGAATAGATGCCGCTGTTTTTGCGAGCTGCCCTCCTTGGAGATGTCAGCTGTGTATATGTATGCATTGGTGTCATGGATACCAGCTAATGTGAACAAGGGTGCTGAGAGATTTGATAGAGGGACCTTTGTTGATAAAAGCTGGCATAAGCCCTATCCCAAGATCTATTAGGGCCCCCCTGGTGGCTCAGTTGGTAAAGAATCCGCCTGCAATGTGGGAAACCTGGGTTCAATCCCTGGGTTGGGACAATCCCTGGAGAAGGGAACAGCCACCCACTCCAGGATTCTGGCCTGGAGGATTTCATGAACAGAGGAGCCTGACAGGCTACAGTCTATGGGGTCGCAAAGAGTCGGACACAAGTGAGTGACTTTCACAAGATCTATTACAGTATGAGCTGTTTGCTTCAAGAGTGTCCAAATCATGCATTGTTTTTGGAAATGTATCCAGCCTTTCTTCGAAGCATATATATACTTAGGATATCATCCTACTTACAACTTGTGTGATGTTAGTTACTGTCTATGAAATATCGTATTACGTGCTAGGCTTTATGTTTTAAGTGCTTTCTGCTCATTAAAACTTGTATAGAACACTTATTATGTATTATTTTATTTAATCCTCACAGCAGCCCTCTGAGGTGGATCCCATTATTTCCTTTTTTTCCCCCATTGTTTCCAATTTACAGATGAGGAAACCAAGGTTGAGAGGAGGTTAGTTCAGGGGTAGCCCAAGGCCGCACAGGTAACAGGTGTCTGAGCCATCCAGGGCCTGTGCTTATAGCCAGTACACAACCCTCTACTGTCTTCTTTGCTAATCCTTTGCTGAAATCCACCCTGCAAGGAGTTATTCTATTATTACTATTCCCAGATAACATTTTTTTTGGCAGCACCATAAGGCTTGTGGGATGTTAGTTCCCTGACCAGGGATTGAACTTGGGTCCTTGGCAGTGAGAGCATGGAGTCCTAACCATTGGACCGCCAGGTCCTAACCAGTCCTAATCAGTATCCCCCCAAGATAACAACTGAAGAAATAGAATTGGGCGCAGAAGTGGGAGAGTCAGGGTTCAAGCAGTCTGCCTTGCTCGCAAGTCCACTTTTCAGTGTGTTGTGTAATCCTCCACTTCTGAACCCTCCCGTTCCTGGTCTGACTCATAACTCTCGAATGGCAATAGTGACACTTAGAACCAGGAGGCTGACGCTGCAAATAGGACTTAAAATAAAACACACTGAAATATATCCTGCCTGGCAGAGGGAGCCTTTGGTGCCTGCACTTTCCCAATCCTATCTCATGGCTGCCCACGGGGGGAAAGAGATTCTGGTGCATTGAGTAGCCAAGTGGCCTTGCTCCTCTGTGGGACCTGAGCCTGCTGCATGAACCGCCGTGTCGCAGACTCTTGGTGGAAGAAGGCAGATTAGAAAATGAAAAATTGGATAGTTTAACCTTCCCCCCCTTTCCTCATTTTAATGATAGTCGTTGCAGTTTACTTTCCAGTTTTTGAAAACAGCCTTATGTTTAAGGACAGGTTATAGCTTACTCCCTCCAATATTCTCCTTCAACAGACATGTTATTTTAGTGCCTAGCGCACTAGAGTGTTTTCCTTTGCAAGTTACACTTGTCACGCCATAAAAATCACAATTCACTACCATTGTCCTACTTGAACAATACAATATATATAAAAGCCTCATGAATCCACACTAATGCCTCTCATTTAAAAGACAGTGTGTTCCAGGAGCTCATATTCCAGTTCTATAACTAGTACAAATTAAAATTTTAGTTTTTAAGCAGGTATTACAATTGTTAGAGCAGTTTTCTGTGTTACAGAAATATGCTCTCTATTGTAAATAGCCTCGATTTTGGAGGTATTCTGGATTCTGGTTTTCTGTCAGAAGTTGAATGCAAAAATTCAATTATACATTTTCTTTTAAACTATCCCTTGAAAAGAACATATTATAAAAGTAATCAGCTACTCTTTAAGTGGCTTCTCTAGAGAGAAAGTAGTATGTCCTGGAGCTAGCAAGGACTTTGAAATTCACACAGATGAGTTAAAACCCTTGCTACTAATTCCTTGTGTGACCAAGCAGGTTGGGTCCTGCATACAGAACCACTCTGAGTATCACATTCTTCAGCCGTGTCAACGGGCCATAGTGATTCTTGCTGAGTTCTTGTGAGGTTAAATGAGGGGAAGTATGTACATTGCCTTCACCCAATGCTTGGCACATTGTTTGTATTCAGTTAATGGTCCTTTTCCTTTTATTGGGTAACTATAGACATTGGTCATTTGATTTTATATATGTATTTTAAACTAGAAGACAACTAGTATAGCATTTCATCTTCATATATAGGTAACTGGTTAAACACACTTGACAGCTCATTTGAATCATTTAACAAATACTCTGAGACCTACATTGTGCCAGGCTATATTTGAGTTCTTGGGATATAGCAGATAACAAACACATGCAGAGACCTCTGTGTCATAAGGGGCAGGTACATTTTGCACGAATATCAATGTGATGTAGTTTAGGTTTAAAAAAATTTTTTTTAAGTTTTTTTTTTTTTTGATGTGGACCATTTTTTAAAGTCATTATTGAGTTTATTACAAACTTTAAGTTTGTTAAAACTTCTGTTTTATGGTTTGGTGTTTTGGTCACGAGGCCTGTGGGATGCTGGCTCCTCAACCAGGGATCAGACGTGCACCCCCTGGATTGGAAGGCAAAGTCTGAACCCCTGGACCACCAGGGAGGTCCCTAAAATTTTTTAATTAACACTGATTTAAAATTCTTTTCTTTTGAAGTCAGTTGTACTTTTAAAGTTTCATGGGTTTAACTGAATATTTTAAGGCTTCCATTCTGAACCTGGTGCCAGCCTCATACTCTGGTATATTAACCATGTATGTCAACACTGGAAACCCTATTTTAGCTATTTGAATGGCATCAGTGCTTAACTTTTGTGGTCATAAAACAAATAAGGAGGTTGTTGATGTGAACAGAGAAGCAAATTCCCTGGGCTGATGTCTTTACTTCTTCCTTCCATTCCTAAGCAGCTCTCCCCACTGACCCTGGAAAGACCATGCCAGACATGGGCTTGAATCTTGGCTCTGTGACCCCGGACGAGTTCCTTTGCCTCTCTGAGCCAAAGGTTCCTCATCTCTAAGAAAGAGCATAAAATATGTGGTAGGCTTGTGAGGATTAATTCTGAAAATCTTGAAAGTGCCTGGGACTTTCAAATAAGAATACCTGTTAGTTGGCTTTCCCTCTGATGAATTTCCATGACATTTTAATTCAGTTTGATAATACAAAATTGATGGCATCAACAGGCGAATAACCTTGGTATTGTTTTGATTCGTTTTGAACCCTCCTTTCCACAGAGTTGCTCCTCTGCAGCCCAGTCATTCCCTGAGACCCCTCCACAAAGGCTGCGGTTTTGCCAGAGAGAACGATGATGATGTTTCTCTGCTCCAGATGGACTGACATCTCTCGTTCTGCGTCACATCATATCGGGTCCTGCCTTCACAGCTACCTTGGCCACCGTGCATGTTTGTTTCTCTGGGTGTTTGAGAGCCGTCATTCAGTAATTTTTATAAATGCTTCCTAAGTCCCAGCTAGTAGCCATTTGCCGATGGCTCCTTCTCGTCACCCATCTGCTTCTGTGTCATCTGAGTAAAACCTTCGCATCCTTAATGGAGCTGAAAGAATAGGGTGGTTTGTCTAGTGTGCATCCCTAAGTACAGTGTTACTTTTCAAAGGAGCCCTTCAGTCCCTCTGCCTACAGCTCTTCCAGAGGCCAGTTTTCATATTCTGTTCTTTATGATCACAGGGAGATTTTATTTCTCTTTGTGCTAGAACTGTGATTATTGGAATTTTTTAAAGCAACGATCTAAAAACTTCTGGACATCTTCCATTATTTACAAATACCTTGTGTTCAAATTCTAAAAACAGTATGTACTTATGAAAATTTATATAATTCCCAAGTATATAAAGTAAAACCCCAAGTGCTCCCCGCCCCCATTCCCTGCCCTTTCTGTCTCCCATCCTGTCTCTTCTCCTTAGGGTAACATCAAGATTATAGTCTGCTATGCATCTTTCCAGATATTTTTTCATATTCCTTTGTGTATCAGGACCACTCAATTGTGCTGCAGAATCAATAGAAGTACACCAGAAGTTTCCTTCTTGCTCATACTTAGGGGTTCGATGTGGTTTGGTGGGGGGCGTGGGGACAAGGGTCTTCTGCCATCCTGGTTATCCAGAGACCTGGGCTTCCAGCTCAACACCTGCTTCAGTGAGTCACTGAGAGGAAGGGAGCAAGATAAATGCTGCACCAGCTTTTAAGCCTTCTACTTGGAAGTGATTGCACTCATTTGTCAAAGCAAAATCCATAGCTTGGTGAACTTCAGTGGGGCTGGGATGTACAGTCCTACCATGAGTGCAAAGAGGAGAATCAGAACATCCTGCTAATGACCACCAACTAGACATCATATGTAGAGACACAAGTATTTTATATATATATATAAACAATTTTCATGTTATTTTAAATGCCACCGTTATACAGTGTGTATGTTATCTGGCAAGTGCTTCTTCAGCAGTACTTTGTGGACATCATTCTCTGTTAGTACATACGGGTTCATTTCATTTTGCTAACAACCAAAGAGCCCATCTGATGGATGTACCACCATCAAATGTGTTGATGGATGTGTTTCTGTGTTTTGTTTGCTATTACAAAGGATGGTGCAGTAAACATCCCTCTTCAGACATGAAGTATTTACTTGTGCAAATGCTTCTGTAGGACTTGTTGGGTCAAAGGGTATGTGCACTTTGTATTTTGATGGTTACTGTCAAGTGGCCACCAGTCGTGTTTGAAAGTGCTTGTCTTCTCGTATTGCCTCCAATGCTGTATCTGTTAATCTGCTCATTCTTTGCCAAACTAATAGGTAAAAATGTGAGTTTTTAATTTACATTTTTGTGATTGTCATCAGGGTTGGGATTTCTGTGTAAAGTTTTTAGTCATTTGTACTGTTTCATCTGTGAAATACCTACATGTATATTTTTTGTTCATTTATCTTTTGGGTTGTTTATGTTGATATTTTGTATGTTTATGTTTTTCTTATTGGTTTGTAAATATTATGAGTAGTTACTTTTTTTTCTCATTTGTATTGTAAATATTTCCCCTCCTGTTGACATTTAGACATCTAATACTCATTTGCCTTGCATGATTTACATTATTATAATTTAAAACATTTTTGTTTCGCTATTCACTAAAAGCAATCTCTATTGGTGACTTGTTAGCTTAAGAAGGCAGAGGAAACACACCATTTCATCCTCAAGTGCTATTAAGTTCCTAGAAAATTGGGAGGCAGTGTGGAGGGCGTTAGGAGTCTTACTTTTCTTGAAACTAGGTATTTTGGGGGGAACTGTCACATACATTTATCTCAGTTGACTTTTACTTTGTGCAGTAAGCATGGTAGACTCCTTATTTCTGTTTCACAGATGTCAGTGTGGGGTGGAGTTAGGTTTGAGTTTGAATCCCCACCACTGTTAGTCTGTCACACTGTGATACTTGTCCCATTTTAATAACGTACATAACCATATTCCAAAGTCAGTATGCAGTAAGTATGTCATCTGTTTCAGCTCTCCCCTTCTTTAAGGTGTTAAGTCACACCTGCTCAGAATTCGAGGGCAGAGTCCTCTCTCTGGCCAGGTCTTGTGCAGTGGACCACACTGTTTCTCTAAGTGGAACATGATTTCCTGGCCCTTGGAAGCAAGACCGCTGGAAGTTAGTGTTTACTGAAATCGTTCAGTGCAGGACTGGGCTTTGAGCCTGGTTGTTAGTTTCGTTTAAAACCACATTTATCACTTACGTAAATCATCCTTGTACATGACTTAAAATATTAAAAATTTGCAAAAAATAGGAAAAAAACCCATTTATCATCCCACCACTGAGATGCAATGACTTTTTATTTTGAAGAATTTGACTCCAGTATTTCTCCCAGGCATATATTTTTATATTGTATAAAGCTGATAAAATTATGTTAATGTTTGACAAAGCTAATATTATTTTATGTTAGTATTAATACCCACATTATAAACATTTTTCACAGTATACAAACTTGTCATAAATGTCATTTTAATTGTATAAAATATCTCATTCAGTGAAATGTATTTCATTATTTATTTCCATATTATTAAATGTTTAGATTGATTTTTCTGTGAAAAAATTTATGGTTTAGTTTTTTCCCCTTTATTTCACATAATTTTAAGACAACTTTCCAGAAATGAAATAATTAGGTTAAAAGGCATGTACATCTTAAGGCCTTTGGAATGTATTGCCAAACTGCTTTCCAAAAAAGTTGTAGCAGTTAATACTCAATAGTGTATGAGAGTTTCTATAAGTGCTCAAGTTTGAAGAATATAGTGACAAATATTGGGGAAAGAGTGAAATAAATGAATCTTCTCTTTGTCTTTACCAAATCTAATTCTAATAATCAGTGCCTAGCTCAAAGCAGGGCATTTTGACATGGCTCTTTTGGTATAGTCATTATGTCTAAATCAAAATAGCCATATCAAAATATAAGCCACTTTTAACTTTTCAAATAATGTATTCAGTGGACGTGCTTGATTTTCTGCCCATCACTGACTCTCTCCTTGCATCTGATTTTTTATCCCATCCCTGTTCTTCTACCCATGAGGTAAGGCTTGAACATTTCATGTACAGTTGGGCGGTGAAACTGCTGGAAGTCTCCATAAGCATTTCGTATGTTTTGTCAAAAATATCTCTTGTGTGAAAAAAGGCTACATTAAGAGCCAGTTAAAATGTCATGTTATCATTAGCCATTAGGAAAGTGAATATCAAAACCACAGTGAAATACCACTTTGTATGCACCAGTATGTCTGTAATAAAAAAGACATAATAAGTGTTGGTGAGAAGGTGGAGAAATTAGAACCTTTGTACACTGCTCGTGGGAAAGTAAAATGATGCAGTCATTTGAAGAACAATTTTGCAGTTCCTCAAAGTGTTAAACATGGAATTGCCCCATGCCAGCAATTCACTCCTAGATGTACACGCAAGAGAACTGAAAACATAGGTCCACCCAAACACTTGTACACTAATGTTCATAGCATCATTATTCACAACAGACAAAAAGTGGAAACAACCAAAGGTCCGTCAGCTGAAGGATAAGTAAAATGTGAAATATCCATACAGTGGAATAGTATTTGACCATAAAAAGGAATGAAATACTGATACATGCCACAGCATAGATAAGCTTTATAAACATGTTAGGTGAATGAAGTCAGTCACAGAAGGCCATATATACATGATTCCATTTGTATGAATGTTGAGAATAGGGAAACCTTTAGACACAAAGTAGATTGGTGACTGCCTAGAGCTGAGGATGAGGGAGGCTTTTGGTGGGAGGAGTGAGGAGTGACTTAGGGGGTACAGGATTTCTTTTGGGGGTGATGAAAATGTCCTTAAATGTGTTGACTGATGGTTGCACGACTATGATTATACTGAAAAGTGTTGAATTGTATAGTTTAAATGGGTGAACTGTATGCTCTGTGAATTAAATTTCAATAAAGCTGTTGAAAAAATGCTGTGTGCTGATCCAGTTCTCATCATTGAACAGTACTTGTTTTCTCAGGAGTAAATGGAAGTATGCTTCAGGAACTCAATTTGGTCCAGTGCCTCCTGTTGTTAATTCCACACGTTAGTTCTGTGTTGCAGTGTTGCCTATTAGTAGTCCATGGACTCCTTGGATGCCTGTATCTGGCAGAATCCTGTCCTGGTGACATAAAGTAGTGGCATTTGTAACAGCACCCCAGACTTTCATCATAGGAAGGAGTTTTGTTTTTGGGGGATTTCAAACATTGGCCTGAAGAATACAGTTTGGTCTGCTTATGGAGGCTCCGTTATGAAGCCTTTCCGTGATGTAGTATTGCATGGCAATTAAAAGTATGGGCTTTTGAGCCACGTTGTTACTGTTTTGAACAACTGTGTTCAGTACCTGTTGTTACTGTTTTGTTACACTGTGTAACCCTGGAAAATTTTTACTCTGGGCCTCAGTTTATCTGTGGAATACACATAATACAGTCATGCCTCAGGGAGTTGTTTGTTGCCAGAGTAAAAAAATATAATCATGTAAAGTAAGTAAGTGAAGTTGCTCAGTCATGCCTGACTCTTGCAACCCCATGGACTGTAGCCTGCCAGGCTCTTCTGTCCATGGGATTTTCCAGGCAAGAATACTGGAGTGGATTGCCATTTCCTTCTCTAAGGAATCCTGTAAAGTACTTCGCCTATAAGTACCTGGTACAGTTGACTATTTTTAATTCACATTTGACCCTAAGCTTCCCTAGACTCACTTCACATATTCCATGCCTTGAACTTTATCTTCTTCTAACACCACACAGATGACATCTTGAACCTTCATGCTGGGCCATTTCCCTTTGTTCGTATTTTTCCTTTTCCTTAGAATGTCCCTGTCCTTTCTTTGGCTAACTCTTATACATTCTTCAAGTATCTCATTGTACCTTAGTTTTTTATTTCATGGCTTTCTGCTGTTTTTTTCTTTTCTTTGACTTTTTGAAGTTTATTCTGTTTCCCCCCCCTCCCCCCCCCCCCACATTAGGTTAGATGCTTATCCTACCATCTTCTAATAAAAGCATTCAAGACTACAAACTTGCCTTTAAGTGCTACTTTAGCTGCACCCACAAGTTTTGCTATGTAGCATTAAAAAAATCACCCTTTAGTTCTGTATATTTTAAATTTTCATGAAAATTTTTTCTTTGACCCACGGGTTATTTGGATTGTGGCTTTCTGAGTTTCTAACGTATGAGGTTATTTCTTCTCACTTTATTATTAATTTCTAACTTAATGGCAGTGTGGTTAAAGGATGTTCTTTCTTTTTTCTTTCTTTCTTTCCTCCCTCTTCATGTCTTCTATCTTTACTTTTTTGTTTACTTTTTTTTCCTTTATAGCCTAATAAATGGTTATGGTCTATATGTGATTAAAAGGAGTGTGTATTCTCTAGTTACTAAATGCAGTATTGTATATATGTACATTAGATTAGCTTGTGTATTGCACTGTACAAATTTTGTAACCTTAATATTTTTGTCTGACCTATTAATTACTTGAAGAGTTATATTATTAATAACATTTCCCTCTGTGATTGTAGATTGCATATCTTTTTAAATTCATTTTTTTTCTTTTTCCATTTCCCCCCCATACTAGTCTGGAAGTTATACAATCTGTTTTTATTCTTCTAGGGGTTATCTTAGAAAGCTTAATATGTGTATAATTTTGTAAAGTAACTTTACTCGCCTTTTAATAACACAGGGATCTTAGGATGCTTTCATTGTGGTTGCATTTCTCCTGACTTATGTGCTTTTGTTGCCCAATATTTTACTTCTATTATACTGTGTCTTTGTTTTAACTTCACAAAGTAGACATTAACCTTATTTTACCTAGTCTCAGTGTATGTTAGATTTACCCACACATTTACCGTTTTCTTTGTTTATTATTCTGTTTTACAACTCAGACCTTCTGGGATTATTTTCTTTCTCCTGAAGGTAATCTTTTAGAAGTTGTTTTAGTGAGGGACTGGGCTTCCCTTGTGGCTCAGCTGGTAAAGAATCTGCCTGCATTGTGGGAGACCTGGGTTTGATCCCTGGTTTGGGAAGATCCCCTGGAGAAGGGAATGGCTATCCACTCCAGTATTCTGGCCTGGAGAATTCCATGAACTGTATAATCCATGGGGTTGCAAAGAGTCTGACACGACTGAGTGACTTTCACTCACTTAGTGGGGGACTATTTGTAATAGACTAACATTTTTTATTTGTTCAAAATTACATCTTCATTTTGCCCTCACTCTTGAGAGAGAGCATTGCTGCACTTGCATTGCTAAGTTGATATTTATATGATCTCAGCCTTTTGAGGATATGCCACTGTTTTGTTGATTAGTTCCTAAGTTGTGTCTGACTCTTCTGTGACCCCATGGACTATAGCCTGCCAGGCTCCTCTGTCCATGGGATTTCCCAAGCAAGAAAACTGGAGTGGTTTGCCATTTGCTTCCTCAGGGGATTTTCCTGACTCAGGGATCGAACCTGCGTCTCCTACATTGGTAGGTGGTTTCTTCACCACTGAGCCACCAGGGAAGTCCACATGCCGTTGTTTAATCATTTCCATTTTTGCTGTTGAGAAGTCAGCTCTCAGTCCGTTTTTTTGTTTGTTTTGTTCGTAAAGTGTCTTTTTCTTTCTGCCTGCTCCTAAAATCCTCATGTCTTCAGCGTCATTAAGACTTCTTAGGACTTATTTTTGGGGATTTATTGAGATTCTAGTTTATTTGTTGAGATTCTTGCTTCTGAGGTTTATTATCTTTTATTAATTCTAGAAAATTCTCATCTGTTTTCTCAGTTGGTATTGTCTCTCACCCAGTCTTTCTCTTCTTTCTTCCTGGAGTTCTGAGTTGGGTATTTGTTAGACCTTTTATTTATTTATTCATTTTAATGGTGAGCTCGGGCTTCCCAGGTTACACAGTGGTAAAGAATTTGCCTGCCGATGCAGCAGACACAAGAGGCGTGGGTCTGATCCCTGAGTCGGGAAGATCCCCTGGAGTAGGAAATGGCAACCCACTCCAGTATTCTCGCCTGGAAAATCCCATGGACAGAGGAGCCTGGTGGGCTACAGTCCATGGGGTCGCAAAGAGTTGGACACGACTGAGCATGCACACACACGAATGTTCCTTGGAATTTTAATCTCTGATAATTCTTTGAGGTTTGGGTTGAAAGTGAGGATTTCCATCTTTTGCAGCTGCCCCAAAGGGCTCTACTAACCCAGAACACTTAAAACCAAAGTTCAGGTCTTAGGTTTTTTCAGTTATCACTGTAATTGAGTTCTGACTGCAGGCTTGCATGAGGAAGGTGTTATAGTGGCAGTCTGAGAGGAGACTTCTTTCCTTCTGTTTCCCCTTCCCCGAGCCACAGCTAAGACAAGGCAGGCCTTCTTCTAGTTCATCCTCTGAGGATATAGCCTTGCAGAGGGTCTGGCTTGATATGGAGTTTCCAATGTGACCCCCATCTTGCCAGCAGATATTCAGGGGCCAGACCACATGCAGAGGTTAGATCATTGCCTATTGCCTAAGTACAGGGGAGAAGATAATTCCACTTATGTTTTTAAAAGTTCATTCTGGCTGCCCTACAGAGAATGGGTTAGAATTCCAGAGTGGAGGCAGAGGCTAGTTCGGATGCTATTGTAGACCACAGGAAGAGACAGTGCTACCTGGGCCTGGATGGTATCGGGGCGGGGCGGGGCGGGGGGGGGGTGGTTATTGATTGAGATGGTCTGTCTCTTCCCCTAGACTGTAAGACATTCAGTAACAGGGAGCTTGTCTTATTCATCGTCGAGTCCTTCATGCCTGGCACAGAGAAGGCATTCAGCAATAGTTAACTGAATTGAACTGTGTAATCAGGAAGGGTTCTAGTTCTGTTTTTTGGACTGCCTTCTTTAAAGAGTGACTACCTTCTTTAAAGAGAAATGACATAAAGGCATTACAGGCAGTGAACTCGTCCTATCTCTGGCATTGTGAAGCTCAATTCAGAAATAGAGAGCCAGCTATTTGTAAGCCCCTGCCAGTCATCAGTTTTGGCCGGGTTTTCTTTCCATGATAGCATAGTTTTCTTTTAGCCTCTGCACTTGTTCTCTCTTAAGGAATCTCAGAGTCTCATTGAAACTACCTACATAAAGCCTTACCATCTTACAGATTTTTTTTTTCCTAGGCATGTTGCAAAGATGTTTCTCTAATGGTATGTTATAACTGTGAAGCCTTCTGACTCCTAAGATGTTCTTTCTGGGAAAAAGTGTTCTAAGGAACAAAAATGTATCTAAGGAACAAAAGGAGAGGCAACTGGTCCCTGCTGGGCGACAGTTTAATAAGCTTCAGCTGGCCACTTAGGCCCTGTTGTTCTGAGAGTTTAGGCATTACTATTCCAGTAGAAGGGCTTCCCAGGGGGTGCTAGTGGTAAAGAACCTGTCTGCCAATACAGGAGACAAAAGAGACGCAGCTTCGGTCCCTGGGTTGGGAAGATTCCCTGGAGAAGGGCTAGGCAACCCACTCTAGTATTCTTGCCCAGAGAATCCCATGATCGGAGAAGCCTGGTGAGCTACTGTCCATGGGGTCACAAAGAGCCAGACACGTGCACCACACACCCTTTCCATTAGATTTCTAGAAAGTACAGTGAAATAAAGCATACGTGTATGATTTTAAATTCTGAGACCTTGAGGATTTTCATTTAAACAAGTATATGTTATCTTTTTGCTGAGCCTCAAGCCCTGTGCAAGGTACTGGCTCTAAAAACAGAAACACCATCCTAGACCTGGAACCAGGATCACTTCTGGCCCACAATGTACCTTTTGTGTGAATTAGAGAAAGGTGCCCTCTCCTCAAGAGAAAAACATATTAGTCAATATATTACTTCTATTTGAACAACACATTTGTTGTTGAAAATCCAGCAAATGGATTATTAAGGACAAGTGAATATTATCTATTAAATAGTATGTACACAGTATCATAATGAAGTACTTACCAATTTAAACTTAGAATTCAGAAATAAAGTGAAAGTGAAAGTCGCTCAGTCGTGTCCAACTCTTGGTCCATGGAATTCTCCAGGCCGGAATACTGGAGTGGGTAGCCTTTCCCTACTCCAGGGGATCTTTCCAACCCAGGGATCGAACCCAGGTCTCCCGCAATGCAGGCAGATTCTTTACCAGCTGAGCCACAAGGGAAGCTGGCACAGTACACTTCAGATGATTGAACTACAATATGAAACTTCAGATGTAGCTAGTGTGCTAATATCAGTGAGGGACCTTTTTTAAAGGTTGAAAGTAGGGACTTCCCCAGTGGTCCAGTGATGAGGACTCTGCTTCCACTGCCTGGGGCCAGGCTTCTCTTCCTGGTTGGGGAAACAAGACCCCACGTGCCATGTGCCATGACCAAAAAGAATTTTAAAGGTGAAAGTAATCACCATTTATACGTTAGAAGTAAAAACAGATCTTATTTAGAAGTACAGTCTGTTGTAGGTTTTATTATATCAACAAAGTATTTTGATAATCTAGTTTGTCAAAGGGGAACGATATACATTGTCTTGTTAACACGAGACGCTTGACGATCACATGACAGAAAATCCTCATCATAAATATAAATTGGTCCAAACTAAATCATCAGATTTAGTCTGTCTGTTTACCAAACCAGGATATTTCTGAATTCCCAGTTTAAATCAACAGATAGTTTCATTACAATAAAATGTAAGTATTATAGCTTATAGTTGTTATCATCAATAGTCCATTTGTTGTAAATATAAGATGTGAAAAGTACTATATTCTGGATACTAAAGATGCCTGCCTGTGGACAGCGTCACCACATCCTTGGGCACGGCTTAGATGCCGCACATGGTGGCCTTGGGAGGCTCAATTTTGGGGGTGCAGACATAGCCGATGATTCCAACGCGAGACGCCAAGAGTTCTATTAGAAGTTTGCATAAAGGTGCTGGGAGACAGAGGGAGGCGGGGTGAGGTGAAGTGGGAGGTATTGGCAAAGGCCGCTGTGTGTGAGAGGCACTCAGGTGAGTAAGGGGCTTAGTCTTTTGGACGTATTTTGACTGTTAGAAGCCTCGCAGCCTTCTTTCTGGGTTCCTGCTACATTCCATTTAAGTGAGGTAGACTAGCCAAGCTCCAGATTGGCGAGGCGTTTCTCTTTTTAGATGCACTGTGTTGACCTCTCCTCTTGCCTAGTGGCTCCTCCTGGCTTCTGTCTCCAGGTCTCTGCTTTCACAGCACGAATTGACTTTATTTTACGACTTGTTAAATTTTCTTTCTTTCCCACCAGATTTTAAATTCAACTAGTGAAAGGGCTTCCCTTGTAGCTCAGTCAGTAAAGACTCTGCCTGCAGTGCAGGAGACCTGGGTTCGATCCCTGGGTCAGGAAGATCCCTTGGAGAAGGAAACGGCACCCCACTCCAGTATTCTTGCCTGGAAAATCCCATGGACAGAGGTACCTGGTGGGCTGCAGTCCATGGAGTCGCAAAGAGCACGACTGAGCGACTAACACTAAACTTTCTTAGTGAAAGGGCCATATCTGTCCTGTTTGTTATTGGGTCCTCACACTCCAGTGCACAATGCCCAGAAAATAAGCTTTTCATAGACATTGGCTGAAATGACTTTTTTCACCCATTCCTCAAACATTGTCTGAACTCTTTATTTTGTGCCATGGACTCCGTTGAGCCCTGGGTGAGCAAAGAAATGACCCCCCACGGGCCCCTCCTGTCAGGGAGCTCACTCTCTGGTTACTGCGCCCCCGTGGAGGAAGAGCAGTGTGAACGGGGGTGGGGGGCACAGCTGACTCAGTGCAGGGTCGGCGAGGGTCTCCCAGAGCCCGGGTCTCTGAGCTGCGTCTGGAAGGAAGAGAGGGTGAGCAAGGTTTTGGGGGTGGAGGCGGGCTGAGGGTTCAGCCTGCACGGTGGCAGGTGAGAACGTTTCACAGCAAACATCTCACTCGGGCTGGAATACAGGATCTGAGGAGGGGAGGGCAAGGGACGCTGTGACCTGAGAGGTAGGCGGGAGCCACGTCCTCAGGGTCCCATCTGCACGCCGAGAGCTGGGAGCCACTGGAGGGGCTTCAACGTGTGTGTGTGTGAGAGAGACAAAAGCCACGAGTCTAGCCAAGTCTAATCAGAGCCCTCTGTTGGTGTGGAAGGCGTACTTAGGTGTGGTGAACTGGAAGCCGGGAAAACCTCCCCAGGGGCAGAGAGGCGCTTCCTGGTCAAGCTGCAGCCTCTGGTGAGGGGCCGGGGCCTGGTCGGCGGCTGAGGAACTGTGCGACCGGCCGGCCCGGGCCTCACCGCAGGGTGACAGCAGAATCACCGCCGCGCTTTAGGGGGCCTCCCAGCCGCCCCGAGGCCAGTCAGGGAGACGTCATTAGCTCCACTTTACAGGTGAGGAAGCTGAGGCCGCGACCCACACCCAGGTCTCTGGACGCCAAGGCCAGTGCGCTGTTCTGCGCCCCAGGCCGGGGGTGTCGGGGAGAGCCGACAGCCATGCTGGGAGAGGATTGGCTCCCTGGAGCCTCCCTCCCCTGGGGACCGCCGCCCTCCTTTCTTACGGGCGTGGGGGGACATCTTACGTGGCGTTCAGCCGCGGGGACATCTCCCGTGACCCTCCAGGCAGCGAGAGTCGGAGGCGCCCTGGGACCCGCGGAGCTGTCTTCACCAAAGCAGTGGGGAGAGATTTGTGGGTTCCTCACACCTCAGCGCCTGGGTACCACGCTGCTATTTAATAAAGGCCTCGTTGCTTGATGGGCCATTAAGTAAACAGTGATATATTTCAACCTCGTTGAGGAGGAAGACGCAGCGTTAAATCAAATTCAGGCCGTGTGGAGATAAAAGAAGAGGCAACCCCCAGGCATGGCTCTCCTCCTGAGGAGAAAGGGAAGCGGACAGGCGTCATCCAGGGCCCGCCCGGGGCCAGGCGCCCAGTGGGAGCTGCCTTACCGGAAGCAGCGGGCAAGCGGACCTGGGGCTGGCTCTGGAACCCCAGCCCTGGTCCGACCCGAGGCGACTGCTCCTCCCACTGCACCCGCCTCCACCAGACAAGCACTGATCACTTTTGTGCAAAGGACGAACAGTGTGGAGGTCAGCAGCCTCTACCCGTGTGGACCTGCACCACCCAAAGGCAGGAGCTTGTCGGTTCGCCCTGGCACACACGGCCCGGGGAGTCTGGCGTGTCCTTGCCACCCGGGGCAGGGTGTCTGGCCTTTCCACACCCTCCCTCTGCCCTCCCTTTTGTCTGGCCCTGCCAGAGGGCCCTTGTTTTATTATTTATTTGTTATTTATTAACTAACATTTGCTAAGGCTGAGCCAGACAGACCACCACTCTATTAAGTCACATATTCCTCAGAATAACTCCACAGAGAGTGTGTTATTAGCCCCCAAAGCAGTCGGGTAAAATGAGGCTCAGAGAAGTTCGTGACCTTGTCCATCTCGTAAGTGGTAAGGCCTGGAATTTGAACTCAAGTGTTTGGATTCTGAATCCATAACCCCTCCCAGATGAAAGCCAAGGCTTGTGGTTTTCTTACTTGCTGCTTCGGCTCTTCTTATTCAACTCCTTATTGATGACGCCAAATTAGCAGCATTTTACTGAGCCTTCTGGTGTGGAGATGGATCTTGTTTTGACAGCAGTCACAAAATTTATGCTGAGAAGACACTACTTAAATCCAGAAGGAAGAGCTGGTAGAAATCCGTAGAAAATCTGGAAGAGAGGGAGACCATTTTATTTGGCTGACTGATGGATCTCTAGAGAGTTTTTATTTACTTTTTATCCATCTGTTTTCTTTTTGAAAGGCTAAATTACTTCCAGGAGCTCCACCCAGTTCCTAAAAATGTCCAGAAGATTGCAATTTGTAAACTGCCAGCATGTTGGGTTTTTGGTTTTCCAAAGCCATGACTCAGCGTTATCTCAAGCTCCGTCTGACCAAACGAAGCACCTGGGGCATTGTTAACCTTTGATTTCCCAGTAGGGGTAGGACTGGGTGAATCTTTTCTTTTTTTTTTTTAAATAGGCCCCTGTGGACTGATTCTTGTGATCAGACTAGACTAGCCTGGGAAACACTAGTTTCATTGCTGGGAACTAGCTCCCTCTGTGGACTGTCCCTTTTAGATTTGAAGCGCAGCTGGTCACATTGTATTTACAGTGAAAAGAACGTGAATTCTGGAGTCAGAAAGCACAGGATTCAAAACCCCAGTCTGACCCACTGATAAATTGTGTTGTCTCGGGCACTTAACTGAACATTCGCCCCTTGGGATGTCTGCTGCTTCCTCTGCCTGGAAACAGGAGATTGTTTCCCTTTTTCTCCCACCTCTTCTCAACTCCTGTCCTCTTATTCTTTTTTTTTCCCCCAATGTACATACACACACACACACACACACACACACACACACACATAATAAATAATTTAAATAAATTAAATAAATAAATAAATATAATAAATAAAATAAATAAATATATTTAATTTATTTCTTATTGGAGTGTAGTTGATTTACAATGTTGTGTTAGTTTCTGCTGTATTACAAAGTGGATCATTTATACATCTATCCACTCTGTTTTAGATTCTTTCTCCATTTAGATCATTACAGAGTATTGAGAAGAGTTCCCTGTGTAGGTCCTTATTAGTTATCTGTTTTATTTTTTAATTTAAAAATGTATTTATTTATTGACTGTGCTGGGTCTTTGCTGCTGCGAGGGCTTTCCGCTAGTTGTGGCGAGCAGGGGCTGCTCTTTCATTGTGGTGCATGGGATTCTCACTGCCGTGGCCTCTCTTACTGTGGCTCTCAGACTCCGGGGCAGGCGAGCTTCAGTAGTTGCAGCACGTGGGCTCAGTAGTTGTGGCTCTTGGACTCTAGAACGTGGGCTCAGTAGTTGTGGCTCTTGGACTCTAGAACACAGACTCAGCAGTTGTGGGGCACAGGCCTGGTTGCTCTGCAGCGTGTTGGATCTTCCTGGACCAGGGATTGAACCCATGTCTCCTGCATTGACAGGCAGATTCTTTACCACTGAGCCATCAGGGAAACCCTATCTATTTTATATATAGTAGAATATATGTGTCAACCTCAATCTCCCATTTTATCCCTCCCCCTACTTTCTCCACTGGTAACCATAAGTTTGTTTTCTATGACTTTTTGTTTTGTAAATAACTTCACTTGTACCATTTTTTTACATCCCACACACAAATGATATCATATGATATTTGTCTTTCTCCCTCTGACTTACTTTACTCAGTATGACAATCTCTAGGTGCATGCATGTTGCTGCATATGGCATTATGTCATTCTTTTTTAATGGCTGAGTAATATTCTATTGTTTATGTGTACCACATCTTCTTTCTCCATTCCTGTCGATGGACAGTTAGATTGCTTCCATGTCTTGGCTTTTGTAAACAGTGCTGCAGTGAACATACGGATGCATGTATCTTTTTAAGTTATGGTTTTCTTTGAATGTATGCCTAGGAGTGGGATTCCAGGATTATGTTGTTTAGTCTAAGCTGTGTCCTACTCTTTGCAACCCCATGGACTTAGCCCACCAGGCTCCTCAGTCCATGTAGTTTTCCAGGCAAGAATACTGGAGTGGGTTGCCATTTCTTTCTCCGTTGCAGGATTATATGGTAGCTCTTGTTTTTAGTTGTTTTTTTTAAATTTTATTTTAAGGAAACTCCATACTGTTCTCTATAGCTGCTGCACCAATTTACATTTCCACCAACAGTGTAGGAGGTTTCCCTTTTCTTCACATTCTCTCCAGCATTTATTGTTTGTAGATTTTTTTAAATCATGGCCATTTGTCCTCTTATTCATCAGCTCTCCAGCACATGCCTTGATTTTCCTCTGTGCTGGGTCACTCATAATTATTTTTGTAATAATTTTTTAAGTATCTAACATTCCGCATTTGACCCTAAGATCCATGAAAGCAGGAACCACGACTCTCATGTGTATTAGTTGTGAATATCATGTTTGCTATTTATCATTTTATTTTTATGACTCTCATGTTTATTGTTGCACAGCACCTAGCATAGGGTGGTGTGAATGCTTTCCTGTTCTGTGAAAATGGAAAAATATGATCTCTCCACTGGGATATTACGAGATTAAAATGAAATAGTGAGCATGAGAGCAACTGGCATACAGTAGGCATCTCATAAATGTTAGTGTTTGCCTTCCTTTGGAGAGCCCAGTTAAGATTACCATACTGAATACAACAGATTATAACCAAGGCTTTAGAGCTGTTTGCTTGACACTCTGTTCTAAAAAGTCTCTAGTATCCTTATTTTTAAGGTTTTTAGAATCTAGTCTTCTTTCCCCACAAAGTCCAAAGACGCTTCCACCAGACTTTGTTCTGGTGCCCTGTCTCTAATAATTTCACCTGATTTCCTGTGGGTAGCGTATCTTTAAGGTTTCTTTATTCAGCTCAGTGCTGAGAATAAGAATGATATGGTGGTAGATAGAATTGGATATTTTAAAAGGATCGTGGTGGTAGCATGGGTTTCAAAGGCGGCCCTATGGAGTCTCTTTTCCTGGAATTCTTTAGACGAGAATTAAGAGCATTGACTTGTGAAGGTTTCTCCTAACCCTTTGGCTGTGAAATCCGGGCTGGTATTATTAGGTGAACCACATGCAGAATTTTATTTTTTTCCCTACCCGTAAGGGATAATCCTCATATTCTAATACTTTAAAGTGTTGGAATAAAGTATTAATAAAGTATTCCAATACTTTAAAGTACAGGAGAAGGGCTTGCTACTATCAGGCCTTCCTCCCATGCACCGGCCAGTGCTGGGATGACCAGCTGCTCTGCTTGCCTGAGAATAAGAGGGCTTCAGGGCGATGGACTTCCGTGTTTAAAGTCAGGGTAGTCCTGGGAAAGCTGGGATGAGCTGGATAGCTCTCCACCTCAGTGCAGAGGAGCTTGCTGATGGAGTAACAGCGAGGTAAGCATTAACATGCCTTCCCGTTGTTTTAGAAAATACAGGCACCACAAGAAGTTAAAACTGCCTTTTGAAAATTTTTGTGAAAGTTTTTGAAAGTTAAACTTTTAAAGCTACTAAACTAGATATAGGTGGTCTTATATCATAGTAATATTATGCGGTATTAATATTAATAAATAATAATAATAATTTAAAAACTCAGTGACAATCATTTGGAAACAAATGGTGTGTGTGTGTGTATTGTACTGTAAAACCCAATCCTGGGAGGGAGGAATAAATTGGGAGATTGGATTGACATACAAGTGCTAACATACATAAAATAGATAACTAATAAGGATCTACTGTATAACACAGGAAACTACTCAATACTCTGTAATGGCCTAGATGGGAAAAAAATTAATGAGTGGATATATGTGTATGTATAACTGATTCACTTTTCTGTACAGCTGAAACCAACACAACATTGTAAATCAACTATACTCCAATAAAAATTAAAAACAAAAAAACAAACAAAAATCCAGTCCTGTATGTTTTGCACCTGAATTTCAGGCTACAGCTTTGAAATGCTGCCATTTTCTAGTCTTGATTATCTTCATTGGCGTTTTGTGGATAGTTCATCTTTGAGCAATTTTTTTCAGGTTAATCTCAGCAGTAGAACTGATATTATCTTTGGTGAATCTTGAAAATAGTTCCATTTTAAAAGAACGGCCTTAACTCACATAAATGTATTTGTTGTTGTTTAGTCACTAAGCCTTGTCTGACTCTTTGCAGCCCCATGGACTGTAGCCCGCCAAGCTCCTCTGTCCATGGGATTTTCCCAGCAAGAATACTGAAGTGCCATTCACTTCTCCAGGGAATCTTCCCAACCCAGAGATCAAACCTGCTCCTGCTGCATTGGCAGATGGATTCTTTACCACTGTATGACCAGGGAAGCCTCGATAAAGCAGTTACCACCATTAATACAGTGCTTCTTCCCTGGGAGGGACTTCTCAGGTGGCTCAGTGGTAAAGAATCTGCCTGCCAATGCAGGAGGTGCAGGTTCAATCTCTGGGTCATTAAAATCCCCTGGAGAAGAATATGGAAACCCACTCTAATATTTCTTGCCTGAAAAACCCCAGAGACAGTGGAGCCTGGCAGGCCACAGTCCTCGAGTCAGACATGACTGAGCAACTGAGCACGCATGTACCTTCCCTGTGTATGGGCTTCAGGCTCCTGGTGTGCTTTTTAGCATTCAGATTTCTAGGAGCTCACCTCTGCTAAATCATCATCTCTTTTGAGAAGATCCTGCATAATCCTGATATGGAACCACTTATTTAGAATTCAAAAAAAATATTCAAAGAGGAAACGCAAATGTCCAGTAAATGTTTGCAAAAATATTCAATCTCACTAGTATAATCATGAAGATGAGATACCATCTCACATCAATTAGACTGGCAAAAATATTTAGCAGTAGCTTGCAGAATTGAAAATGTGTTCACTCTGTGATCAAAACAATTCCACTTCTAGAGAAATTCTTGTTCATGTACACAAAGAGATGCAATGAGGATGTTTACTGCAGTGTTCTTTGTAATAGGGAAAAATTGGAAATCACCTCTATTCCATCAACCGTGGGATCCATAAATCAATTTGTGATGTGGGTTGAATTGTGTCCCCCTCAAAGGATATGTCCAAGTTCTAACTGGTATCTGTGAACACGACCTTATTTGGGAATAGAGTCTTTGAAGATCTAATTAAATTAAGGATCCTGAGATGAGATGATCTCGGATTAATGGGGCCTAAATTCAATGATGAGTGTCCTTGCAAGAAACAGAAGAGAAAAAGACACAGAGACACGTGGGTGAAGGCCATATGGAGACAAAGGCAGGACCTGGAGTGATGCATGTGCAGAGCAAGGAGCCCCAAGGGTTGCCAGCATCCTCCAGGAGCGGGAGGGAGACATGGGCAGCCTCCTCTCAGAGTCCTGTGCACGGACCAACCGTGCCAGCACTTTGATTATGGGCTTCCGGGAACCAGGACTGTGAGAATATGATTTTCTCTTGCTTAAGCTGTGTTGGCCCTGGAGAATAATGAAATGGAAAGGTTTCCCCAACCACAGGGATACCTGGATGAAGGGTATAGTTAGAGGTTCTCCCTCAACCAGGAGAATGGAATCATGGAGTCAGTAATCTTCCTCTGTGCAGCTGAAGCATTTCTGTCCTGATTTGAGGCTGAAAGAGCCCTTGGAGACCGAGTAGCCCAACTCCTCCCATTTTAAACATGAGGCTGCCCAGACAGAGGAAGTGACTTTCCCAGGATCCTGGAGCTCATAAGGGGCAGAACTTAGATTTGAACCCAGGTCTGTCTGACTCCAAAGCCTGTGTTCCTTCTGCTTCAGTTGTTCCCAGGCCTCTCACATCATCCTGCCAGTATGGGCTTGGAATGGATGTCCATTCCAAGACATCCATTGGAATGGATTCAAGACAGTTGCTAGAATCAGAGGACTGGCACTACGACGTTGGTCTCCCAGGCTCTACCAGCATGGCAGGGGGAAGGTTAACTCCTCTGACCCTCAGGTTCCTCTTTCTGACAGACAGTGAGACTAACCTTGCTCCCAGAGCATCTAAATCTCTGCATTGTAGGGCTCAAATAAGATAAAATATGTGAAATTAATAAATGTAAATCACTATATAAGTAGTAGATAGCACTGTTGTCTAGCCTCAGACTAGGAAAGCAAAAACAGAAAATTAAAAAAAAAAAAGAACCAGAAAATGTTATAGGCAGAATCCTAAAATAGCCCCTAAGGATTTTCCCACATGTATAGTCTTCTCCCCTGTGGGCAGGACCTGTGTAGGCTGAGTGCCGAAGAATTGATGCTTTTGAACTGCAGAGTTGGAGAAGACTCTTGAGAGTCCCTTGGACTGCAAGGAGATCAAACTAGTCAATCCTAAAGGAAATCAACCTTGAATATTCATTTGAAGGACTGATGCTGAGGCTAAAGTTCAAGTATTTTGTTTGGCTACCTGATGTGAAGAGCTGGTTTATTGGAAAAGAGCCCTGATTCTGGGAAAGATTGAGGGCAGGAGGAGAAGGGGAATGACAGAGGATGAGATGGTTGGATGGCATCACTGACACAATGGACATGAGTTTGAGCAAACTCGGGGAGATAGTGAAGGACAGGGAAGCCTGGTGTGCTGCAGTCCTTGGGGTCACAAAGAGTTGGACACAACTTAGTGACTGAACAGCAACAACAGGACCTGTGTAGACGATGAGATATCACTTCCATGATTATGTGACATTATACAGCAAAAGGAAATTGTCCCTTGGTGGGCCTGACCTAATCAGGTGAGCCCTTGAAAGACAGTTTTCTCTGGCTGGTTGCAGAAGAGGAAGTTAGACAGATGTGATCTGGCTTGTCTGAAGAAAGTGAACAACCACATTCTGGGCTGCCTGTGGGAGGCGTTATGGCAAAAAGACTGTGGGCAGTCACCAGTGCTGAATGTGGTCCCTCGCTAACAGCTAGAAGGAAAATGAGGACCTCTGCCCTCCAGCTGCAATGAGATGAATTCTTCCAGTGAGCATGGAAGACAACCCTGAGCCAAGACAAGAATCACCAACCCTGGCCACACCTTGATTTCAGCCTGTGATGACCCAGGCAGAGGATCCAGTTAAAGTTACGGTGGACCTCTGACCTACAGAACTCTGAGCCAGTAAATGACTATGGTATGAAGTCACTAGGATTGTATTTGTATTTTTGTGCAACAATAAAAAACTAGTATGGGAGAGGAAAAGATTTTCCCTGGGTTGTAGAGCCATTGAGTGCACATGTCTATGTATCCCTGCAGGAAACTCTGAGCTCCTCTAAGATTGATACTATATCTTGTCTCTGGAGTCAGACTGGCTGGGTTTGGTACCTGGCCCTGCCACTTGTGAGACTGAAAACAGAAGTAAGTTGTTTTACTTCTCTGTGCCTCATTGTCTTCATCTGTAAAATGGGTGTGATAATAGTACTTGTGCCCCAAGGTTGTAAGGTGTGTTAAATGACTCTGTGAAGTGTAGAACCATGCCTGGTGCACAGAAAATGCTCAGCACATGTAGTGGTGATGGTTTTGTTAGACCCAGGAAGAGCCGACTCATTCAAAAAGACCCTGATGCTGGAAAACACTGAATGCGAGAGGAGAAGGGGATGACAGAGAATGAGATGGTTGGATGGCATCACCGACTCAACGGACATGAATTTGAGCAAACTCCGGGAGATGGTGAAGGACAGGGAAGCCTAGCGCACTGCAGTCCCTGAGGTCACAAAGAGTGAGACATGACCTAGGACCTGAGTGACAACATTAACAACACAGCACTTAGCCCAGTAGCTAGCATGTAATAGGCACTAAATTAATGTTTGTTGAGTAGATGGATGGATAAATTAGAATCTCAGTCTCCTGATCTTAATCTAATAATATTTCTACTAATCATTATTTGCAATAGGATACAAAGCTAATTTTACTGGCCCAGTTTCTTCAGAGTGCACTGAGAAAGCACTTGTTTCATAACACTGTGAAAATACAGAGATGTTTAAACTGGTACCAGAGTGCTTAAAAACCTGTGCTCTGCTGAAGCCGACTGAAAGCCATAAGTAGGCTGGCTTTGTCTTAATAGACCTTGTCGCTTGATCGGGGTGACATGCACTTAATGCAATTGCCTAATTATCTGGTCATCAGGGAAATAGCAGCTGTCACTGCCAACTTATCTGGGCCATCAATCAGTTTGTTCTGAGTTCATTAAGTAAATTAAAAGGTATGGCTTAAATACTTAAGGAGAGGAATAACAACTTTCATCTCTAGGAGCTAGTGAAAGCAGGACTTTTTTGCCACCGCTATTGGCCATGTTGAGCTGTGAAAAATGAGATTTTGAAGCTGACAATACAACTCAACATTCAGAAACAAAAGAAGATAAACAAAATTTGATACAAGATCCTCAGATATCCCCCTACCCATCACATTTGGATTGTAATTGTTGATAATTCCTTTTTAAAAAAAATTGATTTATTTTTGGCTGCACTGGGTCTCTGTTGCTCTGCACAGGCTGTCTCTAGTTGTGGCGAGCGGAGGCTACTCTCTAGCTGCTGTGTGTGGGCTTCTCATTGCGGTGGCTTCTCTTGTTGCAGAGCCCAGGCTCTAGGGTGTGTGGGCTTCAGTAGTTGCGGTGCAGAGGCCTAGCTGTCCCTCAGCATGTGGAATCTTCCCGGACCAGCGATCAAACCCATGTGCCCTGCACTGACAGGCAGATTCTTAACCACTGGACCACTAGGAAAGTCCTGATAATTCCTTTTAAAATTCTACTCAGTAACATAGACTCTAGCTGTGAGCTAGCGCATCATTCTTGAACTGGCCACTTTGAGGGTGTACATTTCCTCCCCTGTTTACTTGCAGAGAGAGAGGCATGTCAGTTAGTATCAAGCCGTGGGCTGGAGAAATGAATGACCAAAGTCTGCCTGCACCTGCTATAGGCTGAGCAGTTTCACATCAAAATTCGTTCTGAGGCTTATAGATTCTGGTTCCATTTCATATCCCTTCTGTTGTTAAGACTCCACAGTCATGCTTTATTTGTCCACACTCAACTTCATGCCATCTGTTCCTCCAGCATCTGTTATTTGCCACTCCCTCCCAGGCACTGGGCTCGGCACCCAGAATTCAGAGAAAATTAAGTTGTTGTTCCCGACCTGGAGAGACTTCTAACCATGCTCTGCTTTTGCACACAGGGCTCCTTTTCCAGCCTAGACTATGTTCCTGGCTTCTGGGCTTGACAAATTCCAGCTCATCTTTCAATAACTCACACCTTGCTTCATGCACCCATAACCCTTTGACCCAAATGGGGAAACAGGCATCTGCTGGAATGTTTGCCACTTTGCATTGTGATGTATTTACAAGTCCCCATCCCAAGGAGAGAGACTGTGCCTCATTCTTCTCAGAATTCCCAATGCTTGACATTGAGTTGATGCATAAATTGCACTGGTACTTGAATGAAATACTAAGTTAATAGAAGAGGATAGCTAGTCTTATGAAAGGTGTATAGAAGAGGAGAAGTAGAGATGGAGCTAGAGAATAAGCGTGCTTTTCTAATATCTCTTTGGCCAGTAGGGGGAGAGATGTGCTTATAAATAAATATCCCATCATGTAAGGCTTTAGGATCTGTGGTTCTGAAAGGCCAAAGAGAGGCTTTCTAGGTGACCTCTCAAATTTATAAGGAGGTATTTTATTTCATGTAAGAGTGGATATGACCTTGATTAATTTGAATCATGTGACCATATGGCAGTTGACTTTCTATTTTCCCTTGAATACTTTGTCATTCTCTCTTCCTTTTTCAGGGAGTGTGGGGAGGAGGGGTTGAGGGTATTGGCAATTATTTATTCACAGATTCAAACCTACAGGCAACACAGTTCTGCCCCCTCTGAACACCTTTTAATGAACTATCAGGGTTGAGAGTCTAGTTATTTGTCCCTGGTACCCCCGGTGGAGGCCTGCGGGGAGGGGTCCCCTTCCCTCTCTGCTTCTGGCCCTTTGCTCACCTTTCTTGGCATCCACTCCAGAAGCGCACCCAGTCTTTCTCCAGTACTATCTTCTCTAACTCACAAGTCTGCGCCTCTTGCTTTGACTTCCCTCCACCCCAGCTCCTGTATTTCTAATCCCTCGTTGTGTTCCAGTCAGGTGTCCCATCATCCCCTCAAGCTCGCTAATTCTAGAAGTTAGCTGTTTCTCTCCCGGGTGTTCTCCCATTCCCACTCGCTCTATTTCATCAGTGCCCTGTTAGACGCTGAAACCAGGAGGTGAGGCTTAGGACAGGCACGGGCGCCCAGGTGGCCGGCCCTGTGAATCGGGACTTTGGCAGAGGCAGGTCAGCACCCTGGAGAGCTCCCAGCGGGGCCAGCTGCCAGACCCTGGTACCGCCCCAGCACCTTCCCTGCATACATCCGCCTCGTGTATACTTCCTAGTCACTGGAATCCTGTGCTTGTTAGAGGAACCTAATTCATTTCTTCCAGGCTTAATTCTCTGGGGACTGACGACTTAAAGGGGCTGGGTCCTGACCTTGCTCTATCGCTTACTGGATGCTGTGCCAGAGACTGAGTTGTCTAATTGCTCTGAGCCTCAGTTTCCTCGTCTGTAAAGTAGAATGGCAATGTAGCTACCTACTTCAGAGTGCTGTTGTGAGGGTGAATTGAGACAACACATATAGAGTACACAGCACACAATATAAACTCAAGGAATAATAGTGACGATGTTCATTATTATAGAAATTATTGGAAACATTGTGTTCTTTTTAGTAAGGTGTTTGTTAGTTCGCTTAGTTGTGTCTGACTCTTTGTGATCCCATGAATCACAGCACGCCATGCCTCCCTGTCCATCACAAACTCCCGGAGTTTACCCAAACTCACATCCATTGAGTCGGTGATGCCATCCAGCCATCTCATCCTCTGTTGTCCCCTTCTCCTCCTGCCCCCAATCCCTTCCAGCATCAGGGTCTTTTCCAATGAGTCAACTCTTTGCATGACGTGGCCAAAGTATTGGACTTTCAGCTTCAGCATCAGTCCTTCCAATGAACACCCAGGACTGAGCTCCTCTAGGATGGACTGGTTGGATCTCCTTGCAGTTCAAGGGACTCTCAAGAGTCTTCTCCAACACCACAGTTCAAAAGCATCAATTTTTCGGCACTCAGCTTTCTTCACAGTCCAACTCTCACATTCATACATGACCACTGGAAAAACCATAGCCTTGACTAGACGGACCTTTGTTGGCAAAGTACTGTCTCTGCTTTTTAATATGCTATCCAGGTTGGTCATAACTTTCCTTCCAAGGAGTAAACATCTTTTAATTTCATGGCTGCAATCACCACCTGCAGTGATTTTGGAGCCCCCAAAATAAAGTCTGACACTGTTTGCACTGTTTCCCCATCTATTTCCCATGAAGTGATGGGACCAGATGCCATGATCTTAGTTTTCTGAATGTTGAGCTTTAAGCCAACTTTTTCACTCTCCTCTTTCACTTTCATCAAGAGGCTCTTTAGTTCTTCACATTCTGCCATAAGGATGGTGTCATCTCCATATCTGTGTAGTGGTATGATTTGAGGTTCTCATGGCAGTGGTATGTCTAAGAGAATTAACAGACTGGTTTTGTGGGTCAGAAGGAGCAGATGAGTTTAGTGGGGCAAGTCCTCTGGGAAACTTCTTCTTTGTCCCTTGGGTACTTATTAAGGCAGCACTGGGTACTTCAGGGTTGGCCCAAGTCGTAGTCAGTTGTTGGAAAAGAAGAGCAGACCCTTGCAGATCTCCATAATAGGTAATACCCTGCTTGAGCCAAGTGGGGAAACAGGCCCAAGCGATCCAGTGATGCCCAAGCGGCCACAGGCAGGATCTCCCAGGCTGTCGGTTGCTCTTCACCAGGTCTTCGCATACCGTGTTGCTTCCTCCCATGGGAAATCCTTTCCCTGTCTTGTCTTCTTGCCGACTTCTCTCTTTCTCACCAAGAGTCAGCTCTCTGAACCTCAGTCACCTCTTCCGTGACATGGGGTACACTGCTGTTCACCAGGTTGTGTGGAGACTGATGCTGACAATGTGGGGACAGAGCTTAGCTCTGACACGGGCGCGTAGTAGATGCGTAAGATGAGGCCGCAGGCATCACAGCGATCTGTTCATGTGTGTGACTCAGCTTCTGTACTACAAGCTCCCTGAAGGTAAGGACTGCATCCTTTGTCCTCTTTTTTTCACCTCTTCAGCTCTGTCTCCTGACATTAACCCTCTGCCCCTATAATGTGGGATCTCTCAGCATTCCCTGAACATGCCACCCACCTCAAAGGCATGACTTGCTTATATGTTGAATGAATTGGTGTTGCAGCTAAACATGGTGCATTTAGACCAAATCTCTGGAGGGCATTGCCATCATGGAAACCATTCACCTGGCCTGAGTAGCAGGTCAACTAGGGATGAGCTGTCAGGAATGACTTCGGGAAAAGTTGTTTGGTATCCCTAGTTGGGGGGGCTTTCCCAGTGGCTCAGCAGTAAAGAATATGTCTGCAATACAGGAGATGAAGGTTCGATTCCTGATTCAGGAAGACCCCCTGGAAAAGGAAATGGCAACCCACTCCATTATTCTTGCCTGGGAAATCCCATGGACAGAGGAGCCTGGCAGGCTACAGTCCATGGGGTTGCAAAGGAGTCAGACATACCTTAGCTATTAAACAACAACAATCCCCAGTAGGAGGAAGGGCTGCTGAAACAGAAACCTGATTCGCTTTGTTTCCATTCCAGTTAATAAGCCCATTTGAAGTTTTGATGTGGGAGAGACTGGCTAATTTGAGGACTTGTGGTGAATTGAGATCATTTACTCACAGTGAGGAGGGAGTAGAGAGCAGGGAGATTACTGTTGAGATTTTTGCAAAGCATAATGGAGTTAATTTATAATTTATAATTGATATTAGAGCTCTTTTCCATAGGCTGAATTATGATGGGATGGAGTAAGAGTCGTTAAATGTGTTATTTTGTTGTTTGTGTCACCCTGATGAATTGGAAAGTGGGGAAAAAACATAGTGCTAAATTGGTATCTAATCTTTTCAGAGCTATTTGCTAAATAAACTGGAATTTTAATTAAAACTGCAAGCCAAGAGGTAAATCACTTTAGAAGTTTGCAAAGTTTTTCTTTTCCCTTTGCCTAATATAATTACCACTAATAAAGCTTCTTTACGGGTGGGAAATCAGACACCAGAATAAATAACTGAAGGAGGTTGCTACAGGGCACAGAAATTATGAAAGGGGCAAGGTTATCTTCCCCACCTGCTAATATGGGCTTTTTTTTTCCTGTGGTTAAATTATTTGGTAACCGTTTTGATCTGATTAAAAGTATTAAGATCAGAAACAGACGCAAAGGTGGACGACAGCTCTTGCTGCAGTTCTTCCAGCTTTAATTCATATGAGTCAATTATAATGAATGGATTTAATAAAAAATACAACATGCTTTGGCGATTAACTCAGCAAATAACGCACTGCACGCTTATCAGGAGTATCGTATTTGCAACAACAAAGAAGTGAACAGGAAAAGAAACTCCATAGATCACAAGAATTGCTCCTTTCCAGCAAAAGGTTGTTAATTACTTGCCCTCTCACTATATTTATTGGCTCTATTAGAGGATGAGGAATTACTGTCTTCCTGGGAAATCCACTGGAGCCAGGCGGCGCCTTTGCTACAGGGGAAGTCTCCTTAGAGTGCTGCTTATCCCTGCAGGATCCTCTCCAATCTCCAGTGACCAGAAGCTCGGAGGGAGTGGAGAGAAGAGTCAGCCCACATGCACAGAAGACAGGGCTCCTTCAAAGTGCGGGGGCTGGGGCTTCCCTGGTGGTCCAGCGGTTAGGACTTTGCCTTCCAATGCTGGGACTGTGGGTTTGATCCCCCTTCAGGGAATTAAGATCCCGTGTGCCTCAGAGTCCAAAAACAAAAACACAAAACAGAAACAGTATTGTAGTAAATTCAATAAAGACTTTAGAAATGGTTCACATCAAAAAAACAAAAAAGCAAAGTGAAGGGGGCTGTCAGAGCAGTTCTTTCTCTTCAACTACTGAGGGGCTTTCCCCTTCCTCCTCTTCACCCCCTCCCTCCTGTGCCTACTCCCAGCATATCCTTTTTCTCTTTGCCAGGTCATTTCCCACCCTTTCCCCCCTCTCCACCACCCCAATCCCTTTCTCCCAGCCTTGGCTGCTTCTTGGGTCTGGCTGCCTCCAGTCCCTCTCTGTCTTCCCTCCATTCGGATTCTAGCCGGGTCCACACAGCCTTGCTTAAGCACGTCCCTGGTTCTCTTCCACCTGCAGAATCAACTTCAAGCTCCTCCGCCTATTCTGTGAGCCCCTCACCATCCATCGGACCACGTGGATCCCTCTAGCTGAGTCTCTCTACTGACCCTGGGCTGCGGGCACACCTTGCTCTTCCAGGTGCCCTGCCTGGCCCGCACTCTCCCCTCAGCCCATTTCTTTCTCTTCATCTCTGCCTGGCAGACACCGGCTTCACGTCCAGCTCAAATGACCCCTCCTTGGCTAAACTTCCCTCACCTGGAGCTGGAGCAGTGGCTCTCCTGGGCTTGGACATAGCATGTTGTCACACAGAAACCGTTCATCTGTTAAGGATCTGCCTCTACCCCAGGCTGGCTCCCCACATCCCTGGAGCTATGTCTGATTCACTATTGTTTTTCAAGAAGTGCATTTATGCAGGGCCAGCCTCTGCTTTCTCTACCATCTGGGGAAAAAAATCTGGGACCCTTCCTCTGCCCTTCTAGCTGAGTGACTTCATTAGGTGAAGAACAATCTAAGATGCCCTCTCTCAATATTCTAAATTGGACTAATTTAGCTCCTACTATGTGCCAGGCTGTTCACGAACATCCTTTCACTTGTGGGGTTGTGTTTCATCTTTCCAACACCTTCTGAGAGAGGGAGGGTTTGCTAGTCCTCTTTTTTCAGATGATGAAACTAAGGCGCTTGGTAGTTGCCAGGCCTGTGATTTGAATCCAGGTTCCTAAACTTGAGTCAAGCAGCTTTTGTGCATGTATAGGTTTGCCATAATGGCACCCCACTCCAGTACTCTTGCCTGGAAAATCCCATGGATGGAGGAGCCTGGTAGGCTGCAGTCCACGGTGTTTGGAAGAGTCGGACATGACTGAGCGACTTCACTTTCACTTTTCACTTTCATGCATTGGAGAAGGCAGTGGCAACCCACTCCAGTGTTCTTGCCTGGAGAATCCCAGGGACGGGGGAGCCTGATGGGCTGCCATCTATGGGGTCGCACAGAGTCAGACACGACTGAAGCGTCTTAGCAGCAGCAGCAGCAGCAGCAGCAGCAGCAGCAGCAGCAGCAGCAGCAGCAGCAGCAGCAGCAGCAGCAGCAGCAGCAGATTTGCCCTAGAGCTAGATGCACACACAGGAAGACCTGCATGGCTGTCACTGCCCTGAGCTAACTTCTGCACGTTCAACCTTGGACTCATCCTAGAGAACACCCTTGTCCACCAACTTCTTGGGTGATATCTTACCAGTCCATAGGTGATGGGAGACAAAGGGTGATGGGAGAGAATGGAAGAAAAGAAAGAAACTAGTTTTTGCTTTTTAAACATGTGTGTGTGCACCAGGCATTCTGTGCCAGCGAGTGTGTGCTCAGTCAGTCATACATGTCCGACTCTTTGTGACCCTATGGACCGTGGCCTGCCAGGCTCTTCTGTCCATGGGCTTCTCCGGGCAAGAATACTGGAGTGGATTGCCATTTATTCCTCCGAGGGATCTTTCCGACCCAGGGATCTGACACACATCCCCTGCAGTGCAGGTGGATTCTTTACTATTGAGCCACCTGGGAAGCCCCATTGTGTGTGAGGCACAGTGCTAAACACATTATTAATCCAGCTAATAACCCGATCATGTTCCCATGATTGTTCCCACTGAGGAAACACGCTTGGAATTGCCCCACCCGCCGATTTTCCCTGCATCCCAGGATGCTGCCTTAAGGAAGCTCGCAGGTCCCTCACCAGCATGGGGAGGCCTTTTCTCATGAACCACGTTTTCCACTGGCCAGAGGAAGCCTGGAACAGATTTCGGTGAGGCAGCAGTGAGAGGTGATGTGAAGCAAGATCTTAATTCCCTGTCCAGGCATTGAACCTGGGTAGCCTGGATGAAAACCAGGAATCCTAGCCACCAAACTGGCAAGGGCTAGAGGCTAGAAGCTAATTTTCCCTGGGTCTTTGCCCCCAGTGAAAAATGTATTTATCACAGAGGCAGAAACTGTAAACACAGGTACAAACTTTATTACTAGAGACCTAGCACAACAAGTGGGAGAGCACATAGGAGAGACAGTTTGTTCAGTTGAGATAGAAGCAAGGCAGAGAGGTACACCGGGAGAGAAAGGGTGTGGACGTCCCCCCTAGTGAGGAGAAGCACAGCAAAGCGGTGGTTACGTCATTTATATAAGTCAGTTCTTCCGGGTCTTTGTCTTTCTTCAGGCCAATTATCTGGTTTCTTTTTCCACACCTGACTTACTCTGGGACCCTCCCCTGGGCTGCGCACACACCCCTCAGCCACGCTGGATCTCCAAGTGAAGGCTTCTGGGAGGAGCAAGACTCATAGCCTGGAGTTATCCCCTAACTTTTGACTCCAAGGAGCCTTTGTGTGCATGTGTAGTGTCTCCTTTATCCTTTACTCAGGGTTTTTCCTCTTTTGTTCTTGATTATTCCCTTGAGCTGTTTACAGGAGACAAAAACTGACTGTTTACCCTGTTTCTGTTGTTACTTCTATTTCTGAGAGCAAACAGGGGGCTGGCTGTAAATTCCTCAACTGGAGCCCACCTATCTCTCGCCTCAGGAAGTGCAAAGAGGAGGCTGGCTGATTGTACGTGTCCAACCTGGAGGTATCTCAGAACCTCCTGGGGGCCCCTCAGTGGGTGGCCCCTCAGCTGGGTCTCTTCTTGTCCGTCTGGGAGGAGAATGATGCTGCTAGCTGGGATTCCAGCAGTAGGGAAGAAGGGTGAACCAGCCTCCTTCTCCCAGGCTCAAGAGGGGCTCCCCTTCTTCAGATTCACTCACAGATAGAATCGTGTTCCATCTGGGCACACTCTTCAGAATTTGGTGGATTTCCACCAGAGTTATCTTTGTCACCTTGCTTTCTCCATTGAAGAAAAGAGTGCTGGGTTTTCAGCCCATCCTTGAACAGCAGTTGCTCAGTCCTTTCCTTGTCTTTGGGGCTTCCCTGATACCTCAGTAGGTAAAGAATTTGCCTGCAAAGCAGGAGACCCCAGTTCAATTCCTGAGTTGGGAAAATCCCCTGGAGAAGGGATAGACTACCCACTCCAGTATTCTTGGGCTTCCCTGGTGGCTCAGCTGGTAAAGAATCCACCTGCAATCCATCTGCCTGCAATGCAGGACACCTGGGTTTGATCCCTGGGTTGGGAAGATCATCTGGAGAAGGGAATGGCAACCCACTCCAGTATTCTGGCCTAGAGAATTCCATGGACTAATAGTCCATGGGGTCACAAAGAGTTGGACACGACTGAGAAGACTTTCGCTTCACTTCACTTCCATGTCTTTGTCTGATTCTTTGCGACCCCGTGGTCTGTAGCCTGGCAGGCTCCTCCTCTGTCCATGGGATTCTCCAGGCCAGAATACTGGAGTGGGTTGCCATTCCCTTTTCCAGGGGATCTTCCCAACCCAGGGATCAAACCCAGGTCTCCTGCAATGCAGGCAAATTCTTTACTGGCTCAGACACCAGGGAAGCCCTCACGCTCACTTTCCTGATCCTCACTGGCCTTCTGTGGACTCCTCTGCGCTCCATCCTTCCGTGAAGTGTCAGCCACACTCGTTCACTAGCAGACATGTGTGCTCATTTGTTTGTTTTGGCCGTGCCAGGCAGTTTGCAGGATCTTAGTTCCCCAACCAGGGATTCAACCCAGGCCTATGCCAAGTGAAAGTACTGAGTCCTAACCACTAGATCACCAGGGAATCCCCCTAATTTGTTTTTCATAGTTAATCCATCTATCCAACCATCCAACTTAGTGGAGTGAAAAGAGCACAATCCTTGGAAATAGACCCAACATGGCTGTAAATTCTGAGATTGAATTTTTTTTAAATTAGCAATGGGATTATGTTTTTTCATGTAAAAATGGAGGCATATATGTAAGATGCCTGGCACATAACTAAGCGTTCAATAAATAGCATTATATTCATTTTAAGGGTACATGAGCCTTAAATCACTTCATTCTCAGAATGCTTTCTTTCTCTCGGACCCTGTTCTAGAACTGGTATGGTATATCCATCGTCTACTGCTCTGTAACCAGTTTCCCCTCAGTTCAGCAGCTTACCACAGCAGCTTCTGAGGGTTAAGAATCCTAGCACGGCTCAGCTGGGGGTTCTGGCTCAGAGCCTCTCAGGAAGCTGTGGTCAAGCTGTTGGCCAGGACCACAGTCTCTGAAGACTGAGGTGGAAAGATCCATTTCCAAGCTCACTCTCGTGGCCGTTGGCAGGGGCCTTTGACCCCTACCTCTCCCTGGGCCTTCTCAAAGTGACTGATGATGAGAGAGAGAGAAGGATAGAGAGAGAGGAAGAGAGAGGGAGACAGAGACAGACTGAGAGAGGAGGGCACAGTCTTTATATCAAGATGCCCTTCAGAAGTTTCATTCCCTTACTTTCTCTGTCTCTCGGTCTCACAGATCAAGCCTGTGACAGTGTGAGTGGAGACGACACAGGGTATGAATTCCAGGAGGCAGGGATTCGTGGAGACCATCTTAGAGGCTGCTTCTTACCGATGGGTAGGTGGGGGAGGGAGTAGAAAGAATAAAGTCTCTACCCTGAAGCCTCCTGTCTCTTGGGGAGGCAGTCATGTAGACATAAACACCCTGCAAGGCAGCGGCTGGACCGCAGGCATCCACGGAGCACAGACAAATCTATCAACTCTGCCTGAGGGCGTCGTGGCAGCTTTCCCAAGTGCCGAGTCCACGGCGGTGTTGGTGTTGGTGTTGGTGTTCTTATCCAAGAGCTGTCCTAATGATGCTTGATATTTGGTGGGCCTCTCTTTTAATTGAAGTTGCTCATTGGGGTGATTTCCTTGGACATTAAAAATAATAACTATCCCATATAACAGCAATTGCCTGTTTACAGAGTGCTTTCCCGTGCATTACCTCGGTCTACATAATAGCCCTGGGAGGCAGACAGGTTTTATTGCAGCCGTTTTCCTCCATTGTAGACGAGCAGCTGAGGCTTAGAGAGGCAAGATCAATGTGTCAAGGTCTCTGGGAGGGTTGTGGTGGGTCTTGAGCCAGGGTCTTCCTAGTACGAGCATGTTGCTCTGGTTGCTATACCTTCCTTGTATCACCCTTCTCCAAATTCTTGGTGCCCCTCTTTTTTTTAAGATTTTTTTTTATGTGGACCATTTTAAAAGTCTTTATTGAATTTGTTGCAATATTTATGTCTTTTTATTTGGCCCCGAGGCATGTGGGATCTCTGACCAAGCTCTCTGACGAAGGATCAAACCTGCACCCCCTGCACTGGAAGGTGAAGTCTTAACCACTGAACTGCCAGAGAAGTCCCGGGATCCCTCATTTTAAAGCAGCAGTTTGGGTCATTTCCTTCGAAGATGCTTTTTACACATATGCTTGCTCATATCAAAGCTTATTTGGTACTTTTATGTCCAGTCCCTTGAAAGGTTTTCTGTTCATGAAGAGGCTTTATGGAGAAAATCATTCACAAAGTATAGAAACATGAATTGTGCTTTCATCAGCAGTCTCTGTGAAATTTCAATTTTACAGAATCCCTCGGGGGTCTTGAACTTCCTCTCTGGGCCATTAGAAGATTGACCGGAACATCAGTCCCTCAAATGCAAATATGCTCAAAGGACATAACGGTTTCTGTTCTTATTAGAACCTGTCTATTTTGCAAGCATTTTTTTTTTTAAGCCCTTCTAGGCAAGAGGGAAAAGGATTTGGGTCCACACAGGCATATGCACTGAGGGAGGAACTTCCCTTATGGCAAAGACGGTAGCATGTGGGCTGAGAGTAGGTTAGTTACTTTAGTCCATGACTGACTAGTTAGCACCACAGCGATCAGCTCAAGACCAGTTGTGTGCAGTGGTTAAGAGCCTGGGCCTTGCGATCAGGCAAGACTGGATTTGCTCCTGACTTTGCCTCTAGTTGGAGAAGGAAATGGCAACCCACTAGAGTACTCTTATCTGGGAAATCCCATGGACAGAGGAGCCTGGCAGGCTATGCTCCATATGGTCACAAAAGAGCTGAACTTGACTCAGAGACTAAACAACCGCAATAACAACTGGCCCTACTAGCTCTGTGTCCGTGGGAGAGTTATTTAATCTCTCCAAGCTTTGGTTTCTTCATCTGTAAGTAGGATTTATAGGAGCCCCCTTCTCATGAGGTTGTTGTGAGGATTAAATGAGGTGATATATGTAAAGACTCTTAACATAGACTAGGAAATAAGCCTCACATAACAGCTCTCTTTCATGATGATGGTGATGACAGAGTCTTTGAGTAGCTGCTGTTCACAAGTCCTTTTATTCACGTGTTCATTCATGAAACGAGCTGCAGATGTTGCTAACAATGGTGTCTGTGAGCAAATAGGGGTTTCAGGGAGTCTTTAAATTCTCCTAAAATCACATGGAAAATTTTGTGCCTATGTGTGTTTTTCTAGAGAGAATCTCAAAGTGCTCCTTGACCCCACAAAAGTTAAAAATAGTCTCAGGCTTGGTCCAGTGGTTAAGACTCTGAGCTTCCAATGCAGCGGGGTGCAGGTTTGATCCCTGGTCAGGAAGCTAAGATCCCAGAAGCTTCATGGTGTGGCCAAATAAAAAAAAAAGAGATACACCAGATTAGAAAGGTGCTTTCATCTTCAAAGAGTCCACGGAGCGTGAAGGCAGACAGACTTAACAGGCAAGCTGCTGCTGAATGACCTGTGAAGGGTATAAGTGATGGAGGCCACATAGAGGGGAGAACAGGTGAGACAGCTTCCTGGAGGGTCAAGCTGAGTCAGAAGATCCCAAGCAGAAGAAATAGCATGCAGAAACTCAGGCCACAAAACAGAAAAGTGCTGTATGTTGCTGTTCAATTGCTAAGTTGTGTGCAACTTGTGACCCCATGGACTGCAGCATGTCAGGCTTTTATCCTTCACTATCTATCTCCTGGAGTTTGCTCAAATTCATGTCCACTGAATCAGTGATGCCATCTAACCATCTCATCCTCTGTCCCCCCTTCTCCTTTTGCCTGCAATCTTTCTCAGCATCAGGGTCTTTTCCAGTGAGTCAGGTGGCCAAAGTATTGGAGCTTCAGCTTCTGCATCAGTCTTTCCAATGAATATTCAGGGTTGATTTCCTTTAGGATTGACTGGTTTGATCTCCTTGCTGTCCAAGGGCCTCTCAAGTCTTCTCCAGTGCCACAATTCGAAAGCATCAATTCTTCAGGGCTTAGCCTTCTTTATGGTACAACTTTCACATCCGCACAGGACTACCGCGAGAACAGCATGAAAAGGAAAAAGTGCCACATACTTAAAGTCAAAGTCTGGCATGAACAGCGCAAATGCCCAAGGTGTATGCCCAATTTGAGGCAAGCAAGTTGGCAGAGGGGAGTTTGGATAGCGTCTTTGAGTCCAGGCTTGGAGCTTAGGCGTGGGAAGAGTTGTAAGCAAAGGGGTGACATGGTCAGAGCTTTAAAAAAAATCCCTCTGTGTGTCAGGTAGACCTCTCAGGAGAGGAGGTCTTGGTGGGAGTGGGGAGGGAGGAAGGTTGGGGAGGAGGCCAGTGTAGCCCTCATCCTGGTGTGAAAGAAGGCCCTGAAGTAAGGCAGTGGGGATTAAAGGAGAGGAAATGTAAATAAATGAGGAGAGGGACTTCCCTGGTGGTCCAATGGCTAAGACTCTGTGCTCCCAATGAAGGGGATCTGGGTTCAATCCCTGGTTGGAGAACTAGATTCTGCATGCTGCAACTGAGACCCATTGCAGCCAAATGAATAAATAAATATTTTAAAAAGATAAACATGAAGACTTGCTGACCGGTGGGGTTTGGGGGAGGCAGAAGGCATCGAGAGGGCTTTCAGGATTATGCTTCTCATTTTTCTGTGGGCCTAGGGTCCACTGGACGCCTGGTTAGACATCACTGGAGACCTGAGAGAATATGTCCCATTGTTCTGGTGCTAGAAACTCACAGTGTTATGCGGGGGTCAGGGTTACACATGAAATACTTAACAGGGCAGACCAGTTATAAGCATCAGTTCAGTTCAGTCGCTCAGTGGTGTCTGACTCTTTGCGACCCCATGAACCACAGCATGCCAGGCCTCCCTGTCCATCACCAACTCCCGGAGTTTACCCAAACTCATGTCCATTGAGTTGGTGATGCCATCCAACCATCTCATCCTCTGTCGTCCCCTTCTCCTCCTGCCTTCATTCTTTCCCAGCATCAGGGTCTTTACAAATGAGTCAGCTCTTCACATCAGGTGGCCAAAGTATTGGAGCTTCAGCTTCAACAGTAGTCCTTCCATTGTAAGCATGGTGCCTGCTGAATCGATCAGCATGGAGATCATTGCGGGCTGATGTGACTCTGAAGCTCTCCATGTTATAACGTCCAAGTTCCTATCTTGGTTGACCTCCCAGCCACATTCACACTGTTCCCCTTGGCTGTTTAGGTCTCATGCTGTCTCTCTCTCTCTCAGGCCCTCTTACTTATTCTGCTCAGCGGGTTCATCCTCCTCCCCCAGGACCTCCGTCCTGCTCCACTGCACCCGGGCGTCCAGGCCCACACGGGTGACCTCTGCCCCAGTCTTCAGCCTGGCCTCACACGCCTTTCCTCTGGCTCTCTGTGCTCCAGCCACACTCACCGTCCCGCAGACTTTCCAGTGTCCTGCCCTAGGCTTTCACACGCTTGTCCTCTCTGCCTGGAACACTCTTCCTCCCCATCTTCTATCTGATCTTCCTCCCAGCCTCAGCTCTAATAGCTCTAATAGTCTCAGGAATAGGATGACCATTTAATTTGTTGCTCAAACTGAGATATACCTGAAAGCAAAAAGAGGTGCTATTAATGATGACACTCGGTCAGCCAGGTGTTGGCTGGTGGGCATGGGGCCTCCCGACTCGGGGTGCACGTCCCCAGCTCCCCAGATCTGCTCAGTCCCCTGTGCTCTCCTGCTCTCCAGGGCTCACCTCGCAGCCTTTAGCACGACTTGCAGCGATACACTGGCGTGACTTTGACTCAACCCTTCCACTGCAGTATTCTTGTCTGGAGAATCCCACAGACAGAGGAGCCTGGCAGACTGCAGTCCATGGGGTCGAGAAGAGTCGGACACGCCTGAGCGACTAACACTTTAAAAAACACTTTCTCCCCACAGACTGACTGTGTGCCCCAGGAAGACAGGCGTGTTCCTGTGTGTGTTTGGCATCTGAGGCACTTTGTGCCACTAAGTAGGTGCTTAACACTTAGTGGGTAAAACACCTAATGATGAACTCGGATTTGTATTGTTCTGTGGTGCCTACAAGCGTTTTCGTTTACATTATCTTGTTTGGTCCCTGTCGGGACCTGGTGGTTTTTTCATCTCGGTCTCCCAGGGACACAGAACACAGGTCCTGGTTGCTTAAGCTCTTACAGTTGGTAAGTGAACAGAGATAAGTCAAGGCTTCTCAGGCTTTCTGACCCCCCCAATCCACTGCTTTTTCCAAAAGGGTTTGAAGAAGACAAAAGGGAAGATAATTCCCAGGTTTAGAACCCAGGTAACCTGGAGGACGGTGATGAACTTGAGAAAAATGGGGAGTGGGGAGTCTGAGAAGCACTTGTCAGTTTCCCTTTGCCTGTGACGATCCATGCAGCGTTCCAGGCTCCAGAGAGTCCTAGTAGATCTACGAATGGCCCCTTAGCCTGGGGTGGGTAGGGTGGGGCGTAAGCAGACGGTTTTGTTGTCATTTTATTGTAAAATATACATGACATAAAACTGACCATCCTGAGCACCTTTCAGTGTACAGTACAGTGGTGTTAAATACATTCACAGTGTTATTCATTCATCACTACCAACCAGCTCCACGACTCTTCATCTTCCCAAATTGAAACTCTGTACACATCGAGCAATAGCTCCCCATTTTTCCCTCCCTCTAGCTCATGGGATGGGCTTGCCTGGTGGCTCAGTGATAAAGAATCTGCCTGCAGTGCAGGAGACTCAGGTTCGATCTCTGGGTCAGTTAGATCCCCTGGAGAAGGAAATGGCATTCCAGTATTCTTGCCTGGAGAATCCCATGGACAGAGGAGCCTGGTGGGCTACAGTCCACGGGGTTCCCAAAAAAGCTGGACATGACTTATCGACTAAATAACAACAAAGCTCCTGGAAACCACCCTTACTTTCTGCTGCTGTGAATTTGACTGCTCTAGCTGCCTCACTACCCTAAAGAAAATCAACCCTGAATATTCACTGGAAGGACTGACACTGAAGCTGAAGCTCCAGTACTTTGGCCACATGATGCAAAAAGCCAACTCATTGGAAAAGACCCTGATGCTGGGAAAGATTGAGGGCAGGAGGAGACGGGGACGACAGAGGACGAGATGGTTGGATGGCATCACTGACTCAGTGGATGTGATTTTGAGCAAAGTCCTGGAGGTGGTGAAGGACAGGGAAGCCTGACGTGCTGCAGTCCATGGGGCCTCACAGAGTCAGACATGACTGAGCAACTGAGCAACAACAAGCCACCTCACAAAAGTGGAGTCAAGCAGTGTTTGTCCTTTTGTGTTTGGCTCACTTGACAGTGTCATGTCTTCAGGGTTCATCCATGTTGTAGCAAGTGTCAAAACTTCATCCCTTCTCAAGGCTGAGTAATATTACAGTGTGCCTATATTCCACACTGTGTTTATCCACTGATGGATAGTCAGTGGACACTTGGGCTGTTTCTACTTTTTGATTGTTTGAATAGTGTTGCTATCACATTTGCTGTACCAATATCTGTTTGAGTCCCTGATTTCATTTCTTTTTGGGTATATATTCAGAAGAGAAATTGCTGAATCATGCGGTAATTTTTGTTTCCCCAGCCGTTTTTTACATTCCCACTGTGCAAGGGTTTCAATTTCTCTACATCCTCATCAACACGTATTTCCTTTGTATTATTATTTTTATAATAGTCTTCCTAATGGGTGTGAAGTGGTTTTGATTTGCATTTTCCTAATAATTAGTGATGTTGAGCATCTTTTCATTTGCTTATTTGCCATCTGTATGTCTTCTCTTGAATAGACATAGAGAAATGTCTATTCAGGTCCTTTGCCCACTTTTTAAATTGGGTTGTTTGTGTTGAGTTGTAGGAGTCTTTAAAAATATATTCTGAATATTAATCCCTTACCAGATTTATGATTTTCAAATATTTTCTCCCATTCCACGGGCTGCCCTTTTATTCTGTTGACAGTGTCCTTTGATGCAAAAGTTTTAATTTTGATGAAGTTAAGTCTTCTCTGATGGCTCAGACAGTAAAGAATCTTCCTGCAATGCTAGAGACCTGGGTTCGATCCCTGGGTTGGGAAGATCCCCTGTAGGAGTCAATGGCAACCCACTCCAGTATTCTTGCCTGGAGAATCACATGGACAGAGGAGCCTGGCAGTCTACAGTCCATGGGATCGCAGAGTTGGACGTGACTGAGCGACTAACATTTTTTTTCACTTTTTACTTTATTTATTTTTTCTTTTGTTGCCTATGCTTTTATTTATTTATTTATTTTCATTTATTTTTATTAGTTGGAGGCTAATTACTTTACAATATTGTAGTGATTTTTGCCATACATTGACATAAATCAGCCATGGATTTACATGTGTTCCCCATCCCGATCCCCCCTCCCGCCTCCCTCTCCATCCCATCCCTCTGGGTCTTCCCAGTGCACCAGCCCTGAGCACTTGTCTCATGCATCCAACCTGGACTGGTGATCTGTTTCACCCTTGATAGTATACTTGTTCCAATGCTATTCTCTCAGAACATCCCACCCTCGCCTTCTCCCACAGAGTCCAAAAGTCTGTTTTATACATCTGTGTCTCTTTTTCTGTTTTGCATACAGAGTTATCATTACCATCTTTTTAAATTCCATATATATGCATTAGTATACTGTATTGGTGTTTATCTTTCTGGCTTACTTCACTCTGTATAATGGGCTCCAGTTTCATCCATCTCATTAGAACTGACTCAAATGTATTCTTTTTAATGGCTGAGTAATATTCCATTGTGTATATGTACCATAGTTTCCTTATCCATTCGTCTGCTGATGGGCATCTAGGTTGCTTCCACGTCCTGGCTATTATAAACAGTGCTGCGATGAACATTGGGGTGCACGTGTCTCTTTCAGATCTGGTTTCCTCAGTGTGTATGCCCAGCAGTGGGATTGCTGGGTCATATGGCAGTTCTATTTCCAGTTTTTTAAGGAATCTTCACACTGTTATCCATAGTGGCTGTACTAGTTTGCATTCCCACCAACAGTGTAATAGGGTTCCCTTTTCTCCACACCCTCTCCAGCATTTATTGCTTGTAGACTTTTGGATAGCAGCCATCCTGACTGGCATGTAAAGGTACCTCATTGTGGTTTTGATTTGCATTTCTCTGATGATGAGTGATGTTGAGCATCTTTTCATGTGTTTGTTAGCCATCTGCACGTCTTCTTTGGAGAAATGTCTGTTTAGTTCTTTGGTCCATTTTTTGATTGGGTCATTTCTTTTTCTGGAATTGAGTTTGAGGAGTTGCTTGTATATTTTTGAGATTAATCCTTTTTCTGTTGCTTCATTTGCTATTGCCTATGCTTTTAGTGTCATGTCTGAGAAATCATTCCCAAGTCCAATGTCATGAAACTTATCACCTCTATTATCTTCTAAGAGTTTCATTTCTTTAGCTCTTATGATTAGGTCTTTGATCCACTTTGAGTTTAATTTTTACCTATGGTGTAAGATAAGGGTCCAACTTCACCTTTTTGTATGTGGATATCTGGCTTTCCCAACACCAATTCTTGAAAAGACTCTCCTTCTGCAAATGAATAGTCTAGTCATCTTTGTCAAAAATCATTTGACCATTTTATGGGAGGGTTTTTTCCTGGGTTCTCTGTCTTATTCCATTGGTCTATATGCCTGTCTTTATGCTAGTACCACACTGTTTTTAATTTATTTTTATTATTTTTAATTTAGAGATGCTTTAGGTTCACAGCAAAACTGAGCAAAAGGGATGGAGATTGACCCATATAATCACTGCCCTCACGTATGCACTATCAAAATCCCACACCAAAGCGATAGGTTTGTTAAAATCAATGAACCTTTGTTGCAGATCATTATCACCCGAAGTCCATAGTTTATGTTAATGTTCACTTTTGGTGATGTACATTCTGTGGCTTTAGACAAAGGTATGTGGCGTGAATGTACCATTATGGTATGAAATAGTGTAGTTTCACTGCCCTAAAAATCTTCTGTGCTTTACTTATTCATCCCTCCCAAGACTAACCCCTGGCAACCACTGATCCTTTTACTGTCTCCGTAGTTGTGCCTTTTCCAGAAAGTCATATAACTGGAATCATACTGTATATAGCCTTTCCAGATGGGCTTCTTTTGCTTAATAATATGCATTTAAGGATCCTCCATGTCTTTTAATGGCTCAATAGCTCATTTCTTTTTAGCACTGAAGAAAAGTCCATTGCCTGGCTGTACCATGGCTTATTTATCCACTCGCTTACTGAAGGACACCTTGGTTGTTTCCAGACCTTAGCAATTATGAATTAAGTTGCTATAAACACTTACATGGAGGGCGTTTTTGTGAACATAAGTTTTTAACTAATTTGAATAATACCAAGGAGCATAATGGCTGGATCATACAATAAGAGCATGTTTAGGTTTGTAAGAAAATTCCAAACTGTCTTCCAAAGTGGCTGTACCATTTTGCATTCCTATCAGCAATGGATGAGTGTTCCTGTTGCTCCTCACCCCCGTCAGCACTTGGTATTGTAGTGTTTTGGATTTGGGGCATTTTAAGGTGTGCAGTTTTATCTCATTGTTGTTTTATGTGCTGTTTTGATCACTATAGCTCTGTTATAAGTTTTGGCATCAGAAAATGTGATACCTCCAAAATTGTTTTGGCTATTTGTGATTCCTTGATATTTCATGTGAATTTTAAGATGGCTTTTTCTATTTCTGAAAAAAAAAAAGTCACTGGAATTTTGATAGGGATTTCATTGAATCTGAGGATCACTTTGAGTAGTGTTGACATTTTAATAATATGAAGATTATTATTTCATATACTTCATATTTCATTATTATTTCATATTACTTCATCCTTGACCATGGGATATCTTTCCACTTATCTGTGTCTGCCAGTTCTTTTGGCAACATTTTGTAGTTTTTAGTGTACAAGTCTCTGCCTCCTTGGTTAATACCTAATTATTTTATTCTTTTTGATGCTGTTGTAAATTGAATTGTTTTCTTAATTTTCTTTTTGAATTATTCATGGTCAGTATATAGAAAAACTGATTTTTTGTGTATTGATTTTGTATCTAGTAACTTCGTTGAGTTCATTTATTGTGTGTGTGTATGTGTGTGTATGTATATGTAATCTTTAGGATTTTCTACATATAAGATCATATCATCTGCAAACAGATAATTTTACTTCTTCCCTTCCAATTTGGATGTCTCATTTCTTTTTCTTGCCTATTACTCTGGTTAGAACTTCCAATACCATGTTGAATAGAAAGTGGCAAAAGTGAGTCTCCTTGTCTCCTTCCTGATATCAGAAGAAAAGCTTTCAGTTTCACCATTGAGCATGATGTTAGCTGTTTAAGCAGTTTTTTAAAGGATCTTAAAAAGACATGGGACTATGAGATGCTGGTTTGGTGGTTTAGTTGCTAAGTCGTGTCTGACTCTTGCAACCCCGTGGACTGTAGCCCGCCAGGCTCCTCTATCCTTGAGATTCTCCAGGCAAGAATACTGGAGTGGGTTGCCATTTCCTTCTCCAGGGGATCTTCTAGACCCAGGGACTGAACCCGGTCTCCTGCACTGCAGGTAGATTCTTTACCAACTGAGCTACCAGGGAAGCCTGAGAGAGGAGATGCTGGGACCTACTTAATATCGTGTTTCTCTGTTTTCTCAGCACTGAGCAAAGTGCCTGGCACATAGAAGTTATTGAATAAATTTATTTAGAGAAAGACAGTTTCTCAAAACTTAATGAGCTAAGGGGTCTCTGAATGAAAGGTTGAACTTAGAAATCATGACAGTGTCAAGGATTGAAAGGCGATCCTAAGGGTGATAAGGATTCCTAGGTTATCCACTGATGTGGAGCAGGTGTTGATTCCACAGGGTGGGCAGCAAAGCCATTTGGATCTTAGTAAATGTTGCTTGGATAGTATGCTTTATAGAGGAACCTCCTCGTTAAGTTATTTTTCCCTCTTCTATATTAGTGCTTAACAGCTGGGAGACAATAACATATGTTGTATCTCCTTGTATTTATGACTGCCGAATTAATAACTTCAACCCACTGGATACAAAGAAAATGAGTGAAATGCTATAAATTATAGATGGAAGTTGTTAATGCTAATAGAGTGTGTAACATATGCCTCACTTTGGCACAGTTTTGAGACAATATGAATGATGTAAAGGACTTGAGTCTGTTTGCCTACATTTTAATTTGGAATCATTGGGAAGCATTGAGTCACTGCTATTTCATTGGTAACACCATGTTCTTTCACTGGAGCTTCACCCTCTTAGCTTGGAGCGGATAAAAGTTCTGATTAACTATAGTCTTAGGACGGGAAAATTGGATGCTTTTACTTAATATGCTGATATTTCTCTTCATTTGGATTTCTAACAAGTAGGTTCTAAATATGAACTAACGTCTCCTTGCTCTTTTCCCTTAAGGAGGGTCGAGTGATGCATTTGAAAAACACACTGTGTAAATGCAGAGCTTGTTGATAACTGGGGGAGGAAATAAGGTGTAGAAAGAGCAGGCCCTTTGGTCTTAGCAAGGGATTCTCTGGTTGCAAGTAATTGAAACCCTCTAGCTTGCGCAAAGGGGATGCATTCTAAGCGTATGAGACTGCCTCACAGGATCCAAGGACAGAAGGGACAGTGGGGCTCAGAAGGGCCTGGGCCCAGGATCTAGAAGCCCTGGGAACTGAGGCCACTCGGTCTGTGTCGCCAGGGCCACATGGCCTCGTCTCTGCTTTTCTCTCTGCACCTGCTTCTTTCTCCTCTCTTCGTAGACTGGCTGCCTTTGCTTCTCTGTGCACATGGCCAAGCGCAGCTGCCCGGCTCTGGCGTTTGATCACTTTCAGTTCAAGGGCCGGCAGGGGCTGCTGGGCATCTCTGATTTCCATATTCCTGGAAGAGAGAATCTGGTTATCTCATCGTGAGTCAGAGGACTATTCCTGGTTTGTTCATTTATTCATTCAAAAAGTCTTTGTTGGATGCCAGGAACAGTTTTAGGCACCCGGGAATACATCCTGCCCTTGGGGGCTGTGTATGTGTGTGTGTTGAGAAACAGAGAGAGAGAGAGGTTGTGAGAACTTGTTTCAGGGGCACCAGTTTGCACATTGCAGTTTTCAGTGAAAGAGAAGTATGGTTTGGAATTCAGATAGACCTGGATTCAGATCCTCCTATTACCAAGCTCTGTGCAGCCTTGAGCGTGTTACCTTACCTCTCCCAGCCCCTATTTTCTCATCAGTGAAATGGGTATCATCCTTTCTAGAATGGTTATGGGGATTCTAATGAGTGGGTGCCTGTAAAATCACTTGCAGAGTGCTGGCCATGCTGAATCAGAACCCTGCCTCTCAGTGGTCATGACCCTGAGAAAATTACTTAGCCAGACTGAGTCTGTTCCCTCTCCTGTAACACGGGAAAGAACATCAGCAACTTCACTGGCTTGTTACAAGGATTCCATCATGTGACGTGCGCCAGGGCACGGGGAATCAGTACAGAAGAGACACTCAGGGCGGTAGCTAATCACATTTCCCCTCTTTCTTCCAGTTCCCATTTGGCCGACGCTTGCCTTGTGACATCTACTGGCACGGAGTTTCATTTCATGACAATGACATATTCTCCGGTCAAGTGAACAAGTTTCCAGGTATCTATTGTTATTGTTGGCATTTAAAAATGTGTCTAGGGCTGAGTCTCAGGGTACACTCTTGGACAAAAACATGCCAGTGTTTTGACATCAAACTGGAGGGCTCTTAATTGGGAATGGCTGTCACTGTGCTGTGATCTTGGGAGGGAAGATGATCAGGACTTAACCCACCAAGGGCTTAAAGACTGGAAGTTCCAAAATGTGAAGAGATCAGCTCTTCTGGTCTAATTCCACTGGTGGAAGAACATGGCTTTCACTTTGGGGTTTTTGATATAATAAGGGTGTGCCATGAAGGGATGATATTTTCAAAATGAAAAAAAAAAAAAAATAGACCATCTCTAAACTCACCATAGTTTCTGGAACATTTCAATGACTCGGTGAATGTGGCCTCTGAATACCTCTATGTGTGTGGCTCTCCCTGGTAGATCATGAGCCCCTGGGAGGTGCAATGACTCCCACACCTCTGTAGATGCCCGTGGCTCCTGCAGCCCTTCTAGACACACCTGAGGTGCTCTGTAACTGCTTTCTCACTGACTGATTGAAACTCAGAGGCAGCCCCAGTTTTATGCCCATCACAGGGAACGAGAAAGCCTGACATTAAAGCAGTAAAATGAACCGTTTCCCCTACAGAGTTAGTCTAACATTAATAAAAGCTTCATGATGCACTAAAATACATAAACAAACCCATTTAAATTTCTAATTAATGTGCAGGAGACAGAGGTACTAAAATTCTGGGACTTTGTCCCAGAAATGGGATTCACAGTTGCCATTTCCTTTAAGTGTCACTTTTGGAGGTACTATTTTAAAATCGAATGCAGCATCTCCATACTGGGAAGAGGAGGTTTGGACAGCCTCTGTCTTTATACCCTGAGGGCATTATCTACTGAGATGATTATCTAGTGAAGCTGCATGGGGGACTTGGTGCCAGACAAGTGCCACGGCCGACACTCTAAGAGAACTCGCCACTCCATTCCCAGTCACCCTATCGTATAACTTTTCCTTTTCCTTTTAATCTCTACCACCTTCTTCTGCCCTGATTACTATTCATTATTTCCGTTGGTTAAGTGAAGAGGGAGAGGTTAAGGTGAGTGGGAGTGTGTAAGGAGAAATGAACATTTGGTTAATCAGCGTATGATTTCAGCGAAAGAGGTGCCACTCATTTTCAGAAATTTTTACATAAGACACAAACCATATAGAAGATGATAACAGATAAATTTTTAAAAGAACAGGGACTTCACTGGCAGCCCAGTGATTAAGACTTTGCCTTCTAATGCAAGGCATGCGGGTTAGATCCCTGGTTGGGGAGCTAAGATTCTCACATGCCTCACAACCAAAAAAACCAAAACATAAAAACATAAGCAATACTGTAACAAATTCAATAAAGACTTTAAAAATGGTTCATATTTTAAAAAAAAGAAGAGAGAGAACATCACCCTGAATCCCATTCCTCATTGAACGAAACCATGAGGTAAATATTTCTATTTATTGTTGTTTAGTTGCTAAATTGTGTCCGACTCTTTTCTATGTTTATTTCCTCCCAAACCTTAATCATGTTTGTGTATCATTTTTACATAGTTGCCTGACTATAAGATGTTCGCTCTAGTGTTTCATTTATGCTTATTTTTAAGAGGAGAATTAACTGATCTTTTTCTTCGGCAGTCCATGCCACATCGTTAAGAAAACACCTCTCATCCCAACTTCCACATGTTATACAGTGGCAAGTGATGCTATGTCCACTGGGGAGGGTTTCAACTAAGCCAACAGACTATCATAGGCCCCTTGGCTCAGATTCACTTGGAAGGACACAGGACAGGAAGCACAGCTTGCCGACCAGTCAATGTCATGCATTTCCTTTTAGTTGAGTCTTTACAAGGGTTCCAGAGCTAAGTCTTCGGCTCCTCCAGTGAAAGCTCAGGTGCAAGGAGACACAATCCATTTGGTGGCTGTGGATCTGCTTTGACTCAGAAACCCTGTAGGAGCCAGTAGCCCACGCGGCTCCTCCCTAGCATAGCTTCCAAGGTCCCCGCCAGGGTCACACTAAGTTAAAAGATTCATTACACTCAGGAAAGCCCGGAGCTATGGCTCCTGACCAGGTATTTATGCGAGATGCCAGTAAATGATCATTTTAACCATATGCTCTGTTGTCTAGTCACAGAGCTAACTTTTCCCCCTTTATCAGTTTCCTGGGGAACAGAGCTAGAAAATTAACTCCAGATCAGATCGGTTCTTGGAGGAGGCAGGGTTTTGTCCGAGGACGAGGAGGACTCTTGCAGTCAGAGTTGTTGCACGGTTTTAATGGGATAGCTATTATTTTCTCTGGCTGGCTGCTCATAAAAGATGACTTTTGGGGGACTTCCCTGGTGGTCCAGTGGTTAAGAATCCTTCCAATTCGGGGGATGAAGGTTCAATCCGTGGTTGGGGAACTAAGATCCCACATGCCATGGGGTAACTAAGCCCATGCAGTCTAGAGCCAATGTCGCACAAGAGAGAAGCCCATGAGCTGCGATTAAGAGGCTACATGCTGCACCCGGCACAGCCAAATAAAATAAATAAATAGATAAATATTTTTTTGAAAAAAAGATGACATTTTAATGCCACTACCAGGACTTAACTGTGATATTGGGAGAACAAAATTTGGAAGAAAGCAACTCTTTGAATGAGGGCAGAGTTCCCAAGACATGAATCATCAGATGAGCTTCATTGACGTTTTGCCCATTTGCTCTTGCTTCGTCTGATGGCTGAGAGCAGGAAGGAAGGAGTCACTATAGCTTGACATTTCGGATGCAGATAGAAATACAGGAAAAATTACCTTCAGAGGACGAGTTTCATTAAAGGTGATATAAAAACATTCATTCTAAAGAAGCACGCTAGCCCCATCTCATGTTCCAAGTGCCAGTGATAGGAACATACAATTATCCTCTTTACTAACGCCAGCTAATTAGCTTTAATGACAAAGAAGGCTCTGGAACCTCTAGGCAGGGGACCAGTGCTGCCACACCCTCTGCCCTGTGAAAGACAGCATCCTTAGCGATGATTCCAGAACTGTGCTTGGGTTGGTGTCCACACTTATCTTCCGTCTCTGATACATCCCATTATTCAAATGCTGCATTTCATATGCACTGTGTATTACTTAGAGCAAGTTCCAGTGGACGTGCCAGGCAAGGATAAGCGCTTCACATGCTGAATAAACTGAAAACTTTTGGATACACATATGGAAGTAATTTATTTTGTTCATGTCAGCACGTTAGATTTTAGCCACTTTTCTATGGGCAATTTCCTTCAAGATATGTTATTATATCTTAACTGATGAATTAAGACTTTCACTAAAAATAATCTGATTTAGATAGATCTTTGCCTTAAGAAAGCCCAGAACTGTCAATTCTCGACTTTACAAGCAACGGGTTTTGTTTTTTCTTTTGCTGAGTTGCCGGCTCTGGAACATGTAACAGCACATGGCAGGTGGCGCCTGAGAGCCCACCATGAGGAGGGGACTTTGTCAGAGAAGGAGGGGGCCCGAGGGAGGGATCTCTGGGGCAGCCATCTGCTAATTTCTGGTCTGGGCTAGGGATATAAAGACAAGGACAACAGCGCTTAAAGAGAGAAGTCAAATACAAGATAAGTGCTATGCCAGAGGAAGCTTGGGGTGCTGTGAGAATAAGGAGCAAGGGCACATGACCTGACCCAGATTTGCCTGGGGGGCAGGTGGGGCAAGAGATCCTGGAGAAGAGGATCGCAAGTGTGAACTTGAGCCTCTAGGGCTGGATGGGCCTGACCCCCATGCTAGACAAGGGCGCAGAGGTGGTGCAAAGGTATAGAGTGATTTGCACATTGCTCGTGCAGTGAAGGGCAAGCGGCCCGTGGTCGTTAGAAAGGGTCAAGTGTGATGGGGCAGTGGGAGGTGAGAGGCAGGGACCAAGGTCACGGGGAGTCACTGAGAAATTTCCAAGCTAGAGAGTGGCATGGGGCGGTGTGCAGTTGGAAAGATATTCCAGAGGGGATGCACTGGAGGTGGGGGTGGCAGGGTCGGGGCATGGAGAGGCTGAGAGGAAACAGCTAAGAGGCTACTGTATTTTTCAGAATCTGAAAATGTTGTTTGCTACTTGATGGTTATAGTGTGTTTTTGCCAAGAATTATTGTTATAAATGATACTTGGATTGAGTAGTACCCCCAGCATAGCTCGCATTATGTTTTGTTTTTAATTTGGGTTAACTAGATCCCTGTAGACAGGCCGGAGGATCAGACTGTTACACTTCTGTGTAGCTCCAGTGGGCTGAGACCCCCCACCCACCACTCCCACTGCCCCAGGCTGTGAGACTGCAGTGAGGCAGACAGTAGAACCCAGGCTCAGAAGCAGTGGCAGGAGGCAAGCTTTTGGGTGAGAAGCTCTAGCCTGAGTGAGGGGTATTTCTCACCTGGTAGGGGAATGGCTAGAACAAGGACACCTAAGAACAGACCTTCCTGAGAAGCCCAGGTGGACAGTCAGCCTCAAGAGAACCTGGTAGGACCGCAGGAGCCCAGCCCCAGGGCGCAAGTCACAGGAGGACTTCAGCCTTCGCAGCGGAGGTTTAGGGGCAACATGGGAGGAGGAACATGGGGGACGTTGGGCAAAGGCATCGCTGAGGCAGCCACTCAGTCACCAGGAGCCAAGAACAGGTGACCAACACTTGAGGACAAGCATTGCACCTCAGAGAAATAGCTAAAATCCTCCTTATCTGGCCCTCCCTGGCGGTACAGTGGTTAAGAATCCGCCTGCCAATGCAGGGGACACGGTTTCTATCCCTGGTCTGGGAAGATTCCACATGCCTCGAGCAACTAAGCCCATGCACCACAACTCCTGAAGCCTGTGCACCTAGAATCCATGCTCCACAAGAGAAGTCACTTTAATGAGAAGCCCAGGGACCACAACAGAGTGGCCCCCACTCGCCATAGCTAGAGAAAGCCCGTGAGCAGCAACAAAGACCCAGCACAACCAAAATGAATGGATAAGTAAATTAACTAATTAAAAAATATCCTCCTTATCTAGTTGGAGTACGAAGGAAGGGTCTCAGTGTTAGCAAAGGGGAGCTGGTGGTGGGACCCAGAGCTTCTACCTCAGGTCGGAATGGGTCCCTGCGCCTTGGGCAGGGGTCACAGGTAGGAATCAGGTGCTACAGCTGCCTAGAGAAGGGAGGCAGAGTCTGGAGCCAGCAGGGTCTGGCAATGACCTCCCTCTGTATGTGGTTACTCTGGGAACATACGCTCTGGCCCAGCTAGAAACCCAGCTACTCTTGTCAGCATCTTCCTGAGCGAATGCTGAGTCTGTATCTGACTCTGAGCTGCGGCCCCAGGCAGGGTTGCTAGCAGCTTTCTCCTGGGGCCTAGCAGGGGCTCAGAGACACTTTCCCAAAGCACTGGGTGGAAACGCAGCTTAGAGATGGCAGAGGACCAAAGGGGTCAGCGGTAAGTGGATTGAGGGAGTCTACACTGCTGTCTTCTGGAGACAGGCGTTCAGGCAGGGATAGGGGTGAGCCGTCTACAGCCTGCGGGTCAGAAGCATCTGGGATAAGTAACATCCATGGCTTGTTGGGATGGCTTCTTAAGTTGGATGTTGTTTAGAGAACTACCTGGAGACAGATCCAAGTGTAAACTCAGAAAACCGATATGTTAGCTGGTGTGGTGGGTAGGTGATCCACATGACAAAAGAAGCCATTGGAGATTTCAAATGAGTATTTGTTCAGTTTGCTGGACACTGATTTTTATAAAACTTCTCTGGAGCATTTGAACCATACTCCTGTACTCACAGCCTTCCTATTTGTGTTGTGTGAGTCCTTCCACAGGCTAAGGGATTTCTGCAAGCAAACATTCCCTGCTGTCACATGGCCATTAAAACGGGGAAAACACCCCAGCACTATTTGGCCCATTATGTATTTGCTGTAAGGCGCTGTATTATAGGGAGCTTCCCAGGTGGGAAACCCACCTGCCAGTGCAGGAAACATAGAGACATGGGTTTGATCCCTGGGTTGGGAAGATCTGGTGGATCAGGGCACGGCAACCCACTCCAGTACTCTTGCCTGGAGAATCTCATGGACAGAGGAGCCTGGAGGGTTACAGTCCATAGGGTCGCAAAGAGTCAGACACAACTGAAATGACTTAGCGCATATGCACACTGTCTGTTATAAAGGTTTTTAGTTTAATACTAAAACTAAAACTTGAAATCCAACTATAAAATGCCTCCAAAGAAGTTGGAATTTTGTGTACTTTGTGTTCAGATCCCATGTTTATAACTCAAAACTTCTAATTTTGTGGGGGGAATAAAAGGAAATAGCTATTTTCTGAACTCATACTGATTTCTTAGGAAGTTCCGAAAGTATCCTCAGTGTTTTCTCTAATATCAGAGAATCCAAGTTAGGGCACAGCTTATTAGTACCTTTAAAGCTCCTTTATTTCTTATTTAATCCTTCTCTATTTCCTTCTAAACAAGAAGTAAGAACCTGACATCTTCAAGCTGTTATCTTTTAGATTTTTATTGCTCTTTTTTAATATGCTAAGGGAAGCAAGAAGTAGATTATTAAAACCTTCATTCTCAAGCATTCACCCTTGGCTTCCTGAACAGGGAGTTTAGAGAAACCTCATGCATTCTGACTTTGCCCATTGGAATGTGGTAATTTGGACATGCCAAGTTGACATGGAAATTTGTACTTTCTAGTAAAAATTACTTTGCTGGCAAATTTCAAGTCATTAATGGAATTGTGTAGCCTCTTTTGGGGTGAAGGCCATCTTTAGTGTCCTTTATTTTTTTTTTTTTTTTTTGAGCAGTGATATTTGCTTTAGGAAGTAAGCATGCTAAAGTTTAATTTTTACCTATTTGCCTAAAATTTGCTAAGATATATGCTAAGTTCCTTTTCTTGTCAGCATTTCTAAAGATGTTACAAGGAAAAAAATCTACCATTCTTTTAAAATGTTTTATAAGTGAGACTTTTCTATTCCCTCTGGGCAAATTAATGAGATCTGATCAATGTCAGTGTCAGTACTTAAATAACTGAAGAACTCCTACGGTTTCCATTTTTTCCCCTTAAATTATGCTGTAATATCCTCTCTACTTCCTGTCCTTATTTCAAGGAGACAGATTTTCTGCTGAAAGGTGTATATATTTTTCTACTTTATGCCTTTAATACTCATGAAAGATTAAAACAAAGCAACTTAATTAAGCTTCTCATAATGTAGCCAGAGTCCACTAGATAATATTCTCCAGGGTATAAGATGGAAAGAATCCCAGAGGTATGTGTGGTGGCCCAAAATTAAAGAGGATATTAAGTTTTAAGTGTAAGATATAAATTCTTCTCTTTATTCCTTATCTAGGGGGCTGACAAAGAATGGAATAATAAACTAGGTGGAAACTCATTCTTTCAAATTGATGCTTCATTTTTACAAGGAGGAAAAAAAAGATCTGCCTATTCCCTCAAGTTTTTCATTAATTTGGCAGGTCTTTCCAAACCATGAATCACGGCTGTGGGGAACTACTCATACCTTTTTTTAAAATCCCGCCTGAAAAAGGGAATGTGTCGGGTGGGTGGTTTTAGAAGTCCCCAGTAATGGCTGTTTTATAGCTAGTGGCCCACTGTTGTTGAAACCCCACAACTTCTCTTCTCCCCAGGCATGACGGAGATGGTGCGGAAAATTACACTGAGCAGAGCTGTGAGAATCATGCAGAATCTCTTTCCAGAGGAGTACAACTTCTATCCTCGCTCATGGATTCTGCCTGACGAGTTCCAGCTCTTTGTGGCTCAGGTAGGTAGTACCCCATCCCCATGACCTGTGAATTCTATGACGGCTGCAACTGGATCCTGGGTCACGTGTGCTGGGAGCTGGGGCAAGGGGTCCCTAGAAAGCTGAGACTGGCCCGGGGCGGGGGGTGTCTTAACAGGACATAGCAGATACTGCAGCGATGAGGGCAGCTTGCAGAGTTGAATGGATAGGATGACAGGTAAACTGAGGAAGTGGGTCCTGACACCAGGAGAAAGGCCTGAGGATGGTTATCAGGAGCTAAATCATGGAGTCAGGGCATTTGAAGAGCCAGGGAGACATAGCGGAAGCAGGCAGGTAAGCCCACGAGCGGACTAGGGCTGTTTGGGTGAATCCCAAAAGTGTGGTCTCCCCGGCATCTCGTGGTGTGAAACATGGGAGGTCAGGCTCTGTTTCAAGGCCAGGGAGTAGGTCTGATCAATGGAGGGGGAAACCTTTTAAGTGTTCTGCTTTAATCTTGTTCCAGAATCAATTTTCCTGTGACCCATTCCATATCCAAACACTAAAAAAAAGAAAAACAACTTGAAGTGGTAATTTTGAAAAAGAAGCTTTCCATGGAATGGTGGTTACAGGGGTTTGTAGACATTTCTTAAAATTCTTTAAATTATTAACTTAAAATGGGAGCGTTTGTTGTATGCAAATTAAATTGCGGTTAATTGAGAAATTAAATTTTGGCTGGTCCCCATCCTCACCCCTCAATTTCCCACTTCTGTTGATCTGCTCAGACAATTGTCACTATGTGGAATACCTTTCTGTCCCATTTCTACAACTCTGTATTTAAGAATTCTGCAAGGCTGAGTTTAAATGAGATACCAACTATGTCTTCAAAACCAGATAAGTGAGAGGAGCATTGGTGTCATCCCCAAAAGTCCCTCTTTGTCTTTTTTCCATTAATCCCCATAACCCCTAGTCCAGGTAACCGCTGATCTGCATTCTAGGTTAGTATTGCCTGTTCAAGAAATTTATATAAATGGGATCATACAGTATGTACTTTTTTTTTTGAGAATTATGTTTTTGAGATTCATCCATGTTTGTTGTATCAGTAGTTAGTATTTTTTATTGCTGAATAGTGTTACATGATGAATATAGACCAACTTGTTTATCTATTCACCAATGAATGTTTATCTGGATTTTTTCCAATTTGGAGATATTATAAATAAAGCTGCTATGACTAATCATATACAAGTCATTTTGTGGATCTATGTTTTCATTTCCCTTGGGTAAAACCTAAGAGTGGAATTACTGGATCATATGGTATGTGTGTGTTTAACTTTGTGAGAAATTGCAAAATTATTTTCCAAAGTGGCTGGACCACTCTACACTCTCTCCAGCAGTGCGTGAATTCCATTTGTTCTGTGTCATTACCTGTACTTGGTATAGTTAGTCTTTTGAATTTTAGGCACTCAGGTACATATATAATTGTATCTCTTTATGGTTTTAATTTACACCTCCCCAATGACTAGATATTGAACATCTTTGCACTGTGCTTTTGGGCCATGTGAATATCTTCCTTTTTAGGTGTGTATTCAAACTTCTGCTCATTTTATTAGCATTTTATTTTTAAATTTTAGGTTCTTTCTATACAATTATTTTGTATATGTATTGTGATGTGTATTAATATATTGTGAATATTTTCTCACACTTGTCTTTTCAGTCTTAGACTTGAATTTTCACTTTTTACTTCTGTCTTTGGAAGAGCAAATGTTTTTAATTTTTTAAATTTATTTATTTTTAATTGGAGGATAATTACGTTACAATATTGTATTGGTTTCTGCCAAACATCAACACAAATCAACCATAGGTATTCATATTGGGTTTCCCAGGCGGCTCAGTGGTAAAGAATCCACCTGCCAATGCAGCAGACGCAGGAGTTGTGGGTTCAGTCCCTGGGTCGAGAGGATCCCCTGGAGGAGGAAATGGCAACCCGCTCCAGTATCCTTGCCTGGAGAGTCCCACAGACTGAGGAACCCGGCAGGCTGCAGTCCGTGCGGTCACGAGGGGCCAGGCATGACTGAGCAGACATGCAGTTGCATATGTCCCCTCCCTCCTGAAACTCCCTCCCAACTCCCACTCCATTCCATCCCTCTAGGTTGTCACAGAGCCCTGGATTTGAGCTCCCTGTTTTTAATTTTTGTAACACAGATTGTATCAGTTCTTTTCTTCTATAGTTTGTGCTTCTTGTGTGATGCCTAAGACACTCTTGCCTAACTAAAGGTTGTGAAAACTTTGTTTTGTTTTTTCCAGAAGCTTTGTACTTTTAATCTTATATTTATGCCTGTGATCCTTTTCAAGTTAGTTTTTGCATACAGCATGAGATTAAAATTGAAGTTTACTTTTCCCATGTGGCTATTCAGTTGCTTCATCATTCTTTGCTGAAAGGATTGTCATTTTCCACATTGAATTACCTTGGCATCTTTGTAGTGGCATGACCTTCTCAGTACAGTCTGCCTGGAGACACAGGACGTCAAGATGTCTTAATTCTGGTGATGTTAATTTTGATCACTTAGTTAAGGTAGTATCTACTAAGTTTCTCTCCTGTACAGTTAATATTTTTCCTTTGTAATCATTAAGTATCTTGTGGGGAGATATTTTGAGACTGCAGATAGCCTATTAGTCTCATACTTAAAAAAAAAAAAAAGAGCCCTAATTAAGGTACAGTTAAACTGCAAATATTTAAAGTGTGCAGTTTGATATGTTTTGATATATGTAAAAATGTGTAAAACCATCATCACAACCAAGATAATGAACACATCCATCACCCCAAACTGTTTTGTCATGTCCTATTGTAATCCTTTCGTTCTTCTCCTCCCTGCCTTCTACCTCCCATCGCCAGGCAACCATGGGTGTGTCTTCCATCAAGATTAGTTTGTACTTTCTAGAATTTTCTATAAATGGAATCATACAGAGATACTTTTCTGTATGTGTTTTGGGGGTGGGAGAATCTGGCTTTTTTTCACTCAGCCTAATTATTTTGAGATTCATCATGTTATAGTTTCATCAATAATTAATTCCTTCTTATTAAGCGAAAGTGAAAGTATTAGGCCCTCGGTCATGTCTGACTCTTTGCAACCCCGTGAATGGTAGCCCACCAGGCTCCTCTGTCCGTGGGATTCTCCAGGCAAGAATACTGGAGTGGGTTGCCGTTCCCTTCTCCAGGAGATCTTCCTGACCCAGGGATCAAACCTGGCTCTCCTGCAATGCAGGCAGATTCTTTACTATCTGAGCCACCAGGGAAACCCTCTTGTTAGTAAAGAGTATTCTATCAAATGTATTTACTACAGCTTGTTTATACCTTCAATTGCTGATGAATATTTTTATTGATTCCAGGTGTCGGATGTTACAGAATCTTACAAATAAATATACTATGAACATTCCTGTATAAGTGTTTGTGTGTAGACATATGTTTTAATTTCTTTTGAATTAAAGGGTAGGAATAGAATGTCTGGATCACAGAGTAGGTGTCCATTTAATTTTAAAGAAATTACCCATTGTTTTCCAAAGAAGGTTGTGCCATTTTGTATTCCCAACAGCAACATATGATAATTCTAATTCTTCCACATCCTTGCAAACACTTGGTAATAGTCAGTCTTTTTAATTTCAGCCGTCCTGACAGGTGTGCAGTGGTTTCTCATTAGTTTTAATTTGTATTTCCCTAATTATTGATGATTCTGTGCATCTGTTCATGTGCTTATTTGTAATCCAAATATATACTTTGATGAAATATCTAGTCACATCTTTCACTCATTTTAAGAACTGAGTTATTTTTACTATTAAATTTTGAGAGTTCTTTGTATATTTTAAACACATGTGTTTATCAGCTTTACCAATTACAAGTACTTTCTCTCAGTTTGTGCCTTGTCTTTTCATCCTTTTAACAGCATCTTTTGAAAAGCAAGTTCTAAAATCTGATGAATCAGTTGATTGACTTTTTCCCTTATGGATCATGACCCTTTGGTGTCATGTATCAGGAATCTTTATCTAACCCAAGTTCACAAAGATATTCTCTTATGTTTTGTCTCCAAGTTTATAGTTTTAAGTTTAGGTCTATGATTTGTTTCGAGTTAGTTTTTTAATATGATGTGAGATATGTATTCACTTTTTTCTTTAACATGAGATATCCAACAGCTTCAGAAACATTTGATAAGAATACTAACCTTTCCCCCCATTGCTTTTGCATGTAGGTTGAAAAGTTGCTTAAGCATGTGTGGCTATATTTCCGAATTCTCTATTCTGTTCTATCAATGTGTTTGTCAATCTTTAAAGCCAATACCTCACTGTCAAACAAAGATGTTGCAAAAAAGAAAAAATAAAACTACAGACCAATATTCCTCATGAATATAGATTCAGACATACCAAATGAAATTTCAGTAAGTCAGAGTCAATCATATATAAAAAGGATAATATATCATGACGAAGTAGAATTTGCCTTAGGAATGCACGCTTTGTTTAACATTTACAAATCAATTTCTTTAACAGACATAGGCTATTCATATTATCTAGCCTTGAATAAGCATTGACAGTTTGTATCTTTCAAGGAATTTGTCCTTTTTGTCTGTTTTCGCTTTTATTGTCATAAAGTCATCATCATATTACCTTTTATCCTTTTACTGTCTGCAGAATTTTTACTGATGTCAGTTCTAATTCCTAACGTTTGTAATCTATGTTCTTTCTTTTTTCCTCATCAGTGTGGGTAGAAATATATCAGTTTTATTTACTTCCTCTGTTAGCTTGTAGTTTTAATTCTTTTTTTTTAATTTTGGTGGTTCCTTTAAGATTTATGGTATATATCTTTAACTTATGACAATCTATTTTTTAAGTGATACTGTATCATTTTACTTATAGTATGAGAACATTATAATACTATACTCCCACCTTCCCATTCTTGGCTTTTATGCTTTAATGTCATACAGTTTACCTTTACATATATTATGGACCCAATAATAAATTATTATTATTTTTGTTTTAACAATCTATTGTATTTTAAAGAGATTTAAATAACAACAAGAAAAAAATCATATATGTACTCATATGGTTACCATTTCCAGTGGTTTTTATTCCTTTATGTTCAGTTCAATTCAGTTCACTCAGTCATGTCCAACTCTTTGTGACCCCATGGACTGCAGCATGCCAGGCCTCCCTGTTCATCGCCAACTCCTGGAGTTTACTCAAATTCATGTCCATTGGGTCGGTGATGCCATCCAGCCATCTCATCCTCTGTCATCCCCGTTTCCTCCTGCCTTCAATCTTTCCCAGCATCAGGGTCTTTTCAAATGGGTCAGTTCTTTGCATCAGGTGGCCAAAGTATTGGAGTTTGTAGATTCACATTTCTGTTTGGTATAATTTTTCTTTAGTCTAAAGAGCTTCCCTTAGTACTTTTTGTGTTAAGGAATCTTTTGGTGATGAATCCTTACAATATTTGTGTTTGTTAAAGTTTATTTTGCTTTTGACTTTGAGAGATATTTTCTCTAGGTATAGAATTCTTGGTTGACATTTTATTCTTTCAGTGCTTTTAATATATTACTCTTCTGTCTTCTTGCTTGTATTGCTTCTGACAAGAAATCTTTTTTCATTTTTATCTTTGATCTTCTGTATATAATGTGTCCTTTTTCTCTGGTTTTCATTGGTTTTTCTCTGCATTATGACTCATACTTTCTTGCCTCTTTTTGTGCTTGATAACTTTTAGCTGGATGCCAGATGTGGTAAATCTTACCTTATTGGGATGTTGGATATTTTTGTATTCTCATAAATATTCTTGAACTTTGTTGTGCAATCCAGTTAAGTTACATGGAAATAGGTTTGGAGTCTTGTTTTCAAAGTTTGCTAGGCAGGACTGGAGTAGTGCTCCATCTCAGGCTAGTTATTCCTCGTCACTGAGGCAAGAATCCTATGTGGACTCCACTCAATACTCTGTGCATCATGGTGTTTTCCAGTCTGGTCAGTAGAAACAGACTCTATTCCAGGTTCTGTGTGGTTCCAGGAACTGTTACCTCAAATCCTCTTTCCCTGGCCTCAGGTGGTTTCCACTCTTGTAGGCACTGATCTGTACTCAGCTAAATATACAAGGGAGACCCTTGGTGGATCCCCAGATCTCGGTGGATCTCTCTTTGTGCAGAAGTCTCTCCAGTACTCTTCCCTGAGAACTCTTGCTGCCTTAACTTCCCTGACTCATAGTTTCATTTCCTCAACCCAGACTGTCCGCTGGACTCCACTGGAGTTCTCTCTCTTTGTGCCACAGCTCAGAATCTCTCACAAGACAGTAAACTGGGACAATCACATCGTTTGACGCCCATCTCTCAGCAATCTTCTTTGTCGCTTGGTGTCCCAGTGCCTTGAAAATCATTGTTTAATGTATTTTCTCCATTTTTTTTTTTTTTTTTGGTTGTTTCAGGTGGAAGAAGCTAAAGGTGCTTAGAAGAGGATAGTTCTCTAATATAAAGGAGGATTTCTTTGTCCTCTAAAATAACACAGATTTAGAATCTGCTGTTTGGGGTAGTAAGGCAGAGTAAGACTATTACAGCCCCCCACCCCTCCCCACACACACACCATTGCTGTTTACTGGAAAGCCCTGCCCCGTGGTCACTTATTCCTCACACGGTCCCAGGCAAGTCCCTCCTCTTTTCAGTCCCATTTCTCCATCTGCTGCTGTGTGGGGAAGTGCCTCTATAACTTCAGAATGATGATGGCATTCAGTGAATATTTGTTGATGAAATGCTTTTTTGGTGGCAAACCTGGTAAAACTCCTTGCATTCTTATTTTAAAATTGCATTTGTTTTAAGACAAAGCAATGTATTCATATTGAGAATTCAAATAATATAAGATATATAAATTAAACGTGGAAAAATGTCCCTCCCCTTAGAAATTACTGGACATGTAGTGTGTAACCTTCCAGCTTCTCCTATGTGTAAACACACGCTGTAACACACACAGCCTTGTTTCTGTAACACGTGGGACTGCAGTATATATTCTCTTCTCTAGCCTGCCTTTTCCCCACTGAATATGTTTGAGGCATCTTCCCATGTTACTACCACATAATATTCCATTGTACGAATGCACCCTAACTTTTAAAAGCATTCCCCTGTTGATGAATGTGATATATTTCTCATATTTTTGGGTTCAACCTGAGGGAAACACCCTCCTACAGGTATTTTTATACACCTGCACCAGCATTTCCTTCAAATAGAAATCTCAAAATGGTATTGCTGTGTTAAAGGCTATGTACACTGACATTTTGAGTACATCATGAGAAACGCTGGGCTGGAAGAAGCACAAGCTGGAATCAAGATTGCCGGAAGAAATATCAATAACCTCAGATATGCAGATGACACCACCCTTATGGCAGAAAGTGAAGAGGAACTAAAAAGCCTCTTGATGAAAGTGAAAGAGGAGAGTGAAAAAGTTGGCTTAAAGCTTAACATTCAGAAAACTAAGATCATGGCATCTGGTCCCATCACCTCATGGGAAATAGATGTGGAGACAGTGGAAACAGTGTCAGACTTTATTTTTGGGGGCTCCAAAATCACTGCAGATGGTGACTGCAACCATGAAATTAAAAGATGCTTACTCCTTGGAAGGAAAGTTATGACCAACCTGGATAGCGTATTAAAAGGCAGAGACATTACTTTGCCAACAAAGGTCCGTCTGGTCAAGGCTATGGTTTTTCCAGTGGTCATGTATGGATGTGAGAGTTGGACTGTGAAGAAAGCTGAGTGCCGAAAAATTGATGCTTTTGAACTGTGGTGTTGGAGAAGACTCTTGAGAGTCCCTTGGACTGCAAGGAGATCCAACCAGTCCATCCTAGAGGAGCTCAGTCCTGGCTGCTCATTGGAAGGACTGATGCTGAAGCTGAAACTGCAATACTTTGGCCACCTCATGCAAAGAGTTGACTCATTGGAAAAGACCCTGTTGCTGGGAGGGATTGGGGGCGGGAGGAGAAGGGGATGACAGAGGATGAGATGGCTGGATGGCATCACTGACTCGATGGGCATGAGTTTGAGTAAACTCCAGGAGTTGGTAATGGACAGGGAGGCCTGGCGTGCTACGATTCATGGGGTCGCAAAGAGTCGGACATGACTGAGCGGCTGAACTGAACTGAACTGAACTGAACTGAACACCGACATTTGGGGCTTCCCAGGTGGCTCTATGGTTAAGAACCTGCCTACCAATGCAGGAGACCTGTGTTCAATCCCTTGGTCAGGAAGATCCCCTGGAGGAGGGCATGGCAACCCACTCAGTATTCTTGCCTGGAGAATCCCATGGACAGAGGAGCCTGGCGGGCTACAGTCTATGGAGTCACAGAGAGTCAGACATGCCTGAAGTGACTTAGCATGCATGCACGCACACTTACATCTGTGACATATAGAGTCAAACGTGAGGCTTCATTAACTGCACACTTAATTGTGAGGGTAAACAGTGTCTTTCCAGTGCCTAGGAAGTGAGTCCTGAGAGGTGTGATTGTGTGCGGGGTGTTGCTTTGGGATTCCTGCCAACAACAGGAAGAGATGTGCGTAGTTGTAAAGCCTTCTAAAACCTGGCAATTTGTGGGTATTTTATTTCTCCCACTAATTAGGGTTAAATTAACTTTGTTCATGAGAGGGGTGAGATCCCTACCTCCCCCTCCCCAGCCCTGCCCTGCAATCCGTTTGCAAAACCGGTACCCAAATACCATCAGCAAGCGGCACTAGGCAGAAGAAAGTAGGATTCTCAGTGGAAATTTTTGGGAAGTCTAGAGGAGGATGCTGGCTTTCTTTCCAATTTGCGCAGATGGCCAATAAAAAAAAAATCCTTGGAGTTTATTTTGCATATGGTCTTCCATCTGGGTATTTGAGAAAAGTACAGTTTTGTTATCACAACAGCATTTATTATGGCAAAGGAGTTTGCATTTCGTTGCAGAAGAATTTTTCAGCAAACCAAGCCCCCAAACCTGTGCAATAATGTTTTGCAGTTTCTTGGAGGGAGCCAGAGAATATGGGGTCCTTCCATTTTCCTCTCTGGCTCCATCCTCAGTTAGCTTTTATTGATTCAGCTCCTCGAGGCCGAATGAAATGCATTCTTTGCAAAAAAATCCCCCAGAGAACAATGTTCTCCATTGGGTTTAGGAACTCAGAAAATGTGGAGTTGTAAGTGGGTCAGAGTCAAGGCGGAAAGAAAACCTGCAATGCGGAGCTTATATTCCTTGTCCTGATTCCACGCTTATCAAAGAACCTTCTGGTGAGTTGATGGCTTGAATCATTTCCCTTCATACACACAAGATGCTGATATGGCTGACTTTGGGCCACCTGATGGTTTACCCAAAGGATGAAGCTTGAACTCCTGCACCTGCCATGTAGAGCCCCTCCCACCTCTGCCGCCTTAGCTTGCCCCATTTCTGACCTCTTCCTCAGTCTCCTTCCATATTTGACTTTAAAACAAAAATTACTTATTTATTTATTTATTTACTGCGCTGGGTCTTTGTTGCTACACGCAGGTTTTCTCTAGATGCGGTGAGCAGGGGCTACCCTCTAGTTGTGGTGTGTGGGCTTCTCATTGTGGTGGCTTCTCTTGTTGCTCGGGCTGTTGCAAGCTGACTTAAGTAGTTCTGGTGCACCGGCTTAATTGCCCTGCAGCGTGTGGAATCTTCCTGGACCGGGGGTGGAACCTGTGTCTCCTGCATTGGCAGGCAGATTCCTAACCACTGGACCATCAGGGAAGTCCCATATTCAACTTTTGTGGGCCCTCAGCAGCACCCTAGCCTCAGCTTTCTCTGTCCTCCCTGGGTCTGAAACACTTGCTCCCACCTCCAAGGCTGCCTTCTTTCACTGACATGTTTTGCTAAATCTTCAGACCCCTGCTTACCTTTTACCTTCTCTATAAAACCTACTCCGTGCCCCGCCACAGCTGTGGGTATACTTTTGTTTTCCTCCTTTTTATGGTCCTTACGTCTGTCACACTGCTTAGTGACCACGCGTCTAATTATCTTTATCTCCTGCTCTAAGGACCACAGGAGCAGCGAGTAACTGGATTCATCTTATTTACATTTGTGTCCCTGTTGCCTATCCCAGGGCCTGCGCACAGCTGGAACTCGAGTATATTTGCTAAATTGAACTGCAGATTAATGTGCAGACACTCTGGTTTAAAAGTTTTGTCTCTTGTGACTTTAGTCATCAAAAGTTAGCTTCTCTGCAGCCAAGGGTATCAGCATGACCCAGCCTGTCAACTTCACAGGAGGGCAGGCCTGACTTGAGCTGTGAAGAACTCACCAAAATGATGCCAGCCAGTGAGGGCGTTGGGTGGTCGGTGATGCCCCTGTGATGTCCCAACCTCCATCCATATCCAGAGCTCTCACGCATCCTCAACAAGCTTGAGAGCTGACACGGAGGCCAGAATGCCTTCTGCTGGTGCAGCACGGCATCCTGGGAGGCTGAAGCAGTGGCCCAGGGTCATGTGTAACCAGTGAAAGATGAGAGACGGAAGCCAGGGGACTCCAGCTGTCAGAAGAAGGCAGATGATTCAGGGCTGCTAGCAGAGACTCTGTAGGAGCCTTGTCTTCACCTCCCCATCTGCTTCAAGTTTTATTTTCTTTGTTGCCCAGAATAGAACTTCACCTCCTGCTTAGATCTGTCCTGCTGTTCTTGTGCCCCCTCACTTAACAGCTCAATTTGTTTATTGGAGAAATGGTATCATCTGAAACTCAAGATGCTGCTCCTCTCTGGACGAACATCCTTAGGTCCTGCTCACCAGGAAGTCCTTGTGAATAGCCCAGGGGACAACTGGCATCTGTGCAGGGCTTTGCTGTTTACCAAATGCCTTTTATAGACTTCACCTTTTTTCCTCCTCACTAAATTTGGGGAGGTATTGCTACCTCCGATTTACAGATAGGAAATAGAGATTCAGAATTGAAAGTACTTGCTCATGGCTGTACAATGACTCTACAATTGTTAGTACCCTCAGATCTCTGACTTGGTTTAGTTCAATCATTTTCTGAGACCGGCTCGGTATGCTAGGAATACAAAACAAGTTAGATGTATCCTTGCCTTTGTGATTCTGATATTAGAAGGGTGATCACTCATTCATTCAGACATTTTTGGGGGTCCAGATCTCATTTTCTTTCCACTGCATCATGTTTTATTCATCATCTTATTGATGAGGGAGCTGAAAATCAGGGGGTAGGTAACTTGCCCAGAGTCACATGGCCTACAGGTATGTGTAGCTATGACTGAGACCTATGCCTTCTGACTGTCCCAGTTTCCTTTAATGAACAAATATTTACTGATTCTCTTTTATGGGTCCAACACTGGTGGACTAGAGAGTCAAAGCTGAAAACTGAGGGTCTCTGCTTAAAAGGGAGGGTTCTGCTTAACAGAGGAGATAGATGGTCCAAGCTGATAAAGACTGTGATGGAATTAAGTGCAAGGTGTTATGGGAACCAGAGTAACACGCAGTGGGAAAGATGGGGAAATGGAGGACATCAGGAAATGCTCCTATATGATCTCTTAATGTGGGATGAAATGCTGGACCAGAGTCAGGACACCTGGGCTCAATTCTTGGCTCCCCTCTTTATTTTTCTTCCCCCTTCCAGCTTTATTGAGATGTAACTGACATATAACATTGTGTAAGTTTAAGATGTACGACACGATGATTTGGTTCACATATATATTGTGAAATGATGGCCACAATAAAGTTAGTTAGCATATCCATCACCTCCCATAATTAGTTTTTTTTTGTGGTGAGAATATTTAACATCTACTCTCTTAGCAATTTTCAGGTATATAATACAGCACTGTTAACTAAAGTCACCACGCTGTACATTAGCTCCCCAGAACTTTCTCATCTTATAACTGGAAGTTTGCACGTTTTGACCAACATCTGCCCATTTTCCTCATCCCCCAGCCCCTGGCAACCATTATTTTATTCTCTGTTTCTATAAATTTGACTTCACATTTAAGTGACATCATCCAACATTTGTCTTTCTCACTATCCAAATAACACAATATTTGTATTATCTCACTTAGCATAATGCCCTCAAGGTCCATCCAGGTTGTTGCAAATGGAAGGATTTCCTTCTTTTTCGTGGCTGAACAATATTCCTCTGTGTGTTTGGGGGTGTGTGTGAGTGTGTATGTACAAAACTCTAACAAGGATACATATCTATACCTATATATCAGATTTTCTTTATCTGTTCACTTATTGAGTGACATTTAAGGCTGTTTTCATGTTGGTTATTGTGACTAATGCTACAGTGAGCATGGTGATGCATATAACCTTTCAAGATACTGATTCTAATTCATTCAGATATATACTCAGGAGTTGGGATAGCTGAATCATATGGTAGTTCTTTTTTTTAAAATTTTTTGAGGAACCTCTATGCTATTTTCCATAGTGACTGTATCAACTTACATTCTCACCCAGAGGTGTGAGGTGGCCTCTCACTGTGGTTTCGATTTATATTTCTTTGATGATTAGTGATGCTGAGCAGCTTCTCATATTCCTTTTGGTCACATGTATGTCATTTGTTTGGAAAAATGTCCGTTCAAGTCCTCTGTCCATTTTAAAATTGGATTATTTGGGTTTTTTGGGGTTTTTTTGCTATTGAGTTCTATGAGTTCCTTATGTAATTTGGATATTCACCCCTCGCCTGGTATATGGCATGCAAATGTTTCCTCCCGTTTCCTAGGCTGCCTTTTCATTTTATTATTCTCTGCTGTGTGGAAGCATTCTAGTTTGCTATATTTCCACTTGTTGATTTTTGCTTCTGTTACTTGTGCTTTTGGTGTCATATCCTGGTGCCACCCCTTAACTGATTCTGGGAATCTGGCCAAATCATCTGTCTCCTCGTCTCCGAGGCTTCTGTGCTTCATCTGCAAGAGGAGATGATTGTTCAGCATCTCTGGGTCCCTTCCAGTTTGAATCTTCTATGATTCAGTGAGTGTGGCTTTCCTGGACATCCATGAAACTCCCTGCTGGAGTTAACATTCTGCACAAATTTTTGCTGCCCGGGTTTCAGTTGGCCTTATGTAGTCAATCATCTTCTTGCTAATGCCGGCCCATTGTAGCCTGGGGTGTGAAGTGCAGCTGATGAAGGTGGACCTACAGTTGCTTCTGGACCTGCCCTTCAAGGCTGGCTGAGCCCCACCCCTGGCCCCCAGCCCCCGGCGCCCAGGGCAGTGACAGTCCCCTTACCTGCACCCGCCTCCTCCTAGGAGAGTGACTGAAGCCGTGTCTGCACCTTCCTTCCAGAGTCGTCCTGTGGTCTGGGCAAATATTGGCTAAGCCAACACATCCTTCCTTTTGGTTCCCTCCAATGCCCATTCAGAAAGATTCACACCCACCCAGGCTCTCCGCCATCGTGGGTATTTCTTTGGCTGGGGATTCCCTTCTTAAGCTTGTCTACTTGACAAGTTCTTACTGAGTTTCCCTGTGTCAGAGGTGATGTGAACAAATCTATGAAGACTTTTTCTGCTAAATCCTTTCCCCCTCCCTTCCCCCTTCCCTGCTGCTCTGACCCGGGGACCGTTCCTCTGAGCCTCAATCCTACCTCAGTGTTGGGACCCCAAACTCAGCATTTTCTTTCAGTGATCCTGGTTGAGAGTGAGGCAAAGGTTTGGGGTCAGTATGGAACTAGGTTAAAACTCTTCTTTCATCACTTTCTCCATATACACCTTGGATAAGTCAGTCCCTCTGAGCCTCGGTTTCCTCGCCTTGGTAGACCAGAGGAATGCTATGAGAACCCTGTACCCCTCGGTGAATGGACCTTGACTTATCTGCTGCCCCTGTTAGACTGGGGGGCCCGGGGAGCTGGAACCTGGTTATGTTCACCTCCATCTCCCCAAAATCCAGCACAAAGAGGACCTGCAGGCATTTGAAATGAATGAACGCTGAAAAAGGTTCTGCAGTCTTCAGATGGAAATTTAAGCTGGAACCAGGAATGCTTAGTTAGATAAAGCATTCTGGCTCTTTCTGGCTTATGGGAACTGTGGAAATGGACTTACTTTAATTTTTAATGAAAAATCTAGTCTTGAGACTAATTATCTCATTATTCAATGATAGATCATTTAGGAGAGGGAAAGAGCTAAGATTTCTCTTTGACAGAATGGCATCCCAGCTTGGCTTAACTTTCTTTTTCCCTTTAGCTTCCCCACCACCCCTCCCCCTCCCAAGACAGCCCTGTGCATTAATACTGTTTAAGAGTAGAAGCTCTATTTAATTTTCTAAACTTCAATCAGGCCCCCAGTGCATTTAGTGTTTTAAATCACAAGTGTTATAATCTTGCTGCTTTGCAATACTGATCCATTATGTGGAATTTTGCAATGCGTATGATCATTTGCGCGCCATTGCCTTAATGTGTTTTATTTTCCCCCTCTAATGGCAAGCTTTACAGAAAGAAAAAAAAAAAAAGTGAAAGAGGTAAACATTTTTCCGGGAGTCTATTTTAAAGGTCAAGAAAACCCTGCTTCCCAAAGCGAGTAAAAGGTCATCTCTCACCCTTCAATTTCTGTCCTTTCATTTCTTTCTGCAAAAGTTCTGGGTGATGTCCCCTTCATCACTTGAGTCGAGATGTCTAATTTTCTACAAGAAAGTGGTGGAGTCAGTCTTGACTTCAGAGCCTGTTTCGAAGGGAAATTATGAGAATTGCTCTTGCCTGTTCCTTCTTTCCTCATCTCCAAAGAAATGAAAAAGAAAAAATCTCTCCTGCTCTTTTGCACCACTTTGTTTCTGTATAATTGCTTCTTGGAGGAGCCCTAATGAAAGGAGAGGCAAAGGAGAGATTCGCCTTTAAAGGGGCTGTAATCGAATTCTCTGGCCTTGTTAATAAAATCACTCTCTTGTCCTTTCCCGTCACCCAAACATGCCCCTCTGCTTCCCCTCTTCTTCTGAAATTACCCCCTACATTTTCTAGGAGCATCAGAAGAGTAAGATACAAGCATTTCTTTGGCTGAGATGGATCTAGCAACAGTGTTTCTGTATCCTCTTGGACCTAATGGCACCTTTCTATTTTTGTTTAATGTCTTATTTTGATAAATTTCAGGCTTACTGGGAAATTGTAAGAATGATACAAAGAATTTTCATACATCCTTCACTCAATCCCAAATGTTAACATTTTCCCACATTTACGTTCCCTCTCTCTCCCTCTCCTCTTTGAGAAGAAGTTGCATATCTGATGTCGCTTTATCCCTAAACTCTTGTGCGTGACTTTCCTCAATAAGAGTGTTTTCCTACATGACCGCAGTGTAACTCTCAACACTGTGAAATGAACATTAAACCGACACTATCAGCTAATCTGATCACATCCAGAATTTATGCAGGTTTGGACCATCATCCCACTGATGTGTAGCACCAGAAAGTCCCTCATCACACGTTCCATCTCTTTGTTGTATCTGGTTGGCCTCCCGGAAGCTGGAAGAGCTTCTTTGTCTCTCTGTGTGTTTCATGACATGGGCATTTTTGACGAGTACAGGTTAGTTACTGAGCAGGCTGCCCCTCCATCTGGGTTTGCCTGGGTCTTCCTCGTGGTTACACTGGGGATATGCATACTCAGCAGGGCCAGTGCAGACGCAGTGCTGTGTTTTTTGCAGGGGTGTCATTTCTGGGGGTGCATGATGTCAGCATGTCTTATTACTGGTGATGTTAACTTCAATCATTTGGTTAAGGCAATGTCTGCCAGATTTCCACTGAAAATTTACTCTTTTTCCTCTTTCTTAATAATGTAAGTATCTTGTGGGAAGATGCTTTAAGACTACCTACTATGCTATTACTCCTCAAACTTTCACATCTAGTTTTAACCTCTGTTAATGATCCTTACTTGAATCAGTTATTGTGATTGTTGCCAGATGGTGATTATCTAATTCCATCATTCCTTCAACACTTGTTAGTGGAGTTCCTGCTGTAGGGAAGAACTTGACCTTCTCATTTATTTAGCTACGTATGCAGCCTATTAGTGTGGACGTGTGGAATCTTATTTTATTGAATGGATTGCAGTCCTTTACTATTGTTATTTATTTCAATGTTCACATTATCCAAGATTTGGCCAGTGGACTCCTGTGTCCTTTCAGCAGTCCTGTGACTCCCTCTCTCTCTTCTTTGGGGGGGTTGTGCTGAGTCTTTATTGCAGCACGCAGGCTTCTCTAGTTGCAGTGCACAGGCTTAGTTGCCCTGCAGCTTGTCGAATCTTAGTTCCCCGTCCAGGGATTGAACCTGCATCTGCTGCATTGGAAGGCAGATTCTTTACCACTGCCCCACCAAGGAAGTCCCTTCCTGTGACTCTTTTGAGCACTTTTTAACTTTTGCCCCAAAAAGATGTTCTAGGCTTTCCTTCTATTTCCCCTACAGCAGTCTTGAAATCATCCAGGTCTCCGAGAAACCAGCCCTAGTTTCTTCTGGTGGGTGCTAAGTGTGCTTGCTGTTACAGCGTTGTTATTCCAACACCATTTTCTTTTTATAAAAAATATTTTGTGACATTCCCTTTAGTATCTTGAAATGAAATACAATCAACCTACACACATAGAAAAAAACCAATCAAACTCCCCCCAAATAATTCTCTAAAACAGAAAATAAGGAAAAGTTCTAGATGTCATACATTTTAATAAGTAAATACTTTGGCATCATTATACTGAATGACATAATGAAGTGATCAAATGCTTGGATCTACCTGTAATGAATACATTTGGATATAAGAAAAGAAGACAATTTGATTAAACATACCTGCTCTCTCCCCCACTCTCCCTCTGTGTTTGTATGTATATATACATATATATATATATATATATGAGTTCAGTTCAGTCGCTTAGTCTTATCTGACTCTTTGCGACCCCATGGACTCGCTCTCTCTCTCTCTCTCTCTCTCTCTCTATATATATATATATATATATATATATATATATATATAATGTATATATACATATATATGGGACTTCCCAGATGGCACAGTGGTAAAGAATCTGCCTGCCAATGCAGGAGACACAGGACACTTGGGTTCGATTCCTGAGTCAGGCAGATCCCCTGGAGTAGGAAATGGCAACCCACTCCAGTGATTCCAGTATTGCCTGGAGAATACCATGGACAGAGAGGCCTGGTGGGCCACAGTCCACAGGGTCGAAAAGAGCTGGACACAACTGAGTGACCACGCACACAAACACGCATATGTATATTTGAGATTTCCTAATTTTTGACATTTCAAGCTATTTTTCATATGGAATCACTGCACATTGTGTGGGTAACTCAGATACCATAAGCCACCATGTCATCAATAAATAATGAACAACTCTTGACAAAATCCCAGGGGAAAGAAAAAAAGAGGGCAAAGTATAATTTTCCCTTTGTTTGCATGAACGTTGTGTCCCTGGAAAATTCTGATGCTCCATTTAAATCATGTGGGAAATTCCCTGGGTTTGATGTGACCTGGAGCAGGGGTCTCAGCTCTCTTTGTGTTCACTGTAAACAGACCTTTCCCTTCCCACCTGCCGGTGCACTGCAGTGGGCCTGCCCCTGCCCGCTGTATGCCCGCCACACTCTGCACTCACTGTGATAAGCAAACACGCTCTGGAAATTCCCCAAACCCTCCGCAGGTGGCAGCACCGGCCTCACCCAGAACTGTGGATCCGTCTCCGTGGAACAGAGACACTTTCATCCCTCTTCCTTCAAACACAAATCCTGTTATATTGCTTGAAGGTGTTTAATTTTTTGAACAGTTTCCAGAATTACATCTACATTACCGTTTCCCTGAGTCCCACCTTGAAATGAGGATGACCCTGATCGGATCCTCTGCCTGGGTAGGGAGGGGCCTCAGCTCACTGCCTCGGGTGGCCAGAGCCAGCATGCAGGAGGGTGTCAGGGGGCGGGAGGAGGGTCTGTGCCCTCTGCGGGCACACCCCATCCTGCTGGCAGTCTCTTCATAACCCTTGTTCATCAGAGAGTGCGGAGGGAGAATGCTGGTAGCCCCCAGGCAGACAGAGACCTCCACTGTACAGGTGAGGAAACAGGCCCAGAGAGGGAGAGCGACTTGGCCAAGTCACACAGCACATCGGAGATACCGGTTAGGCCTAGAGTTGAAGAAACTGGTACCAAAGAACCATAGGGATCGGAAAGGACCTGAGAGGACATTGCCGCTGCACCCTTCTGGGTGAATCCCCTCCGTGCCTGGACCGGTTATCATCTTCAGAAATGGGCAATTTGATATTTTTCTAGGCGGTTCATGCCGCCTTGTGACTGTTCTAGGTTTGAAAACATTCCTAAATTTAGACCTTTTCTTTTTAATAAGTATTAAATGATTATTTCCAGTTTTGTTTTACTTCTGGAGCGTCTTTCTTTCTTTGGTTGCATCAGGCCTTAGTTGCAGCGTGCAGGGTCTTTGTTGGGGACCGAGGACTCAGTAGCTTTGGTGCACGGGCTTAGTTGCCTGTGGGATCTTCCAGGATCAGGGATCAAACTCATGTCCCCTGCATCAGAAGGTAGATTCTTAACCACTGGACCACCAGAGAAGTCTCGTGAGTTGAGACTTTTCTACCTCCCTGCCCCCACTGGATGGATGCAGTTTGCCCCTCGTGATCCCATGGAACAGGTATGTTCCCCGTAGACCCTATGACAGCCTTTCTGAAATTTCAGAATGGTACCCTTGTCTCCTGAGCTCGGTCTCTGGCGTTGTACTCAGCACTGAGATTATTGTGGTGAACATGCTGGATGTAGTTCTTGTCCTCACGTCACTTTTAGTGTAGTAGGAAAGCAGGTATACTACACAAGTAGGGACAGACGGACTGAGGCTGAATACCCCCGCTCCCCTTTCCAAAGTGGTCTAGTGGAAGAGCTTGCGTTCTGGAGCTGGCCACACCTGCAGTGATACCGTTCACAGCTACACGTGTGGCCTTGAATTATTTCCATGAGATTCAGCCAATGACTGCCCTGTAGGGCTATTGGTCGATGAACACAAGATACAGGGTTAAATAAGAATGCCGCACGGCACCTGGGAGCAGATGCTCGAGAAATGGTCACTTCTTTCTCTTATTCTTTCCCTTCCCACTGTGTGACATGCTTGAAGCGACTTCTAGATCTTTAGACAGGGCTTAACGCTTGGAATAAAATGACTTATCAGAGTAAAGCCACTCAGACTTATCTCTGCTGCTCCTGACCTTTATTAGATAACCGTGGGGGTACTTCCAGAATGATACGGGCAAAACACTGACCAAGAGATGATGCCTATTTGGATTCAAGTTGAAGGGAAAAAAGCAGATGGACACTCAGATTAACTGTTGTATGTTTAATGTTATAATACTTACTGACTCATGTCACCCTTGATTAATGTCACCACATCACCATATCTTATACGTTGAAATTATAGTCAGAGGACTTCCCTGTGGTCCATTGGCTAAGACTCCACACTTCCAATGCAGGAGACTGGGTTTCCATCCCTGGTCAGGGAACTAGATGCCGCATGCCACAACTAGGACCTGGTGCAGCCAAATAATAAAAATAAAAAGTTATAGTCAGTCCATATTATTAATCTGAATATATGTGAGCTGCTCCCATGTTCTCCAAGTACGCTATAATTTTTAAAGTGTTCCCTGGTCACTGGAGTCTGGGAAATCCTGGACCAGAGAGGTTTATTCTAATCCCCATTTGATGGATGAAGATATTTATGCTCTAGTGTTAGAAACCTTACTATTTCTTAGACATAACTCTCTGGGCTGTTTAGTTTATGGGATTGTATCCCAAGATCCTGAAAAGCTGTTGTGTTGAGGTTGCAGGGTAGCTGTCCTGACTTCACGGGTCATAGATGAGGCCTCCCCTGGAGAGGGCAGTCTTTCCAAGGTCAACGTCAGGGGATCTGTTGACCGCGCCTCTGATGAACCTGGCTGTGCTCCTGGGTCATGAGAAGACGTTGTCTTCTGCTAGCTGAGGGCCCATGGAAGAGCCCTGTCGTGCTGGGATGAGAGTGTCTGTAAACAGAATGATCTGGGAGCTCATCTCTGTGTTTATTTCCCTCCTTCTCTCCCCGACTCAATAAAGTCTTTGAGAGTCTGGTGGCGTCTGGGCTTCAGGGGAGCTGAGGAGGGTTAGAGCCCACACTTGGTTCAGAGCACCAAGGGGGATCAAACTCCCCTGCTGTCCGTGGTGGGGTCGGTGACTTGTGAGATATCCCCAAGGGGAAGGTGGATTTGGGGGAACAGTCAGGGGAGCTTATTCCCACCTCCACCACCCCTCTATGGCTCATGAAGGAAGCAGGGAAGTTTCCCACCCAGGTCAGGAAGGGGGCCAACAGTGCCAGGAGCCCATCCAAGAGCTTAGCCAAAGGTCCCATCATCCAGGCCATCTGCTATACACTGAAGTAAAGTGGGGAGGGTAATGGTATTTGTTTAAGGAAAAGTGGCCTGCAGAGCTGGCCTCCAGGGGCACAGTAGGAGTTTCTTTGTAAAACTCCGCCCAGCTTGCCTTCCAACCGTCAGGCTCACTTAGAATGCCACAGCGCTGCAGAGTGATCAAAGGTGTGTAAAAGTAATTCCTTACTTGTCAACACCTTCACACCTCTCCTTGAAATTTAAACCTGTGGCTGAAATCCTGGGGCTTGCAGGGAGGTCTCCTTCTCACTCTCCTGGTGTGAATGATCGGGCCTTCCTGGGCAGGCACTTGGCTGCCGGGCCGAGTTCTCAGAGGAGACTGGTTTCTTGGTTGGTGGGTTTCCATTCAGCACGCTTCCAGTGGAGATCAGAGCCATCACCCGGCAGCATCAGCCCCACACTACTGTCCGTATCCAACTGGCCACCCCAAGCCCATTGGACCCAGCGACAGACTGTGCCCTTGGGACTTCGGGAAGCAAGCGCCCAGGCTCGTGGCCCTGGTCCCTGGAGTCATCTCAGGCTCCCCTGCCTCCCCACCCTTGCTGTTTACTGTTTTTCTCTCCTGATGTTTTGACATCGCTTCCTGACTGTGATTCACAGGGCACTTGACTTCTCTGAACTGCAGACCTTTTATTTAGCAATACACAATCATGCATGTACACAAAAGATACTAAAGACTAAAACAAACAAACAAAAATATTTGGGGTGAAATGGGTGAAGGTGGTCAAAAGTACAAGTTTCCAATTGTGAAATAAGTAAGTCCCAGGAATATAATGTACAGCATGGTGACTGCAGTGAATAATACTGTATTTTATACTTATTTTTTAATTTATTTTTTTAACTTTTTATTTTGTATTGGCGTGTAGCCGATTAACAAACATATGTTGTGACAGTTTCAGATGAATGGTGAAGGGACTCAGCAATGTATTGTATATTTAGAAGTTGCTGAGAGAGTATATCTTAAAAGTTTCATCCCAAGGGGGAAAATTTTTTTAATTATGTAAGGTGGAAGGTGTTAGCTAGACTTATTGTGGTGATCATCTTGCAATATATGCAAATATCAAGTCATTATGTGGTGGCTCAGACGGTAAAGAATCTGCCTGCAATGCAGGAAACCTGGGTTCAGTCCCTGGGTTGGGAAGATCCCCTAGAGGAGGGCATGGCAACCCACTCCAGTATTCTTGCCTGGAAAATTCCATGGACAGAGGAGCCTGGCAGGGTTTAGTCCATGGGGTGGCAAAGTGTCGGACACGACTGAATGACTAACACTTAGCTTATGCTGTACTACCTGGAAGCTAATACAGTGTTGTGCGTGCGTGCTAAGTCGCTTCAGTCGTGTCTGCCTCTTTGAGACCCTACAGACTGTAGCCCACCAGGCTCCTCTGTCCATGGGATTCTCCAGGCAAGCATACTGGAGTGGGTTACCATGCCCTCCTCCAGGGGATCTTCCCGACGTAGGGATGGAAGTTGCGTCTCTTCCGTTTCCTGCATTGGCTGGTGAATTCATTACTACTAGCACCACCTGGGAAGCCCAATATAATGTTGCATGTGATTATATTTTAATTTTTAAAAAGCTTATAAGCCTATGGTATTTCCAGTAGTCATGTATGGATGTAAGAGTTGGACTGTATGAAAACTGAGCGCTGAATAATTGATGCTTTTGAACTGTGGTGTTGGAGAAGACTCTTGAGAGTCCCTTAGACTGAAGGAGATCCAACCAGTCCATCCTAAAGGAAACCAGTCCTGAATATTCTTTGGAAGAACTGATGCTGAAGCTGAAACTCCAATACTTTGGCCACCTGATGCGAAGAACTGACTCATTGGAAAAGACCCTGATGCTGGGAAAGATTGAAGACAGGAGGAGAAGGGGATGACAGAGGATGAGATTGTTGGATAGCATCACCGACATGATGGACTTGAGTTTGAGTAGGCTCTGGGAGTTGGCGATGGACAGGGAGGCCTGGCGTGCTGCAGTCTATGGGATCACAAAGAGTCAGACACTACTGAGCAACTGAACTGAACTGAAGAAGTGATAGCTCATAAACTGAAAATTTGATCGTCCTACTCTCTTAAAAATAGTAATAGCGAATACTTGCATAGCACTTCGGGCTTCTTCGGTGGTATAGTGGTAGAGAATCTGTCTGCAATGCAGGAGACTCAGGAGATGTGAGTTTGATCCGTGGGTCAGGAAGATCCCCTGGAGGAGGAAATGGCAACCCCCTCCAGTATTCTTGCCAGGAAAATCCAATAGACAGAGGAGTCTGGCAGTGTACAGTCCGTGGAGTCACAAAAAGTCAGACACAATTGAGCATGCACATGCATGTGGCACTTAGTATATGCCCAGCATCATATTTTAAGACATCTTTACATACATGAACTCATTCAGTCCTCAAGACATCCCCATGATATGGATGGGGTAAATATATTATCCCCATCATATTCTTGAGGGAAATAAGGCAGAGAACTTAGATGTTTTGCCCAAGAACACAAAGAAAAAGATAAAAAAAGAAACCAAAAATAAAAATCAATATCCATAGATTTCTCATAGCACGGTTGTGAATTAGGTAAAATAATTGATGTAAGGCACATAGTAAGTGCTCATAAATGGTCGTTTGTTGTTTTCTTTAGTTGCTAAGTCATGTCCAACTCTTTGCAACCCCATGGACTGTAGCCTGCCAGGCTTCTCTGTTCATGGGATTCTCCAGGCAGGAATACTGGAGTGGGTTGCCACTTCCTTCTCCAGGGGATCTTCCCAACCCAGGGATTGAAACCGTGTCTCCTACACTGCAGGCAGATTCTTTACCACTGAGCCACCTGGAAAGCCCAATATGGTAGTCATTCATATATTATTATTAATTATATTTTAAAATGTTAAGTGGTGAGCTTTCCTCTAGGAACTGATATATGAATCCTGCAAGATGGTACAGTTTAGCAGAAAGAAGTATAGCCTTTGTAGATGTGAACCCACACCTGGGTTAAGATCCTGACCCCCCCAGGGTACAACCTCTTTTGACTTTGGGGAAATAACTTTCCCTTCCAGTCCGAGTTTCTTCACCTGCGGTAGGGAGGCGACAATAGCATTAGTATTAGTTTGGACCGTATGAAATTGCCGCTATCCTAATATAGCTGTTTTTGACCTATAAAAATAGCGATTTCCTTACCCTTTAATGCCTGACTCATGGGGTTGCTTGTAAGGATTGAAAAGCATAGACGGGACCACTCAGGACGGAGCCTGGATTGCCGGGCCTCAGGTGACTTAGGAAGCTCTTCCAGTATCACAGGTGAGGAATGCGAGAGGTGTTGAGGTCTGAATGATGTGTAAAGGAGTCAGAGTTGGGGGACTGCATGGGATGGGCAATGTGGTGGAAGGCAGGTGCTAGGGTGACTCCCAGGTTTCCGCCTTGGGGACATGGTACCACTTATTGATGCAGAAAGCACAGGAGGCATAGATGTGAGGAGAGACACAAAGGGTTAGTATTGGCCACGTGGAATTTGTGATGCCTGTGGAGATGTCTAATTCTATGGGGCTGGAGCCCAGGGACAGAGAGCCAGGAGTCCCCCGCATCCAGGGCACAGTGGAGATCACCCAGGGTGAGCATTTGAAGTTCTGTTTCCTGTGATCTGGGACCAGACAGAATGGCACTGAACAAAGTGATAACGTGAGTCTGGTTCCAAAGAGCTTCCCTTCTGGGTGGGGACAGGATACGAAAACCTAGAGAGGCAGGAGTCAAGTTCTCTGTCCTGGAGGAATGAATGGTTGAGTTAACTCAGCCTCTTTTTGGAGGGTCTTGGAGTGTGTAGGGGAAACCTCTGGTTACCACATATAAAAGTGAAAATACCATTGCCCATTTGTAGGATTGGATCTCATGGATACATCCTGATGAGTCTAGCCTGAAGCTTGACGCTGATCAGTCCTGCAAACAGCAGTGGTGTTTTAGCCTGAAGAGCTGAAACATCGGAGGGAGTGCATCTGGCCTCAGTGTTGCAAAATGTGTCATTGATCTTCTTGTATTTTTTTAAAGTTCAGTGTAAAGTGTGGCGAGAATGCCAGGGGCAGACATAAGGACTGTGGTGCTGGGAAGGAGGAAAAGCTAGGGCTGGTGGCCTGAGGCACTTCTGATGATAACCTTGCCCCGTCTGTATCTGGAAGTAAGCTCAAGATTATTCAGTCCATTCATTAACAGGAAACCCTCAGTACTGGAGAAATGTGTTTAGCTCACAGGGGGCGCTTACTCAGCAACCCAGGGTGGTGTGTTCCAGGTGGGACCAGCTGGAATGCTTCTGGAATCTCAGTAGGAAACTGTGGGGAAGAGAGGAAATGGGGAGGGGTGAGGTTAGTGAGGCCAGGGGTGGCCCACACAGCAGCATGGGAATGTGAGGCTGCTGTCCAAGGGGACCAGCCAGCGGCTGAGGGCAGAGACAGGTCACCAGGGGCAGCGCAGCGCACAGCGCAGGCAATCGTTCAGACTCCAGCCCCGGAGGTCAGGGATGAGTCCGGAATCAGAAGGGTCATCCGAAAAGGGAGGCAGAATAATAACATCGAAGTCAAGTGAAATAACAAAAAATGATACTGTATTAAGTACAAAGGCGAGACACTGTTTAGTTCTTCCAGTAGTCGTAGGAGGCAGGCCCTATTCTTCCAGGTTTACGGGTAAGGATGCTAGATGCAGACAGGTTGAGGGGCTCGGCCAGGGCTGTCCAGCTCAGCCACCTGGCTCTGTCACTCCCCACAGATCTGCGCTCTGCCGCTCCCCACGGACACTCAAGCCTTAGGGACCCAGCGGAGGTGAAGGTCAGCTGTAGCCTGGGGGCTCCTGTGGGCTCAGGGACCCCCAAGTCCCATAGGCTCATCCTCAGCCAGCCTGGTTAGAGATCCCTGTGCTGGGGGGATGAGTGTGGCGGGGAGCAGGGGGGGAGGCCAGGCAGTGAGCCGGCTGTCCTCGTGTTCACCCCCACTGCCCCCCACTCAGCTCCAGCAGTAAGGAGTAGGATGTTGAGGGCAGACCTGAGAGGAAAATGGGCAGTTTCACGAAATGACTGGTTCCTTTCTATTAAGCAGGTTTTATAGTCCCAGGTGTGTTCTATCCAGAGTGGCTTTCTGATTGCTCGCTAATGATGGATAGATTACAGCCCACATAAAGGTGCTGCTCACTAAAAGTGGGGTCCATTAAATTGTGTTAACAGCAAACTGGGTTTGGGGCAAAGCTGATGGAGAGGCTCCTGTCTTGTGAGCAGAAGTGCTATATGCTCCTTCGCAGGCTGGGGATGCTGTGTCTGCCTCCCAGGTAAATGGGACACCATCCTCAGAAGAAAGGGCAGGGAAGCCAGGGCTGCTGCCTCTGCCTTCCCGCTGGGCGACTGCTGGCTTCGGGTTTGACTCTCTGGTCCTCAATTTTCTCGTTCTCCCCAGGATGGAGATCCGAGGCTTCAATAAGGTGATCTCTCTGGAAAGCACTGAGATTTACTATGACACCAAACAAACGTGGTGTTACTATTCAGAGCCAAGAGAGAAGACTTACTCCTAGGGTCTCTCTCTCTCTCTCTTTTTTTACTTTTTATTTTGTTTCGGAGTATGGCCGATTAATAAACAATCTTGGGATGCTTTCAGGTAAACAGCGAAGGGACTCAGCCACACATCCACCCAAGGTCCCTGCTGCAAGACCTCCTCAGGTGCTGCATCCATTAGGGTAGGAAGAGCTTTGGGTTGAAATTTGGAGGCTTTCTGTTTTAGTTCTGCCTCAAGCACTAGCTGTGTGGCCTGGGGCAAGTCTCTGGTTTCTTTGCTAGTAAAGTGTGTGTGTGTGTGTGTGTGTGTGAGAGAGAGAGAGAGAGAGAGAGAGAGAGAGAGAGAGATGGTTCCTATCTGGGGGTGGAGGCTGGGTGTGAAGGCTCAAGGGGGCTCTGGGCTGTGGAAAAGGCCTCTTCTTAACCATGGGGGCCCCAGCAAGGCCCTGTCAGCTGGGCTGACACTTTGTCAATGACACACAATGTCACTTTGCATTCCCAAAACTCTCTCTTTCCTCACTTTACCTATTAAACCAAACACTGAACTGCTTGGAGTTTTCCCAATGAACGGGGTTGTCACGGAAAGATCTCAGACTTTAGACTTGGCTGTGTGACGCTGGCCCGGGGTCTCCACCTCTCTGAGCCTCTGTTTCCTTGCAGGCTGTGAGGATTCAGGAGATCATGGCTATAAAGCACAGAGCACAGGGCTTGGGTTCTACAAATGGTTGTTTTCTCTTTTTTTCTTTCTTTCTTACTAGAATAATCTTGTTTCTACCGGGAGAAGTTGGTTTATCTGGCAATCTGTCAACTAGATACCTATTAACTAATGTTCCTGGGGCTCATAAATGCCACTGTAATCAAGCTTCCTAGTAATTTCACTTCAGAAAATGTTTACTGAGCACCCACTGTGCTACGTTCTGGGAATAGTGAGGAAAATAAGGCTTGATCTCGATCCTCAATGAGCTCATGGGAGAGAGAACATAACGATAAATAATAATAATAGCCCACCATATGTTAGCCCGGGCAAGTCACATGCTTTAACTCGTGGAATCCTCACAGCTGCCCCATGGCAGAGGCACTGCTCTTACTCCCATTTTCCAGCTGAGCAAACTGAGGCACAGAGAGGTAAAAAACCTGTCGAGGGTCCCACAGCAAGGGAAGGGCAGCAGCGCTGGGCTCGAGGGTGCTGCAGGCAGAGTCTGTGTTCTTAGCTCCCACGATAGACTTAAAGATGCAACTGTCAAACACCATGGCTCCAGACTTAAAAGTCACACGGGCAGTTGCGTTACAGCGTGATGGAGACGCGCTGGAGACGGGTTAGAGGCCACAAGCGTGGGAGCGCAGAGGACAGACACAAGGGGCCATTCTGCCCAGAGGCTGCTAGGGCAGGAAGGGATTCTCAGAGGGATCCTTTGAGCTGGGCCTTTGGTGCTGAGCAGGAGCCCTGCCATCGGAGAAGGGGGAGGAAGACTTAGAGGTAAGGGTTAGAGGTGTGGAGGAGGGATGGGCAGAGCAGGAGGGGCGGGAAGGGAGGCTGCTGCCCAGGAAGGAGGGTCTTTTAAGCCACTCCTTTTAAGGAGTTGCATGGGAGTGGTCAGCTGTACATCCCTGAGAATAAGTCATGTTATTTCTTTTAAGCTGTTCAAGTAAACCCCAAACACTCATCATTGATCAAAACCAACAGGCTTTTCTTTTGATTGTTGTTTTGTTTTACCATTTAGATTTTTCTTAATTCAGTCAGTTCAGGTGCTCAGTCGTGTCCAAAATTTTGTGACCCCATGGACTGCAGCATGCCAGGTTTCCCTGTCCATCACCAACTCCCAGAGCTTGCTCAAACTCATGTCCATCGAGTCGGTGATGCCACCCAACCATCTCATCCTCTATTGTTCCCTTCTCCTCCTGCCTTCATTCTTTCCCAGCATCAGGGTCTTTTCCAATGAGTCAGTTCTTCGCATCAGGTGGCCAAAGTATTAGAGTTTCAGCTTCAGCATCAGTCCTTCCAGTGAATATTCAGGACTGATTTCCTTTAGGATGGACTGGTTTCATCTCCTGGCAGTCCAAGGAACTCTCAAGAGTCTTCTCCAACACCACAGTTCAAAAGCCATCAATTCCTTGGTGCTCAGCTTTCTTTTTAGTCTGACTCTCACATCCATACATGACTACTAGAAAAGCCATAGCTTTGACTGGATGGACCTTTGTCGGCAAAGTAATGTCTCTGCTTTTTGATGTGTTGTCTAGGTTGGTCATAGCTTTTCTTCCAAGGAGCAAGCATCTTTTAATTTCATGGCTGCAGTCACCACCTGCAGTGATTTTGGAGCCCAAGAAAATAAAGTCTGTCACTGTTTCCATTTTTTCCCCATTTATTTGCCATTAAGTGATGGGACTGGATGCCAGGATCTTAGTTTTTTGAATGTTGGGTTTTAAGCCAGCTTTTTCACGATCCTCTTTCACTTTCATCAAGAAGCTCTTTAGTTCTTCACTTTCTGCCATAAGGGTGATGTCATCTGCATACCTGAGGTTATTGATATTTCTCCTGGCAATTTTGATTCCAGCTTGTGCTTCATCCAGTCTGGCATTTTGCATAATGTACTCTGCATATAAGTTAAATAAGCAGGGTGACAATATACAGCCTTGGCGTACTCCTTGCTCAATCTGGAACCAGTCTGCTGTTTCATGTCCGGTTCTAACTGTTGCTTCTTGACTTGCATACAGATTTCTCAGGAGGCAGGTAAGGTGGTCTGGTATCCCCATCTCTTTAAGAATTTTCCACAGTATGTTGATTGGACCTCTTCAAAAACCAGGGAGTGGGGAGGTGTTTGACAGGTGCAGTGAGAGTTACTGTCTGCCAATAACCACTAGACTGAACAGTTTCTTTGGATTCTCTTCCTCCAGTTTAAGATGTTCCCCATCTGAAATTAAAATGGGAGTCTCAGGCCAGCCGGACAGCAGTTCTTATTTTTGCTAATGCCAAGGAGAGTTGCTGTATCAATATTAATCATCTGCATGAGATATTGAACAATGTGGTCCTGTCCTGATGAGTAGTGAGGGGCTTGTGGGAGGAGGTGATAGAAAATCTTAAACTGACTTTGTGGCTGCAGGTGCTCAATGGATAAGTCAGTCAATGAGGTGAACTCCTCACCCACCTCCCCACCAGGACCCACTCCTCTTTCTGAGTTCCCCGTAAATCTGTAAGTGGTACCAACCCTCCGCCCCTTCACCTCCATCCAGCCACCAGCTGCCCCCGAATCCACCTCTGTCCCATTTCTGCATCCCGATCCCATCACCACTGCCCAGCTCAGCCCCTTGGGCCTTGGATAGCCCCATATGTTCCTGCATCTAATCTTGTCTACATCAAAGCATCCCCCCTCAGATGCCAGAGTGGTGTGGGTGCCAGGTCACCCAGCAGTTTAAAATCCACTGGTTGCTACAGATTAGGTAGAAACACAAGGTGTTTGGGGTCTTTTCTGCCTGTTCCAGCCTTCTGTTCCCAGGGGCATCTCTCCCCTCCATACTTGCCCTGTGTAACCTCATCCATCTCGGAGGCTTCCACATCATCAGAGGGCCTGATGACCCCAGACCTCTCCCCTTCCTCCTAACTCCACTGCTGGCATCAGTTCAGGCTCATCCTCTCTGTTCCCGCCCCCCTCCATGTCTGTCCCCTCGTCCAACCAGAGGGCTTTCCCCCACAGAACCAGCAGAATTCAGCTGTATAATTAGGTTCTCAAAAGCCTTGAGTGGCTTGCCATCATCACTTCAGGACATTGTCCAAACTCCCCTCAAATGATATTCAAGACCCTCCCCAGTCAGGCCCCGCCTCCTCCCCGGGCTTGGTCATCTCCCATCGCCCTTCTTCACACACATCCCACGCTGCATTCTAGACATGGGCCCAGAAGCCTGACTGCATTCAGATCCCAGTTCCACATCTAATTGGCTGTGTGACCTTTGCCAAGTTACTTAACCTCTCTGGGCCTCTGTTTACATATCTGTAAAATAAGAGTTGTTGAGGGTTAAATGAGATGATACAGGTAAAGTACTTAGAACAGCACCTGACCGTAGTAAATCCCCGTAGGTGTGTGCTAATGTTATTGCCCTGGTGATCTGGCCCCTGAAAGTCTCACGAGCGGGGTTTCCAGGGCACTCCCTACTCCACCCACTGGCTGTTCTCCAGCCACTGGAATGAATCCTGCTCTCTCCTGCCTTCTCAAAACCCCACTGCTACAGCACTCTACCTGTTCTTCCCCTGGGCCTCACCTGGCTACCTTCCACCATGCCCCTTCCTGCCTGGCCCTCAGTAACCTAGCTGCAGACCGCCGCCTTCTCTCCTGACTCAGAAATTGCCTGGTACCTGGTACACTGGGAGGAGGAATTTGCACCCCTCCTCCCTGCTCCCCCACCACCCCTGCCCCTGGCCACGTGAGGATGGATTGGCTGAGACCGGAAGGGGCTGCTCCCCGCCCCCGCCCGGCATGTACTGTATAACATCTGCTTGTCTACCGGAGGCTTGTTTTTCGCTGCCAAGCTGCTTCTTGTGCCCATGACACCAGGGGTCTCGGTTGCTAAGATTGGATGCAAATCCACCCGAGTTACAAAGGACCGCTCTCACTGGCTTTGACGTCCCCGCTATCGCACAGTATTTCTTCAGCAGTTGCCCCCTTACCTGCCCCCTCGCTGCTAATAATGTTTTGTGGCTTGGTATTCCCATGGCTGAATTTCTCGAAATAGTTTAGCCTGCATCCCCCCGCTGCCCAGCCAACTCCCTCGAGTGCATCACAAGTCTCCCATCCGGGGGGGCTCCTGCTCCCGTAGATCACCCTGGTGCGCTGATCACCGCAGCCCCGCATCAGCCCTCCTCCTCTGATTCACATCACTCGTGGGTTTGTAGCACAGCCTTCCGCTGGGTGATGTCAAGATAAATCATTGTTCAGAACCTGTTAGCTGGCGGGAGCCAGGGACCTCAGCGTGACCCCCTTTATTGTATAGATGAGTACAACAAAGTCTAGGAGGTCAGGTGACTTTCTTATGGTCACACAGTCAAATGTTTCCTAACTAAACTGAGACTGGAATCCAGATTTTCTGTTTTTCACTTCGGTACTCATTCTAACTCACCAAAAACTACTTTTTTTTTTTAAAGAAAAAATTTTAACTCAAAGTGGTAGAACATGCATAACATCAAATTTACCATCTTAGCCAGTTTAAAGTGTGCAGTTCAATGGTGTTAAGTATATTCAGATTATTGAATAGCTATAACCATCATCTATCTACAGAACTTTTTGTGTTCCCAAACTGAGACTCTGTATACATCACACAGTCACTCCGCATTCCTCCCCCTTCCCAGTCTTTGGTAACCACCCTTCAACTCTCTGTCTGAATTTGATTGCTCCCGATACCTGATGCAGGTGGCACCAGCGGTAAAGAACCCGCTTGCCCGCAGGAGACATAAGAGACTCGGGTTCCATCCCTGAGTCGGGAAGATCCCCTGGAAGAGGGCAGGGCAACCCACTCCAGTATCCCTGCCTGGAGAATCCCATGGACAGAGGAGCCTGGTGGGCTACATGGGGTCATAAAGGGTTGGACACGACTGAAGCCATTTATCATGGATAGCATACAGGTGCCTCATACAAGTGGAACCATATAGTGTTTTCTCCTTTAGTGTGATGGAGTATTTCACTTGGCATAATGTCTTCAAGTTTCATTGTAGTGAATGTCAGAATTTCCTTCCTGTTTGTAGCTGAGTAATACTCGATTGTATGTACATACCACATTTTGTTTATCCATTCATCTGTTGATGGGCACTCAGGTTTCTCCCACATTTTGGCTAGTGATAATAAAGCTGCTATGAACATGGGCGTACAAACATCTGTTTGCCAAGAACTATTCCTTATGAAAATATATCCAGAGACACTTGCTGCTACTGGTATTTTTTTTAAATGGTAAATTTGGAAAAGAACAACAGCAACAAAAAACCACCTTGAAGAATATAAAAGTCACTGATTTTACCTGGTATGTATATCCTGTATTTCATACTTATGTTTCCCGTAATTCTAAAAGTTTTATATAGACAGAGAATTTTAACCGAGGGAGACTTTTTTTAACAATCTGTGTATTAAGGAGAACACTTGAAGTGTTTTTAAGGGACAGACAGCGTGAGAACTGAGTACTACCTTGGCTAACCATGACGTTCTAGAGATTTCATTCATTCAAAGTATGAGCTTACCTTGACAGTAGTGCAGAGGGAAATTTTTGTGGTGGTGCTTCTTTAAGACTGTGTGCATGGGCCCTAAGTTGCTCCAGTCGTGTCTGACTCTGTGATCCTGTAGACTGTAACCCGCCAGGCTCCTCTGTCCATGGGATTCTCCAGGCAAGAATACTGGTTGCCATTTCCTTCTCCAGGGGATCTTCTCGACCCAGGGATCGACCCTTAGCATCTTATAGAGTGCTTTTGTTGTTGTTATTCAGTAGCTAAGTCGTGTCCGATTCTTTCTGATCCCATGGACTGCAGCACGCCAGTCTTCCCTGTCCATCACCACCTCCCAGAGTTTACTCAAACTCAAGTCCATTGAGTTGGTGATGCCATCCAACCATCTCATCCTCTGTTGTCCCCTTCTCCTCCTGCCCTCAATCTTTCCCAGCATCAGGGTCTTTTCTAATGAGTTAGTTCTTTGCACCAGGTGTTCAAATGACTAAGAAGAGTCAAATTTTGAATTGGGGGGGCCGGGGGGCGAGTCTTTCCTGGTCACATTTCTTAAATATCCACTAGGGGGCAGTAAAAGACATAAAAATTTTCAATAGTGCCGATGAGTGCCTGGCAATCTGGTCACTTCATCCTCTGCACACCTCTCTCAGCACCCTGTGCATACAGTTACAAGATAATGAATTTCACATGCAAGGGCATGTTTGGGTGAAACTGGTGAGACCATCAGCTGTAGCCCAAGTGCAAGTTTTTCTCATATTCTGGTTAGCATTAATGTGTAAAACTTCATTCAGTATGTAGGGTCCAGATTGCATTTTTATTTAATTCACGTTAGCCCAGTGATTCTCAAACGGAGTGAACACCAGAATTACCCGTCATGCTTTTTCTCAAATACATATATGCCCAGGTCTCATCCCAGATCTATTAAGTCAGAATTTCTGGGCCTGGGGCCTAGTTATGTAGACTATCTTTAGATTCTGGTCCATGACTTCTTGCTAAGAACCAATGCGTTCATTCTTTAATAACTTTAATAACTGGGGGGAAGAGGTCACCTTTGAGTAAAACCTCTGAGGAAAGTGAATGTGACTTCTAGAATTTTTTTCTTGTTTTAAAATAGAAGTTACTGAAGGGGTCTGATGGCTTGGGGAATGACACTCAGAACAGCTATGAAGCTTTCCCACAAATGGTGCCTATATTGGAGCAAGCCAGGAGCCCAGACAGAAGATCTGGAACTGAGGCCGGCCTGGCAAACTCAGGATCTATGATGACAGTTCCAAGAAGGCCAAGCTCAGAGGCCAAACTCTTCAGCGTGTGGCCAGAGCTCACATTCTGTCTGCCATATTAAGAGAATCTTTCCAATAGCACTCAGGGAAAAAGAGACCTTTTTTATCTTGTCGGAGATAAAGAGGGCACAGGGAACTTGCCGTGGGGTCAGAAGGCTTCAGTTCTCATCCTGGCTGTGTGCTAAGTGGCTTCAGTAGTATCCGACTCCGTGCGACCCCGTGGACTGTATCCCGCCAGGCTCCTCTGTCCTTGGGATTCTCCAGGCAAGAATACTGGAGTGGGTTGCCATTTCCTACTCCAGGAGATCTTTCGGAACCAGGAATAGAACCCACATCTCTTAGTTCTTCTACGTTGGCTGGGGTGTTCTTTAGCACGAGCGCCACCTGGGACGCCCCAGTTCTCATCCTAACCATCCCCATAGCCAGTTAGGGGACCCAAGGCCACTCATGTCACCTCTCTGAGCCGCCACTGCTCCGTTTGAATTATGAGAGGATAGGGTGCCGTTGATCTCCGAGGATCCTTCCAGTTCTAAAGGTTCCATGATCCTGTTGGTATTAATAATCTTGATTCGTATGGTACTACTCTGGCAGAACAGAAGAAATATTCAGTAATGCAGTGAATGACAGAGACTATTGACCATGTAGTTTAATTTATTTAAGGCATATACAGTGAATTCAAAGGAGAAAATATTGTGGCCAATAATATATTGAACTGTTGGTATCTTCAGCACAGCAAAAGCTTTCCAGAGGGAAAAATTACCCATCAGTGCAAACCTGACATTTTTCACTTCTTGATCCATAACTGCCATTTCTCCAGTACGCTTATATTTACTGTAAAGGGCCAAACGTATGAACACTTCAGATGAATATTAAATAACTACCTAAGCGTCAAGGTCACTGTTGCAAGGTAGGCTCGGTGGAGGGCCCTGGAAGGCCGGCATTGATCTCCCGTGAAGTTCCATTCTCGGATCCTGCTGACGAGGGGAAACAATGGATGTGGACCATTATTAAGGCTTTAAGTGTTTCCTCCATTGTTAACGATCTTTTACAAGCCCGGAGTAACTGATAGTGCCCAAGGAATTGGCAAAAGCTTCACTTAGAAATATAGGCTGATCAGAGAGATAAGTAAAACCAGAGCACAGATGTCCTGGGTTGGGCTTACGCAGCAAAGGTGTGCGGCCAGGCGAGTCTGATGTTGGGGCACGCCGGCTCAGCTCCGAGTTAAGGTTCAGCAAGGAAGGAAAGCTCGCTCTCGAGCTCTTCCAGGCCAAAAGCTGCAGAGAGTGGCTCCCTCTTTCAAATTCACCAATAAGGGGCTGCTCTGGCAGTCCAGTGGTTAGGACTTCGACTTCCAGTGCAGGGGAGACCGGTTCAATTCCTGATCAGGGAGTGCAGATCCCACATGCCTTGCAGCTAAAAAAACCCGAAGGATCAAATAGAGGCAGGGGACTTATCTGGTGGCTCAGTGGTAACGCATCCGCCTGCTAATGCAGAAGACATGGGTTCAGTCCCTGATCTGGAAGATCCCACGTACCTCGGAGAACTAAGCCCATGTGCCACAGCTGCAGAACCCACACGCTGCAACTCCTGAAGCCTTCGTGCCCTTGAACGTGCTCCGCAGAAGAGAGGCCACCACAGTGAGAAGCCCGCAGACTTCAACAAAGAACAGCCCCTGATCGCCACAACTCGAGAAAAGCCCGTGCAGCAATGAAGACCCAGCAAAGCCACAAACAAAGAAAAACCCAGAGGCAACAGTGTGACAATTTCAATAAAGACTAAAGATGGTCCACATTAAAAAAAAAAACATTGAAAATTTAAAAATAACAACAACGAAAAACCAGATCCACCTTTAAATTTCCTCCAGTTCCCCTCTCCTGATGAAAACCTCTCAAGGATCAGACAAGTGTCTGGGGGAAACTGGGTGTGTGTGAGTGGTGCAGAGCCAAGCTGAGTGTCTGCGCCGGTCAAGCGCCCCGGGTAATTATGTGGGTGTCCTGCTGACCTGGAGCTGGGAGGAGAGCAGATCTTAGGATGACAGAATCTACTTTCAGAAGATCTCAACAGATCAAAGGATTGAGTGAGTCTACCAGATGAACCTAATGAGAGACACAGAAGCTGAAACGAACAGTTCCCGCGCGTGAGCTCTCTGTAGCGGCTCATTCCGCCCTGTGCACACTGCAGTTTATTTCCTCTTTACAGTGATCCGGGGAGGAAGATTTTTATATCCCCATTTTTAAAACGAGGAGACTGAGGCGTGGAAGTACAGAGAACGGTGCACACACCTCAGAGCCCTTGATCTAGGTTCCAATCCCGGTTCTACCCCTCAGTCTGCCAGAAAGTTACTTCATTTTTTAAAAAACAGCAACGCTATAATCACTTTAAATACAGACTTTGGAGTTTCTTATAAAGTTTCAAAAAAAAAACCAAAAAAAACAGCCAGCAGCACCTAGGCTTTATGGCTGCCTTTCATGTGTCAGCTTCAGTGGGACTCACCCTTGCATGTATTATCTCATTTAATCCTCAGAACAATCTTACTCCTATTTTACAGACGGGGAAGACACAGATAATTGACGTAACTTGCCTGGGGTCACAGAGGAAGCAGCATGGCGGGGATATGAGCCCAGACATTCTGACTTCCAGGCCTGCGCTCCCTGTTTCCTATATTACGAAAAGGGAACAATCATATGTTCTGTGAGGGCTGGATGAAATAAATTCTGTAAAGTGCCTCAAATAGTCCCCCCACATAGTGAAGTGAAGTGAAAGTCACTCAGTCATGTATGACTCTTTGTGACCCCATGGACTATACAGTCCATGGAATTCTCCAGGTCAGAATACTGGAATGGGTAGCCTTTCCCTTCTCCAGGGGGTCTTCCCAACCCAGGGGTCGAACCCAGGTCCCCCGCATTGCAGGTGGGTTCTTTACCAGCTGAGCCACTAGGGAAGCCTGAGAATACTGGAATGGGTAGCCTGTCCCTTCTCCAGCAAATCCTCCCAACCCAGGGATCGAACACAGGTCGCCTGCATTGCAGGTGGATTCTTTACCAACTGAGCTATCAGGACTTGCTCAGGGTGATAGCTAATAACCGGCCAAGACCTGGGGTGGGAACCCCGGTCTCCTGATTGCAAATTGGCTGCACTGTGGAGGCAAGATCGGGGCAGTTTGGAGGTCACTGCCTCAGTACCTGGCACAGTGTTACCTCGCTGGCAGGTACTGAGTGAGTCCTTACGTAGGTGGGGTCATTCTGTCCCTCATTCACCATTTGCCAAGGTCCTGCTGTGTCTCAGGGACCAGAGAGGACAGGAGCATGGCGCTAACCATCCTTTTTCTCCCCCAGGTTCGGATGGTGAAAGATGGGGACCCCTCCTGGAAGCCCACTTTTATCGTGAAGCCTGACAGTGGTTGTCAGGGAGACGGGATCTACCTCATCAAAGACCCCAATGACATCCGCCTGTCGGGGACGCTTCAGAGCAGGCCGGCGGTGGTCCAGGAGTACATCTGCAAGCCCCTGCTCATCGACAAACTCAAGTTCGATATCCGTCTGTACGTCCTACTGAAGTCTCTAGAGCCCTTAGAGATCTACATAGCCAAAGACGGACTCTCTCGGTTTTGTACGGAGCCGTACCAGGAGCCCAGCCCCAAAAACCTGCACCACATCTTCATGCATTTGACCAACTACTCCCTGAACATCCACAGCGGGAACTTCATCCATTCGGACAGTACTAGCACGGGCAGCAAAAGGACTTTTTCTAGCATTCTCTACAGGTTGTCCTCCAAGGGTGTTGACATCAAGAAGGTCTGGTCCGATATTATCTCCTTGGTGATCAAGACCGTCATTGCCCTGACCCCGGAACTCAAAGTGTTCTACCAGTCGGACATCCCCGCAGGGAGGCCAGGCCCCACCTGCTTCCAGGTAACCAGCGCCAGTTTCCAACTGGAGTTCTTGGCCTTGACCGGGCCCTTGGGGGGCTCCCTGGTCTCCTGTGGGGTGAGGGATGGGGGCGGGGTGGTCAGAGGGGTGGAGGGATGGTTGCCTGCATGGGCTTTGGTGTGAAGCAGGGTCCAACTTCCTGCTGCGTGACTAGGGGCAAGTTACTTCCATTTTCTCACCTGTAAAATGAGACTAAGAGTAAACCTCCCTTAAAGGGTGCTTGTAAGAGTCAAATGAGCAGTGTGGAAAGCCGCAGTGCCTCCCATTCATTCTTTCTTCCTGCAGTTTTCACCACCTGCTTAGCAGGGGCCAGGCACTGTTTGAGGTACTAATGAGACTGGAAGTCAGGTCCCTGCTGGCTGATGGAGAGAATCTGTGCCCTTGTGGGAGACAAATAAGTTAAAGAGCAATTCGTGTAGGGACTTCCCTGGTGGTCCAGTGGTCAGGACTCTATGCTTCCGGTGCACCGGGCCTGGGTTTGCTACCTGCTAGGGGAACTAGGATCCAACATGCTGCGTAGAATGGCCAGAAAAAAGAAAAAAATCCATTTGCATAAAGTGTCACAAGTGCTGGAATAGAGGAAACATACCAGGTGCTGTGAGGTTGTGGGGCCATCTAGCATTTTCTGGGTGGGAAGAAGGGTGGTCTGGGAAGACGTCCCAGAAGTAGGGCCTGGAGTAAGAGTTCGATGGAGCAGGCGAGACTGGAGGGGGCCGGGGAGACAGAGCATCCTGGGGGAGAGTGGAGAGACTGGCGGGAAGAGGCAGAGACAGACTGACTCCCGGCTGGCTTAGGTGCTTGGATAGACGGAGGGAAGCCGCCGGAAGGGGGCCAGGCTCGTGGGCAGGGGTCAGGAGTTGGACTTTTGAACATGGCTTTGAAGGGCCTGCATGACACCCAAGTGGGGAGGTTAGGTGGACGTTGGGCATCTGATCCTGGAGTACAGGAGAGAGAGGGCTGGGTGGGAGAGAGATTGGGAGCATCAGCGTTCAGATAGTCACAGGGCTGAGACACTGCAGGGTGAGCAGAGGCCAGAGAAGACCCCCTTGGGCACCGCCGTTCAGTAAGGGACAGGGTGGTGTGTGGATCACTGAATCAGCCGCTGGGCAGGGAGGAGATGGACACGGGGGTGGTGCATCCTTCCAGGTCATTTGGCCGTGAAGGTGGTGGGCGGAGACCCGGAGTCCAGGTGCTTGATAGGCATGCAGTTTCCTGCAGATAAATCAGGCTAGGGATCAGATGATACAAAATACCACCTCTGGGACCCACTCGATCTAATCTTGAAGCAGTTAGTATATAAGGAAGAATACGTAGAGCATGTATGTAAGCCACGAAGCAGATGCACGAAAGCATCATCTCCAACCTACCTCCCAACCCAACGTCTCCAATTACAGTGCTACTCCCTGATCCCATTCCTCACCCCGAGGTAACCATCGTCCCGAACGTTCTCGTTACCATTTCCTTCCTTTAAAAAAAACCTTTTATTATATGTGAATATATCCCTAAGGAGTATATCATTTTGCTTGTTTCTGAGCATCATAAAAACACTGCGATCACGTACATAGTCTTCTGCAACTTTCTTTCTGACTCTGCGTGGAGGTAGGTCGTTTCCATTTCATTTGCACGGCTGTACATCCCATTGTAAATATGCACACTTTATCGGTTCTTCTATCATTGAACGTTTGAGTTGTTTCTAGTCCTTTAAAGACTGCGGCAGGAGAGACGCGGGTAGCGTGGAACAGGAAGGGGGAGGGGGAGGCAGCGAGGCGGCATCTCTGACAAGAGGGGATGCTGGTTCGGCAGCAGGAGAGGAGGCTGGTCCCAAGCTACAGCCCCCGATCCAGAGAGGCTACCCTGATAGTGGGATCCAGTCAGCAGGATTTCCGGGAAGGCTGGTGGAAGCCTTTGGAGAGAGGCCTTCAGGCAGTGGTCAGTTCTGGTGGGGGGCGGGGGAGTGGTGGTGGTGGTGGTGGAGGTAATTGTCATCCGAAATCTGTCCTTAGGCACTTGGACCCCAGGCAGGATGTCCAGCTCAGCCATCAGGCTTAGGGCATTAGAAAGGGGAAGTGGGCACAGCTTAGAGGCAGGACCAGAGAAAACAAGTCCTGGCTTGAGCCACTGGAAGGTTGGGGTGAAGGAGAGAGTTGCAACGTGGAGGCATCCAGGGGTCATCCCAGGGGACTGCGTGGTCACATCTGCTCAACAGTGACAGCTATTCCGGGAGCGTCATGTGGGCCCTCGTGCGTGGCCAAGCCGCAGAGCCCTGGCACAGCGAGGGTGCAGGGTGGAGGGCCAGGGCCGTGGTTTTTCTGCCTGTCTTGCTGTGGACCAGCGGCATGGGGCGGCCACAGGGTGGAACCAGGGCCCCAGCTGGAGGGCAGACAGAGAGGGAGCCGCTGGTTTGGACAGAGCGCAGCTGGCACGTGGAGCCGCAGGCCTGTAAGCGTTTTCCACTGCTCGACCACACTGAGTGCTGCCAGGCCTGGGGTCGGGAGAGGAGCACAGGCCCGGAAGCAACCCTCCAGGAGGAGTTCATCCTCTTCCCCCTGGGGGCCCCATGGGCACATTTTCTCACCACCCGGAGCCTCTGTTTCTTTCTCTGTGAATCACCTACACTCACCTCCTCACCTGCCATCTTGCGAGCAGTGTGAAGTAATGAGGGTGAAATGCTTTGATGGTGATGGTTTAGTTGCTAAGTCATGTCCAACTCTTGCAATCCCAGGGACTGTAGCCCATCGGGCTTCTCTGTCCATGGGATTCTCCAGGCAAGAATACTGGGGTGGGTTGCCGTTTCCTTCTCCAGGGGATCTTCCCGATCCAGGGATCCAACCCACGTCTCCTGAATTGCATGTGGATTCGTTACCGACTAAGCCACCAGGGAAGCCGACAAAGCATTAGATGCTTGAAATCTGTTTTAATGTACATTTCAGATTCACAGTGACTGAGAAAACAGTATCTTTTTCTCCTGGGAGTCCTCTCTTGCTTTCTTTATCCTTATCACTTGTTAAAACACTTGTAAGTTTAGCTCTCAAACACCTGAACTAACTTGGAACCGAAAGATTTAGGGACAACACATGGTCTGACATTGACTGGCTGTATGACATTATATAAGTTGCTTGGCTTTTCCGTGCCTCCATTTCCTCACCTACATCACAGGGCTGTCGTCTAACTCACATGAGATCAAGGTGATAAAGGGCTTTGCAAACTATAACGTTTTGTGCATATATAGTGCATTTTTTCTTTGTCATGGCTGCCCCTTTCGCTTGTAGCCAGGCCTGGCCCAGACTGTAGCATTCCAGAACATACACTCTAAGCCAGCGAAATTACATTTATCTTAAACACGTGACTGTGACCCCTTTCCAATCACAGCCACAATAACTACTTGGGAAATTGTGATGGCCCGGAGCAGGGGCTGGCATGGCTGGGCTGTGGGCAGGTTTCCTGTAATCTGTTGCCTAGGAACGTGGCTGCCCTGTCATTCGGGTCTGTCCCCTGTCATTGCCCAGACAGCCCCCAGCAACATTTCCCCCGTCAGTCTTCTGGAGGGCAGCTCTGTGACCCCGGCTTAGAGAGTCAGGCCCGTCTGGGTGTAGACGATTCATGTGGCAGAAATGCACTCGCCAAGGAGAGCTTTCCAGATCAGCTTTTGTGAACTTTTCTATCCCAGTTCCACGGCTGGGTTTCTGTCTTCCTCTCGCTCTGGGTCCACTTCTCTCTTTGGCTGTGATCCTCTTCGGTGTTCGGAGGAGGCACCTTCCCTAAGTGCCAAGGTGCTTCTTCTGTTCCTTCTTTGCTCTTCTGATCTCCCCCACTACCAGCCCCAGACACCCCACAGGAAGGAGGGGAAGGAGCAGCTCAGCGCTCACACATGGACTTGGGTTTTGTTCTCGGGCGCCCTGGGTTTGCACTAAGCCCAGCTCCTGCTTCCAGCAACTCCAGCTGGAGAGCTTGGCAAGTTCCCCTTTCTCTGCCTCAGTTTCCTTATCTGCAAATAGAATATTGGTCCCTGCCTCACAGAGCTGTTGTGAGACTGCGTGAGAGAAAACTGTGTTGAAGAGTACCCAGCAGGTGGCAATCACTTAATAAATAATGTCATATCGTTTGCTATCGGTCACGACAGTTGCTCTCAAACTGGTCTACGAAGAAGTGCCTTGAACTTAGGGGGAAACCAGGAAGCAAGTCACATTTCCAACTTAATGGAACACTGGTGTTCCAAGGAGCACGGTTTGAGAAACAGGTCCTGACCCCCGTTGCCTCCCAGCCTGGCTTCAGCCTCGCTTCCCTGTTCCTCCCAGATCCACGCCAGTCTGCCAAACACGGGTGACTCCTGTCTCTTGGACATCCTCTGTGTTTCCCCCATTCCACCCTTTCTTTCTCTCCTGGCTTGGCCTCTTCTCCCACGCTCTCTCCTCTTCTCCCTGTCTTGTAAAATCTAGTGCCGGCAAGGTACTTCTCGAATCCCACCTTCTCCATAAAGCCTTCCTCGACCACTTTTGACATGTAAGCTTTTTTTATTTTTCCTTCTTTAAGACACATATGCTGGTCACCCACTGACACAAGGCCTGAGCTAGCTGTGGGCGCGTGGTGTGGGCGAGGTTGCAGTCCTGCCCCTAAGAGGCACGCAGTGCAGTGGGGAAGACGGCCATGTGGGAGTCGTGAGCACCGTGGGGGAAATGTGCAGGGTTATGGGAGAGCACAGACGAGGCAGCTTGTCTGCACCTCCTGCATTGGAAGTGCGGCGTCTTAACCACTGGACCACCAGGGAAATCCCAGTGTGACCACTTCTAACCAACACCGCTGCTTCCATCCCAGTCCAGACAGCCATCATCTTGTACTTGTATCACTGCAATTGCCTCCTAATTGATGTTCGTTTCCCCACCCTTGCTGCTTGTAGCCTATTTTTCTCACTGTAGCTAAAGTGATTCTTCTAAAACATGTCAGATCAAATTACTTCCCTGTGTAAAGTCTCTGATGGCTTTCTCATTGCACTTAAAATCCTGGCTCCTTACCATGGCTTGCAAGATGCTACATGATCTATCCCTTGCCATTCTGTCTGACCTCATCTCCTGTCTCCCTCTCTCTCACTCCTTACTGTTCGTCAGAAGTGGCCTATGTTCTTGCCGTTCCTTCTGCCTGGGACACTCGTCTTCAGCTCCTCAAATGACTTATTTGCTCACTTCACTCAGTCCCTGTTCATACATCACCTCCTGAGTCTTTGGCTTCTGGTCATGATGGAGTAACAAAGACTGGACTTAACCTTCTTTTGAAAACAACTAGAATACCAGACAAAGTACATGAAAGAAGTGTTTTCAGATTTTGTACAACAGACAGCTCGGCATCGTAATCCCCAAGGAAAGCGGGGAACAAAAGCCGAGATGCGCCTACGGTTGCCTCAGCTTTCTGTCCGGAGGCACTCTCCAAGACATGGGCGGGGGTGAGGGGCCACCTAAACAGAGTCCTGTGATCTCAGTGAGTTGAGGTGATGGAGATAAGCATTTAGTAATGCCAAGGTGGCTGGAATTCTGTGGGTAGAATTCTTTAAAGGAGGGACCCTACAGGAACCTGCATGGGAATCACTGTACACCTTTGCTGAGTGCTGGGCTATTCATGTACGGAGGGTTAATCCACAGAGGTGGGCAAAGAATGACCAGGGAACTGAGAAGATGAACCAGAGCTCACACGGAGCAGGGAGATGTCCAAGCTCCGAAGAGCCAGTGTGGAGGGTGCTTGGTGGTTACTGGACACATTCAAGGGAGACTGCAGAGAAGTTCTGTCCTAATGGACTGAATCTTCCCTGGGATGAAAGTTACTCTAAACTCAACCTAGTTAAATAATAGGTCTGAAAGGTATCAACATAATCTGCAAACAACTGACTGCCTAAAAACTTCAGTTCGGTTCAGTCGCTCAGTCATGTTAGACTCTGTGACCCCCTGGACTGCAGCACACCAGGATTTCCTGTCCATCATCAACTTCCAGAGCTTGCTCAAGCTCATGTCCATCGAGTCAGTGATGCCATCCAGCCATCTCATCCTCTGTCATCCTCTTCTCCTCCTGCCTTCAATCTTTCCCAGCATCTGTGTCTTTTCAAATGAGTCAATTCTTTGCATCAGGTGGCCAAAGTATTAGAGTTTCAGCATCAGTCCTTCCAATGAATATTCAGGACTGATTTCCTTTAGGATTGACTGGTTTGATCTCCTTGCAGTCCAAGGAATTCCCAAGAGTCTTCTCCAACACTGCAGTTCAAAAGCATCAGTTCTTTTTCTCTCAGCTTTCTTTATGGTCCAATTCTCACATCCATACATGACTACTGGAAAAACCATCACTTTGACTAGATGGACCTTTGCCAGCAAAGTAATATCTCTGCTTTTTAATATACTGTCTAGGCTGGTCATAGGTTTTCTTCCAAGGAGCAAGCATCTTTTAATTTCATGACCGCAGTCACCAACTGAAGTGATTTTGGAATCCAAGAAAATAAAGTCTGTCACTGTTTCCATTGTTTCCCCATCTATTTGCCATGAAGTGATGGGACCGGGTGCCAGGATCTTAGTTTTTTGAATGTTGAGTTTTAAGCCAACTTTTTCACTCTCCTCTTTCACTTTTATCAAGAGGCTCTTTAGTTCCTCCTCACTTTCTGTCATAAGGGTAGTATCATCTGCGTTTCTGAGGCTATTGATATTTTTCCCGGCAATCTTGATTCCAGCTTGTGCTTCATCCAGCCTGGCATTTCACATGATGCACTCTGCATATAAGTTAAATAAGCAGGGTGACATTATGCAGCCTTGACATACTCCTTGCCCAATTTGGAACCAGTCTATTGTTCCATGCCCAGTTCTAGCTGTTGCTTCTTGACCTGCATACAGATTTCTCAGGAGGCAGGTAAGGTGGTCTGGCCTAAAAACTTAGCACTTTTTAAAAAGAAGACAAAATCCAGATACTGAGCATTAAATGTCCATTGTCCAATAAAAAGCCACTAGATATTCCCCAAGGCAGGAAAAGGCAACCCATACCTAGTGGGAAAATCAATAGGAACAGTCCCATAAATATTAGAAATAATGAAACTAATACAAAAAGGATGTTAAAACAGCTACTACAACTATGTACAAAAGTTTAAAGGAAAATAGTTATTGTAGAGAGAAATGAAGCTATGAAAAAGAACCAAATGGAACTTCTAGGGACCAAATGGAAGAAAATGCAATATCCGTATTGAAAATTTCACTGGATAGGATTAACAGCAGATTAGATACTGTAGAAGAAATGATCAGCAAACTTGAAGACATAGAAATAGAATTTATTCAAAATGAAACACAGAGAGGAAAGTGACAGGAACAATAAGTGAACAGACCCTCAGTCACCTACGGTACAATATCAGATGGTCTAAATCTGTGTAATTGGAGTTTCCTGAGCAGAGGAGACAAGGAAGATACAGAAAAATATTTGAAGAAATGGCCACACTTACACTAATGTGTACATACACACACACCAAGACTTATCAGAAATCAGTGACAATAAGAAAATCTTAAAAGCAGCTAGAGTGAAAAGACACATCATGTTCAGAAGAATGGAGAATAATTGAAAACCTCTCATCAGAAACAGTGCAGACCAGAAGACAACAGAATGACAAATCTCCCCTTCTCAGAAAGGCCTTTCCTGACCCCCAAGCCCTTCCCTCCATCCGCTGTATACACTCTATGTTCTCACCTTGTCGTAGATATTTACGTGCTTGTGGTCTCTCTCCTATTATGAAGCTCCAAGAAGCCAGGAGTTAGCACAAACCTTGTCTTCTCCACTGCTTTATCCCCAGTGCCTGCGATACTACTTAGTGTTTGGTAGCTGCTCAATAAGTATTTGATAAATAAAGTTGTCCTCCAAGTAGAAGAGTATAAGGACAGAGAGCAGGAAAGCATTCTAGAACTACTAATGTTGTTTAGTCGCTAAGTCGTGTCCAGCTCTTTTGTGATCCTGTGGACTGTACCTGCCAGGCTCCTTTGTCAAGGGATTTCCCAGGCAAGAATACTGGAGTGGGTTGCCATTTCCTTCTCCAGGGCATCTTCCCGACCCAGGGATTGAACTGGGATCTCCTGTGTTGGCAGACAGATTCTTTACCACTTGAAAAGCCCAGAATTACTAACAGTTCAGCACAATTAGAGCCCAAGGCGTGCAGCGTTGAGTCGGAGAAAAGAAAGCTATAGTTTGACACAGATGCTGGTCATAGAGGAATTTGCAGGACATGCTCTGGAACTCGGGCTTCCTCCTGTAAGCCAGGATTTTAGGTAGAGGGGTCCTAACATTTTATTTGCACTTTAGAAAAATTACTCTGGTAGCCCTTTGTGCCAGGTGATTAGAGGGGTGAGTTTGAGGGCAGGGAAATGAATGGGGGCGGGTATTAAAGTAGTCCAGGTGAAAGATGGTGAGGGTTTGGTCTAGACTAGGAACAGGGAGATTGGGCCAGGTCTAGAAAGCTGTTTTGGAGGTAGAATGTACAGGGCCTGTGAGCAGCTAGATGTGAAGGAAGGAGAGATTTCTGGCTGACTGCTGCTGGCTCAAAGTCCCTCACAGGCTACAGTTAACATATTGTCTAGGACTTTAGTCATCTTGAGGCTACGGGGGAAAGATCCCCTCCCCAGCTCACTCACATGGCTGTTGGCAGGCCTCAGATCCCCCTTGCTATTGACTGGGACATCAGTTCCAGAGGCCATCTCAGCCTCTCCATCCAGCAGCTCACAACATGGAAGCTGGCTTCCCTTAGTGTTGAGGGAACAAGAGAGTAAGATAATGCATCTTGAGATGCAAACCACAGTCTTTTTATATAATCTAATATTTGAAATGATATCTCATCATTTCTGCCCTATTTTGTTTGTTAGAAAAATATTACTAGGTGCAGCACACTCTCAGGCGAAGGGGCTTACAAAAGGGCATGAATACAGGACATGGTATCATTGGGACTGTCTTAGAGTCTGCTGATCACAGATAGTGAGTTTGGTTATGTTGAATGTCAGGGATGTTGGATCTCCAAGTTGGGAATACTCTGGATGCAGCTGGATGTGTAGTTCTGGGGCTCAGGAGATAATTCCTTCTCATTGGAATGTAGGTTGGAGGCTTTACCGGAGTTTACAATGAATAGCTCAGGGCCCTTTTCTCTACAACTTGCTTTGGAAGCTTCCAGAGGTGAGGGATGAAGGACAAGATATCTTTTGAGTCCCCAGGGCACCCTGTAAGAAGCAACACATCATTGCTGACTGAATGACTTGGAGGGTGGAGAGTATCACATAACTGAAAAGTTCTCTCTCTCTCCATTTGACATTTCCTGCTCTGCCACCAAGCTGGAGTGAGGTTTTCCTGTTTCTAAGCTGCAGGCTTCTAATGTGCAAAGTGGATGTTAGATTAGATTAGTAGTGTTATTGTTCAGTCTGATTCATTGCAACCCCATGGACTGTAGCCCACCAGGCTCCTCTGTCCATAGAATTTGCCAGGCAAGAATACTGGAGTGGGTTGCCATTTCCTTCTCCAGGAGATCTTCCCAACCCAGGGATTGAACTCAGGTCTCCTGTATTTCAGGCAGATTCTTTACCACTAAGCCACAAGGGAAGCCAGGATCAGTAGTATATATATGTATATATACTACTAATCTGGTATAGATAGACAGATAGATAGATGTGTAGATATAAATATATACTTTTCCCTTGGGAACCCCAGGATGTAAAAAAGATAAAAGTTGATCTGATCTGGTCTCCCCAGTGCTTCCCCCTCAAAATAATCTCATATTGAAAAACACTGAACCAAATAAATTCCTGATTTTCTGCCAGCTCTGACATTCTGGGATCTTATGAAAAGACCAACTCTAAGCTCCTCCAAGTTTTGTGATTCTGTTTCTTGAGGCCCACTGCCGCTCCATTTTTTATTAAACTTTGGGGGAAAATTCATCTTTCCTTGAACTCTTGAAGAACTATAAAGATGACTTTCACTAAATACTATGTGAAATACTAAATACTCAATACTAAATACTAAGTACCATGCAAAACATTTTACGTCCCATTATCTTTACTTGCTCCTGTCTCCCTGACTAGGTGTAAGCTCCATGAGGGTAAGTACTTTGTCTAGTCCACTCCTGTATTTCTGGAAGCTGGAAGAGCCTCTAGGGCACAGGAAGCATTCAGTGTTTAATGAATGAATGGACTAAGGTAGGCACTATTATGCCCGTTTTACAGGTGAGGAAACTGGGGCTTGGAGCTGCTAAGTCGCTTGCTGGTAGTTACACAAACTGAAGGCAGAACTAAGATTTGAAATGAGTTCCTCTGGACTCCAAACCTAATAGTGCCAATTCTTATTGATGGGATCAGTAGGAAACCAGAAAGGGAGCCAGAGTATATTGAGTACTTTCTTTAAGATGAGCATAACTCATTTTTTTTTTTTTTTTGCCTCCATTGTCAACTACCCTATAAGGTAGCTGTGGTTATGCCCAACTTTTTCAGATGAGTTATGTGAGGCTCACAGAGGCTTAGAATTGTGTAGCAAATATGAGAGACTGAACTGGATTGAAGCCCAAGTCTGGCTCCAAAGCACTCCCACACAAGACTCAACACAGTCAACTACATGCGCCAAAGTTTAGGCTCTGGAAAGTTTTATGCAACTGCTGGGTGCGGGTCCCTGTGGCTGGTGAAGTTCTGCCACTCCTCTTCTCCAGCTTTCCTATAGCTGTGGATTTGTGAAATCCTTGTGCACTGAGCTGAGACGAATCCACCAGGCTGAGAAAGGACAAGTCCAAGCTTCTAAGATGCAGCAAAAAGTAAGCGTCCGCGACGCAGGATGATAAACGCTGACACTGCCTCCCATTGTTCTCGTAGGCTCATCAACATCAGGTCTCAGACCAGGTCTGAAGTTAGACTGATGATGTCACCAGAGTCTCTTACAGGCCTCATCACTCATATCCACTTGTCATATATTATTAAGCAGATCTATAATACATGTAACATTTTCTACTGAATTTCCATTCCTTTCTTCTTATGACCAGGGAAAGAAAAATAGAGTGAGGATGACTTTTCCCAACTTTTCATCCTTATTGTCCTTTCTTGAAGAATAACCTCATCTTGAATTATGCACCCTGCCCCCACCCCCAAATGGTCATTCGGGCTCTGAGTTCATTAATAAGGATGAAACTACACTTTAATAATTATCATTTAACTAATGCATATTCTAGATAGACAAGTAGATGGATTTCCCCTCATATTTTCTTCTTGAGTCTGCAGAGGAGGCTATGCAGCTGTATCTTTGTTCTCTCCCCTCCTTTATTCTCCATGTTACTTTTTGAAGCTTGGGGATGGTATCGCTCATATTAGGAGTTTTCTTCTACCTTATCACCTCCTAGAGAGATAATGACAGTCCTCCCGAGAATCTGGCATCCTCAGAGTCCACGTCTGAATCCAATTAGAAACTGCAATCTCAAGGGTGAGGAGATGTTATCTAGATAAAGGGCTGTTTCAGGCAGAGGGAATGAAATGCACAGAGGGAATGAAATGACTTACCCCAAGCAGGGGACTCCTTGAGGAATTGAAAGAGGCCAGAAGACAAAGCCACACCTGAGGCAGAATGCCAGGTTCAAGAGTGGGTGGTTGGCCAATTCGCAAAGGCGCTAAAGCTGGCCATGGGTGCATGCTGGCTCCAGGGGTGTGTGGGCTGTGCCGTCACAGAGGGTCCCACACTCCAATGGGCTCCATGCTTGGTTTAATGCTCTGTTTCAGCATCATGAAATTTGTTAATACTTTTTGAGCAGGAGACCCTGCATTTCCATCTTGCACCGGGTCCCACAAACTACATAGCTAGTTCTGCAGTTCTGAAATCCAGCTCTGTCATTTACGAGAGGAGCAGTCTCAAGGAAACCCTTTCTGAAAGCCTTTCTGAGACTCACTTTCTGCTTCTGTGAAACACAGGGTATGGTCCCTACTTCAAATACGCTGTTGTGAGAATGAATCAAGATTGTGAATTATTCGTGCATTGTATGATAATTGGTGCCTAGTGGGCACCTAATAAATATTCCCTTCTTCTTGGGTAGGAGGGTCTATCAGAATTATCCAGGGGATTTGTTATTGAAAATACACTGGCTGCGTTCCACCCTGAAAGGCTCTGACTCATAGGTGTGGACTAGGGATGAGCAGTGGTTTTGTTAAACAAGAGCGAGGTCATCATCTTACAGCCCTTTAGATGACACCAGTGGTGCTGAAATGAACCATGGGACCTCATCCCATTACCAAGGCCCCTATAAAATTTTCTGCTGTCCATTTGGCCTGACAAGTCCATCCAGAGGAAGAGGGGTTATGGATGAGAGAAGCCAGGGTCAAGGCCCAGGTTGGGGGTGGAGTTGGAATTTATTTTCACCTTAATACCCCTAATACAGTACCTGATTCCTGAAAAGACACTGTAACTAATTCTGAATTATGTTTATCCTGCCCCAGATTTTAGGCTTTGACATTCTTCTCATGAAAAATCTGAAGCCTATACTACTTGAAGTAAATGCAAATCCCAGCATGAGAATCGAACACGAGCAAGAAGTAAGTATTTTGAGTATCTCATTGAACATCTTACCAGGCAAACTGAATGTTCCCACTCTTCTCGCTGCTCCTTTGGCTAAACAAGATTCGATATTGTCTGATTCGCCCGGCCAAGTTCTGTTCCTACCTAAATAACTTCAGTTTTGTTGAGCTCAGAACATCGTCTATTAATATAAGACCTATCCAACCTATGGTGACTTCCCTGCATGCCCTTCTCCAGCTCTGACGATCTGCAAATGGAGAAGCAGCTGAGCCTTTCCATCAGTTTTGACATGAACTAATTAGTCAGCCTCAGGAGATGAACTAATTGAAATTCTATGAATATGATTTAGCCATGTCGACATGCTCGAGTCCCTAAGATAAATAGTACATTGAGCAGTGCTTACCCCCCCCCCCCCATTTAAGAATGCATTAAAAAAGACTGGAAGGAAATACACCGATTATTAATCCTGGGTTTTGGGCGGGGGTGTATTATGAGGGTTCTTTTCTTCACCTCTTCCATATTTTCAAATATTCTACAATGAGCATATATCATTTTGATAATGAGAAAAACCCAGTGCTATTTTTCCCCCTTCGTGTATTTTGTTGATTTGGAAAAGGAAACTGACATTTTAAAGGTAGACTCAAGGGAGCCTTTAAACAATTCTGGCAGTACAACCACTGGGGCTGGTGCTTGTGGTCAGTTGGTGCTGAATCCCTGTCTCTACCATAACACGGAATCCTTACCCTTCAAGCTCTCTCCAGGGGTGTTTGAGAACGTCCCCAGTCTTGTTGATGAAGAAGTGAAAGTGGCCGTGATCAGAGACACTCTGCGTCTCATGGACCCACTTAAAAAGAAAAGAGAGAGCCAGTAAGTATTTTTTATATCATTTATTTCTATCAATTCTGCTTCCCATGTCCTAAGCAGGTAAGTCAAGTTCTCAAAACATGTTACCATCATGAGTGAGATTTCTACCTTTAACAATCTAATAGATCATATTTTCATCTATGAGTATCACCCTCCAGATATGGTGACTCAGGGTCAAGATATGGAGACACAATTGCAGTTAGATCAGCAGATGAATTTCTAGCCAATCATTATCTGAATCTGGAAAGTCTTTTCTGAAAACCCACTCTCCCCCAGTGACAGACTCTCCCCTCCCTCCCCATTGCCCACATGGTGCTTCTCTGTAAAACCCTCGAGCATAGGCAAAAAGTACAAAATGCTGGAGAAGGGGCCACAGGGAACTTGGACGTGTGTAGTAAGGATCGCTTTCTTTTCATTTTCTTCATGATGTTAACGCTCTTGCAATATAAGCTTTTTGTTTCAAAATCTGCAGAACCAATTGTCGAACCTGTGGCAGTTCTATAATATTTACAACCTTATAATACCTGTTCATCCCACACACCCAGTAACATCTAACTGGAATATTGATGGGAGGATGTGTCCAGCCCTTCCCTCCATGGAATCACCCCTGGAGTGAAAGACATGGTGTCACTTGGGTATTTTGTTGGTTTTGTTTTCACCAAATTCCTGGCTTTCGCAAAGTGAGGGTTGAGTAAATATGACTGTGCCTGTTTTAGGCAGAAAAACCAAAGACAAGCATTTCAAACAGCACTCTGGTACCCCTGACATATCAGTTGGACCCAAACACCCCCAGACAAGTAGAGTGTTTGTCAGCTGTGGTTTAGGAACGTGAGGAACCCTGACTTCCCTGAGCAGGTGGTACTTCGCAGGCTCCTCTTACGCTGCCCCTCACCAACTGGGCTCGAGCCCAAATACTGTCAGAATCACCCTCCAGTAGTGCTTCTCCCCTTGGCCGCACATCAGAACCACCTGGAGAGCTCCCGTAAATACCAGTGCAAGTGCCCCCACTTCTAGAGATGCTGCTTTTAATCAGGCTGGGCTGGGGGCCTGACCACGGAAACACTGTAGGTTCCCCAGGTGAGTCCGTCTCGAAGCCAAGGCTGGGCACCGCTGCCCTGCTGGAAATGTCACTCTGAAGGAGTCTTTGTCATGTTGAGTCAGGCTGGATAGTGTCTGCTTGGTTGAGTTCTCTTCCAGAGCATTCTTTGCTGTGAAGGCACGGATCCAAGGCCATTAGGGCTCGCTGAGAACGCTCACCTGTGGTTCACGTGGGCCGATCCCGCCAGGTGTGGCCTCCACCGACGAGGGCTTCCAAGTGGTGGCGGGTCAGGTCTGCGGAACCCCTCACGGGAGCAGCTCACGGCAGCAGCTCACGGCAGCAGCATGATGGGTCTACTCGTACACACATGCAGCTGCCTTTTTTAGCCATCCTTGAGGAAAAGCAGTGGATTAATTGCAACTTGGTCAGATTCATTGCAATGTAATTCATTTCTCAAAAATCTACTTTCTAACGGTTATTGATCTCACTGGAAGAGATTAGGTCTTGAGTGACTGGGTTGCACTGCAGGGAGATTTTGTCAGCTATCATGCCAGGATGGCTCAGGGGGATAGATTTTTAAAGAGGACCTTGACACGTTAACCCTCTGATTCCTTTGGTGGAAACAAGTTCAAAGGCTATTGTGTGGCCTAAGCCTTCTTAACCTCTGCCACCAAAACCAGGAAGAGAGGAAAGGGGACTGCTGTATTTCACATTAGATGGCCTCAAAACGTGATCAGCTTTCATTTTCTGGTTCTAGTTGTTTGGGTTTTTTTTTCCACCCGCACCTGGCATTTGATGTGATCCATATGAGCTGCAGATCTAAAAGTTAAAAGCAATTTAAATGGGCCCAGGACCATTGGGAGGGATGGGAAAGGCATTTTACGACTTATCAAGTCATAAGTAGCAGCACCTCATTTTTAATTTAAAAAGCATTGACTTTTCTTTTCTTTTTTTTTTTAAACTGATAACCAAGAACAGTTAGAGCTTCAAGAACCTGACTTCAATCTTAACAGAAAAATACTTTCATCTCACCCTTTCCCTACCTACCATATAAGGGTGTATGTTAATAGCTAAATGGCATTTACTGATATTTTTCCTTAATTATACCTTTTTAAAAAAAAAACAAAAATGAGCAACGATTGTCCATGAAAGCATTTTGTAATCTGTGAAGTGTGTTATATGTAAGGAATTATTATCAGCCTTTTGATAACTTTACCATACAGACCAAGGGCTTCCCTGGTGACTCAGACTGTAAAGAATCTGCCTGCAATGAGGGAGACTGGGGTTCGATCCCTGGGTAGGGAAGATCCCTTGGAGAAGGAAATGGCAACCCACTCCAGTATTCCTGTCAGGAGAATTTCATGGACTTAGGAGCCTGGTGGGCTGCAGTCCATGGGATCACAGAGCTGGACACGACTGAGCGACTAACGCTTTCATACAAACCAAAAGGATGAAATTATTCTCAACCCCAAATGTCTCAGAATAACTTGGAAAAGCACTGTATTTGTGCCCAACAGTGCCAGCACTGTTGTAGTGCTGAATTGTGTGTTCAAATCCGGGACCGGGTCATGCCAACTGCGGGAAGTGATGTCACAAGGACTTCTAGGCCAGCAGTTAACTTCAGAAGCCAGAGTTTCTTGTGTTTGAGTAGGATCCAACCTAAATATTTAAAAAACAAATGGTTTCCTTGCCTTGCTCTTCAACTCCTTAGCAAAAGAGAGTCTGATGTGTCCCTCGTCAGTTCATTGATACACTTTGCCAACGAGACTGTTGAAGGTAGTTTTCCGTTTTCCGGCACAGACTGAAGCAAAAAGGCTTAAACTGCTCTAAACTGCTCTAGAAAGATGCAGACGGGCCTTGGAAGGGTATCAGACCCCTGTGTCTGTGTGTCCTGCATCTTCACACACCCCAGGAGTAGGGGAGGCATGTAGGCTGGGGTCAGTATATTGATGGGGCAGAAAGCAGTCCTCATGCCTTCCATGGAGAGAGGGACCTGTGACCCTACTGAGTGGGTATAGTGGATAGAACTTTCTCCTCAGCCGCAGAGACTGAGGTTCAAATCTTGACGTTGAAGATGTGGAGAGCTATTCTGAACCCTCCACTTCTATCCTTTTCTATAAAATGGAGATAATGATGTTTAAGTGAAGCAACGTGCAAGACTTACTATATAGTGTGTGTATGCTCAGTCGTGTCTGAGTCTTTGTGACCCCATTGACTGTAGCCCACCAGGCTCCTCTGTCCATGGAATTTTCCAGGCAAGACCACTGGAGTGGGTTGCCTTTCCCTTCTCCAGGGAATCTTTCCCACCCAGGGATTGAACCTGAGTCTCCTGCGTCATCTCCTGCATTGCAGGCGTATTCTTTACCGCTGAGCCACCTTACTGTATAGTAGGCACTTAGTAATGCTTAGTTTGCTACTCACCAATAAAATTATCTACTATAATTTGAACAAACAAAAAGTGCTTCCCATGCTCTTTTCTGGTATACTTAAAGTAGACGTTCGAGTTTAAAACCAACGACATATCCTAAAACCAAAGCCTTTGGACCTCTGTAACTAGACTTGACATTGGAGCTGACTGCAATGGAAAATTTTGTTTCCATGTAGCATGATGTCACTTGCCCAGACAAATTTATTTGTTGGGTTAGGAGAAAATATACCTTTGGCCCCTGAAGAAACAAAATAGCTGTCATATGAGAGCTGTCTTGAACTATGACGACTTTTTGTAATATCTGATGACTATTGATTTACTTAATAGGATTCTTTGGAGGCACGGCAGGGGCAGGGGAAGGGCGATTGATGGGATAGGATTCTAGAACCCACATATATCTCTGCATACACATATGGAGGTAAAATCCACACAATATAAAACTAGCCATACAAAAGTATACAATTCAGTGGCATTTAGCACATTCATGATGTTGTACAACCAGCACCCCTTTCTAGCTCCAAAATATTTTGCCACCCCAAAAGGTAACCCATTATCCATTAGGCACTCACTCCCCATTCCCACCTCTGCCAACCTGTTTTCTATCTCTGGATTTACTTTTTCTGGTTACTTCTTATAAATGGAGTTTTTTGTGGCTGGCTTCTTTCACTTAGTGTGTTTTTGGTTCACCCATGTTATAATATGTATCAGTACTTTATTCCTTCTTATGCCCCAATAATAGGGGCATAATAGGTTCCAGTCCATGGATATACCACATTTTATTATTCATTCGTCACTTGATGGACATTTCTGCAGGAGTCATTTCTTTTTTAACCAGAGGGGAGCTTGGATGACCTATTTTATACTTTGGCATTCTCTAGATTTCCTTTGAGAGGGAAGGATCTTTTCTGCTTCAAGAAGTTTCTAAAGCCCCTGGTTTAATGCAGCCCCATCATTTTATTGATAGAGGCACAGGACTGGCAGGGACCTTAGAAACCAGTATGCCTGTCAGCTCCCGGGCTCAAGAACATCCCTCCTGAGCATCCGTGACAGAGGAGCAGCTCGTGTTCCGACGAGGCACTGGACTTGGCGTCAGCCAGGTCTGGGGTGAAGTCATTAATCTCTGATCAGTGCACGGTGAGCTTGGCCAAGTTGCTTTATTCTCTGATCTCGTCTTTGAAACGATCAAGGGCTCAAGGGCTCCCCTTGGCTGGACTGTCACTGGCATCGTGTGAAATGACACATACGAGAGGCCTTCATGGCATCTGAGGGTACTAGACAAATGCTAGTTCTCAGGGTCACCATGTGGTCAATCAGGGTCTGTTTGAAAGTTATGCTGATAGTGACACATAAGTCACAGCTCCTGAAGCAAGCCAGTTTGAGTTGTGTATGTAATGATTCCGCCTGTCTGAATTGTACAAAACAAAACTAAGATGAAGAAGATCCATCACTTGCCAGGGGAGGAAATCAGGAAAACCAACAGAAGCTGTCCTCTTTTCTCAAGGTATTTGGGAAGCCTAAGGTTTTCTTTTGAAACACTTCTATCAGAAGCAGAAGAGGATAAATTGCTTTCCTAGATTATTTTATAAACAAAGTGATTATTCCACCAACTGATTAATTTTTGGAAGTTGGGTTTACCCCTGGTGGAGTCATTTTACTAGTATTTTGCTCCTTTTCCTGGATGTAGATGTTTCTAGTAACCATTTTCCTTTCTTAGGAATCATTACCCTTTAGGACCCCCAGAGTAATATAAATAAAGCCGGGGACAGGCTTGGAGTAATCTGAAGGGATTCCTTGATGCCATGCAGTGGCTCCCCCTCTGAGCCAGAGGTAACTGGGAGCCACTTGCCTCTTATTCAAAAGTGTACAGTTGGAACATGTCTGTGTAAGTCACAGAAGCCCCTTTTCCCACAGCAGCGTTTCATGGTCCTCTTACCTTACCTCCAACTTCACTTACCTCCTATCACCATGACAACCAGGTTTATATGAAGGGTGGAGTCAGCCTGCCAGTACAGCTTCGTCCCTAATTCAGAGAGGTTCATCCTCTGAAGGCTTCACTGGGAGATCTGTCTTCACTTCTTACCTTGACTCTCAAGTATCCAAGTATCCCCTGGATCTTCTGACATGTTTAGAACCCACACACTAGGTGAATGCTCAAATTAGGTTGATTCTATGTAGAATCTAGAATAAAGGTGAAACATTCTAACATAACATTCTCTTCTTAGGGATTACCAGGTGGCGCTAGTGGTAAAGAAGCCGCCTGACAATGCGGGAGACATAAAGAGATGCCGGTTCGATACCTCGGTGCGGAAGGGCCCCTGGAGGAGGACAAAGCAACATGCTCCAGGATTCTTGCATGGAGAACCCCATGGACAGAGGAGCCTGGCGGGCTGCAGTCCATACTGTCACATAGAGTCAGACACAACTGAAGCGATTTAGCACACACGCATTCTAAGAGAACAGAGATCAAGGAATCTCCCAGTGGTTTGGTTTCATAGCTGAGGGCTTGTAGTCTGATCAAGGACTATAACTCCGTCCTGTCCTGGGGAAGAGTATCAAAAATATGTTAACCAGAAATTCCCTCAAGCCCGGATCGCTACCCCTTAAATTGGCAGTACATCCCAACTGAAATCCCCTCAGTGATAGACAAGAAGGATTTCTAAGCTATTTGGACTAAACATGCCTTTGTCAATGTAGAACAGTATCTTTCTTACTTTTCAGAGTAGTCTTCTGGAAGCAAGCATTCTTTCAGGAGAATCGTCCAACCACCCTGTCAAATGGCCCATCTACATGCACACAACTGACATTTTGTTGAAATTCTGGGGCTTTGTTGACCCCTAATGATTTCTTTGTAGCAAAACCCTACAGAGAAGCACGCCCTGAGCCCGAGCACCTCTGAAGATTTCACATAAATCAGAGTCACAGAGAGATGAATATTTGCACACTCGGGGTTTGATTTTACACCCTGTATCAGGATCACATACACAGATACTGGTTATTTAGAGCATTTATTGAGCACTGGCTGTGTGCCAGGGAAAAGACTGACAGTGAAGTGAGAGTGTCCGACTCTTTGAGACCCCACAGACTGTAGCCCACCAGGCTCCTCCATCCAGGGGATTTCCCAGGCAGGAATACTGGAGTGGGATTCCATTACCTCCTCCAGGGGATCTTCGTGACCCAGGGATCGAACCTGGGTCTCCCGCACTGCAGGCAGATTTCTTTACCGTCTGAGCCACCAGGGAAAGCCCCAGGGAGAAGACTATGGAAGTGAATTAGCTCACAGTTCTGTAAGGGAGGCAAGACCCACAGATATCTATGAGGTGGAAAGTTACAAGGTGGCTGAAATGTAAAGATGAAGTAATGAGGGAAGAAAATGTAGGGAAAGATAATTTCCTGATGAGAAGAGTTAAAAAAAAAAAAATCGACATGGAAGAGTTGGCGAGGAAACTGAGGTTTAAAGGATGAGTAATATTTGGAACACACAGACAGATGGAAGGACCCCCCTGGCAGAGGAAACAAAGGCACGGGGGCCTGTTGGGGGAAATGTGCGAGTTAAATCAGCTGGCGAGGCGGAGGCATGAAGCGGATGAGTAGAGAGGAGGGGCTGCTGGGGAGGTAGATGCAGATCCAGAGGCCAGAGGTGGGTGACCTGGGGTGACAGGCTGAGCAAACCAAAGCTTGTCTTCAACCTGATTCAGAAACACGAAGGCCTCCGGAGGGTCCGTGATCCCCATAATGACACAAAATTTCATGTCCGTGTCTATTTTTCCCGGAGAAAAGGTTAAAAACTTTTCATCATATTTTCAAAAAGCTAAGAACCCATCAGTCCTACTGTCACTGGAGGCTCTGGCGCGATTTGCCCCCAGGGTTCGGGGTGTCATGGCTTCAGGATCCGTCACACCCACCGTACCAGCCAGGCTTCACATTTTAGATGGCCATCAGCAAATTAGAAAAACACGCGTGTGTTATTCAGTAAGGATGGACAGGAAATGACTAATGATACGTGCGTTATGTTATGTGCAAGAAATAAAACCAGACAGCTCTCTCCCATCCATAAACGTTTAAGCATTGAGTCAGCAGTAACCAGTTGAAAGCCTCTTTTGCCTGCAGCGTGTTGAGCAGGAGCCGTTCCGGGGCTTATGGGGAAGGCGGGTTTCCTGGGCCGACGTGAGAGGGCCGTTTCGGGGACCATTAGACAGGAGCCGGCCCCTCCGCCAGTGGGCAGGCTGCTCCTCCCTGCCGCCCTGGGCGCCGAGCAGATGGGAACCGAGACGAGCATATGGCCCGTCAGTCAGCACTTTTGGGGAAACGGCAGAGTGGAATTCTGCGTGGGCCCTTCCAGAGTTATTCCAGGTAGTGACTGGCGAGCAAATGTGTTTGGAAATTTCCTCATGAGCTGCGCCAGTGAGCCTTAAATGTTCATGGGCTCTTAAATGAGGCGTCCTTGGCTGTTTGGAAGGAGGCCTTGCGGTCTGGGCTCAGGATGGAGGTTTAGGTACCAGGTCCACATACCGGACTCCCCTGAACCCAATTTCCACATCAAAATAAAACAAACAAAAAAACCCCAAACCCCAAACCAAAAACAAGCAAAAAAGCAAACAACAACAAATAAATAAGGGAAGAGAGGGGAATAATAGTAGCGGCCGTGCCTCTGTTACAAGGGACTGTTTGTAGAGTGCTTATGGCACAGTGGTATTTCCCTTTATTCCTGTTTTGTCCTCACAATGACCATATGCTGTAGGTGTTTCTGCTTTAAGAGGACAGACACTGAGGCCTGGGGAGGGTGAGTGACAGGCCCAAGACCACACCACTTAAAAGCGACAGCCTGAGGTTTAAAGCCAAGTGTGTCTAGATCTTGCCTTGAGAGAGTGGAGGTGACGGTATTAAGCGTACTAAGGAAATGTGTACCCACAAGGCATTGCCCTTATCTGACTGGGTTTGCGTCTTCACCCAAACTTTAAGGCAGGGATGCATCCCTTTAGCTTCAATCACTGAACATAAGTAGGTGCTCATTAGAGACTGATCAGGGCCATGGGAGGGAGCTCTGTGGCCAGCTAGGTGGCCACTTCATATTCACTAATCTCCAATCAATGAAGATTCACAATGAGTGAAATGTAAGCCAATGCAGAGAACACCAGCTTAAAGCAAGATCTACACATGACACAAAATAAAACAGAACCAGACTATTTGTTTGCAGTAGGGCGGGCGTCCCAGACTGGGAGCATGCTAAAAGTTCAGAAGAGGGCAGGATGAGCCACAGATGAGGTGGAATCATATGAAATTACAGGTATTAGATCTTTTTTTCTGACCTACAACCTTTGACACTTTCCTATTCAACTAATAGCTGGCCTGGAGTGGTCAAGGCAGCCATGGTGAATGAGGTGGGGCTTACATTTTCTTGGGCTTCATTGGGTGAGAAAGATGTAAATAAGCTTGGGGGAGGGAAGGATGGAGGCAGGAAGCTGAGCGTAGGAGGCAAGGTCTGGGAGGACCATCAATCAGGCCTCCAAAATGGCACTTGGGGTTGGAGAGGACAGATCTTGCTTCTGTGACAGATGCTTCTTGAAATGTTTCCTATTATAAAAGTAATACATGCTTATTATAGAAAAAAAGGAAATACCAAAGTGCATAGCATGAAATAAAAATCTCCCTCAAATTCAACCACCCAGAGCTAATCATGATTAACTTTTTATTTCATAAAAATGGTATCATTTTCTTCTGTCCATATTGTTTTATAGCTGAGGCCATACTCTCTATATAATTTTTGTATACTGTTTTTATTTTTCTCCATTTTATGCAACAGTAATTTCCCCTTTTTATTAAGAGCTCGGTAAACATCATTTTCATCAATGGCTGGGTCAGAGTCTGCCTCCATATGGAGCAATGTTTGGTTTATTTCCAGCATCTTGTGCTTAAACCTCTGTGTGCTATTTATTTTACTTTTAAAATTATTTATTTGTTTATTTTATTTTTGTCTGTGCTGAGTCTTCACTGCTATGCGCTGGCTCTCTCTAGTTGCAGCAAGTGGGGGCTGTTCTTCAGTGTTACGCGCAGGCTTCTTTTGGGGTGCCTTCTCTTATTGCAGAGCACCGGCTCTAAGGCACAGGGGCTTCAGCAGTTGCAGTGCACAGACCACGTCCCACGCATTGGCAGGCAGATTCCCAACCGCTGGACCACCAGGGACATCCTCTGTGTGCCATGTAGAAGTCCGTCTTAGGCTAGAGAGAGCCCCTCAGGAAGCAGAACTGGAGAGGCACTGCTGTTTTTAACGCCCTGGTGGGAGAGCAGAGTGGTAGGAATCGGAGCCCTGGAGTCAGTGCTTGGGGGTGAGTCCTGTCCCTGCCATCTGCAGCCAGAAATGGTACAGAGTTTCCTCTGCACTCTGCACTTTGCTCTTTCTCATCCATTTCAGGGTGTTTGCAGTTGGATGTTTTTAAGTCTGCAAAGCAAGGGGTTCTTTATTTGGAGGGAGAGAAGATGCTGCTTATTCCTAAGAGAGTATTTGTCATGGGAAATATTCAATCTGCATGTAGTATTTAAATAATAAGTATATTATTTATATATGCAACCTGGGGAGGTGGGTTTTTTTTTTTTTTTAATGTGTGAAAGAGAAGATGGTAAAATAAGTGGGAATTGATCCCAACAGCGACAGGTTGATCTTCGGCTGCCAGGCTGGATTTGATTTCCCTCTAATTATCTGCTAGATTAAAAGAAAGGAAAGCTCGAAATCAAAGCCAGTTTTAGCTGTCATTGGAAAGCCCCTGGTTATTACACCAAATGCTGGGCAGCATGCTCCAGCCGCTTTCTTTCCTTTCCTTTTTACTCAGTTTCCATTTTTTTCCCTTCCCTTTTTAAGCTGTAGAAGAGACCCTTGTAACTCTCATCACAGAGGCTAATGTGAGAGGCTGGGAAGAGGGTGGAAATCCAACAGTTCAGAGAGCTAGGATCCGGCCCCTGCGCTGCGCTCACATCCTAGCTGAGTGGAGCGAGGTGGGGGACTGCCTTTTCGGGGTGTGCGCTTCCTGTTGGGGCGAGGCTGGGGGGCTGCCTGTTCAGGGGAGCCTTCATTTGCTCAGAGAGGCTCGCTTTCTTCCTCCAGCCTGTCCAGGCCTGGGCAGCGCCTGAGGTCAGCCTGGAGAAGCTGCGTGAGACCTGCGTGAATGAACGCATGCGCGCATGCGTGGATGGATGAGCGTGGAGGGAGCATTCTGGGTGGGCCCCGGGCTAGAGGCTGGGTCAGGATGAGCCTCTGTGAGATGCGGGATGCATGGGAGTAGGAGCTCAGCAAGGTGGGCGGGATGGAGCTGGCGTGAGAGGCCTCAGCAGGGAAAACGCGTTCCCTTGAGGGCCTGAAGGCAGGCCAGAGCAGTGGACTCTCAAAGCGCAGCAAAAGCTCCAGAACTCCAGCCACGTGGTTTGTAAAACGCTCTAAGCTGGAAACAATCTATCCACCGACAGAAAAGCACACACATGATGGGTATTCATTCACTGGAATGCTATGCATCAATGGAAATGCGTGAAGGATGTACTTCCAGTGCCTTGATATTCACGTTGAGAGAAAGAAGCAAATCGTAAAAGAATATCTAGAGGATGGTTCCAACTCAAAACAGGAAAAACTAAACTTTATTATTTTTTATTATATTTTAATAAAAACCAAAGATTCTACTTTCTTAACAGAGAAATATTAAGTGCTATGTAATCATAGTAATCTGCCTGGATGCATAAACTTTATTTCATACAGATGTAACCATACATGGCAAAAATATGAAGGAAAGCAAAGAAGAAGGATCAGAGAGTTTAAGATGGTGCTTCTGGTCGTGGGTGGGAGAGGGACCTGTGAGGGGTACAGGTGGGCCATTGAGATCCTGGGTGTGTTCAGTCTCCTAACCCAGGTGAAGTCCGTGTGGTAGGATTACATCGGGTAAGCAGGGATGGGGTCAGGAGACAGATGCTGCAGGGTCTAATGGGGCAGATCAAGCATTTTGCTTTTCATCCTAACATAAAGCTTTTCGTTTTTTGATTGAAGTATAGTTGATTTAAAATAAGGTATTAGTTTTAGGTATACATCAAAGTGATTTGGACATACATATATATGTATGTATGTATATTCTTTATTTGGATTCTTTTCCATTAGAGTTTATTACCGAATGCAGAATATAGTTCCCTGTGCTGTACAGTGCATCCTTGTTCATCTAATTTTTAAAATAATTTTATTTATTTTCTGGCTGCGCTGGGTCTTCATTGCTGTGCTCTGGCTTTCTCTAGTTGCGGAGAGTGTGGGCTACTCTTCGTTGCAGTGGCTTCTCTTGTTGCAGCACACGGCCTCTAGGGTGCCAACTTTGCAGTTGCAGCCCCCGGGCACACAGGCTCAATAGCTGTGGCACACGGGCTTAGTTGCTCCGAGGTATGTGGAATCTTCCCGGATCAGGGATTGAACCCACGTCTTCTGCACTGGCAGGCGGATTCTTTCCCACTGAGCTACCAGGGAAGCTTCTGTTCATCTATTTTATCCTTGGTAGTGTGCATCTGTTCATCTCAACCACGGACAAGTTTTAAACAGCAGGGTGACATGGTGAGATTTGTGTTTTCAAAAGGTCGCTTGGGCTGCGGAGTGGGGCTAGGGAGGATGTGGGGAGTAGCTAAGAGGTGTGAGAGATGGTGGTTGTGTGGATTAGGGTGGCTGTGGAAGGAGCAGAGAGAAATATCGCATTTAAGAGGACTTGAGAATGGGCGGGTAGGATTCGGGGATGTATTATGTGTGTGAGGTGAGGGTGAAGGAGGAGTCAAAAAAGGGGGCTGGTTGAGCAACTGAGTGGCTGTTGGTGGCAGAAAGCCCTGGGGATGCAGCATGTGGGGGGAAGTGATGCCAGGTCATGAGACCTCCCTCACCTCCAGTAAACTGTCTGCTGGGTAGCTGGGTACAGGGCCTGGGGTCTTCTGAGCGGGTAGGGCCCATTATGGGGATAGCTGTTCCCTGGAGTAGACTGGGACATCCATATGGGTGCACCCAACTCTGTCAAGTGATTTCAGCAGCAACTGTGTGAAGTGGGCTGAGCCGGGGCAGGAGGTCTGGGTTTTGGACCCTGACTCTGCTGGTCTTTCTGACCTTCTTTAACTCTGTTCCCAGCATCCTGCTCACAGAGCTCAGCCCCGCTTGTTGGCTTAGTTGCCGGGCATAGGAGCATCCTGTCTTCAGGGCACCTTTTGCAAACCATCACGCTGTCTTAATTTAATTTTTGGCTTTTGGAGTGCTGCAGGTGCCTTGGTGTCCCTCACAAGCCCTGGGCCCTGTGCCCTGGCGAGAAGTGTGGTGGAGGAAGTAAGCTTGGGGGTTGGGGGTGGGTGGGCAAGGAGGATCTCTCTGCAGCACTGCTTTGCAGGGCTCCCCATCAGCCTCCTCCTATTCTGCTCATTGTCGTCACCAGCATCACCTCCCCACCCCCATACCTGTTCAGTGTTCTGCAGAGTCGTTTCAGAGTCTGTGGTCCATGCAAAGTAGGCAGGGTATGAGCCATTATCCCATTTTTTGCTGTTCTTGTTGTTGTTCAGTTGCTCAGTCATCTCTGACTCTTTGCGACCCCGTGGACTGCAGCATGCCAGGCTCCCCTCTCCTTCACCATCTCCCAGAGCTTGCTCAAACTCATGTCCATCGAGTCAGTGATGTCATCCAACCATCTCATCCTCTGTCGTTCCCTTCTCCTCCTGCCTTCAGTCTTTCCGAGCATCAGGGTCTTTTCTAACTTTCCCGCTTTACAGGTGAGGAAAACAAGACTCACAGAAGCAATGGGACGGTCCGCAGGCTTGGGGCTCTTGGATGCTCTACATGAGAATAGGTTACCAGTGATGGGAACGCTTGTGTGTTTGTGCAGATCCACCAGCCAAGGCCTCAGATGGGTTGTGTTTCTGCTCATCATGACCCGTTTAGGTGCTGTAATGGATACTGACCAGAATCTGTCCTCAGAGGCCTGATTAGGAAGTGGTTCTGGACATCCTCTGCCAGGAGCAGAGAGTGGAGGAGAATAAAACAGCCCAGGGGACAGTTTTACCATTTGTAGCTTGAAAAGTGGTCACATGGAGAGGGGATAAGCTCTCTGAGGACCGTAGTGGTCAGAACCAGGAAATATGGCTGAAATTGGCAGAGAGATTCAAGCTCAAGGAAATGGGGGGGGAAAATCACCACCTCCTTACTTTGCCTGAAATGATAAAGGTTGACTCAAAGTAGTAGTGAGGAGTGAGGAGTGAGTTCTATGTAGCTGGAAATATTCAAGCCAAGACTGAGTGGCCAACGTGTACGGAAGAAGCACAGATATGGGTTCAGTGCCTGATGGTGTGACCTTGGATAGGTCATCCATCCCCTCTGGATCCCAGTTTCCTCATCTGCATGGCAGGATCATGGTGCAGGCTGGCTGTGAGGGTCCGGTAAGGACCAGAGCAGCCTTCTGGGTGCACTCATTCCACAAGTGTGTGATATCTGTTGTCTGGCTTAATCATCACCAGTTTGTGTGCTGGCCTACCCCCTAACATTTGTGGGGCCTGAGAAAGAGAACACCTGGTGGTCCCAGCCCCCTGCCAGCCCTCCTTCTCTTCCTACTCATGACTCCCCCCTGCAAGGGCTGGGGAGGTCCTCCAGTTCCCACATGCAAGCTCTGTCCACACCAGCCCTGCCTCACCAGGCTCTCCTGGTGTCTCCTTGTCTAGGGAGCAGGACACCAGAAAAACCATTTGCCCTTGGAAGGGTGGACTCCAGCCACTTAGGAAGACACTTTCTGGTACCCTGAGTCAGTGTCCAGAGGGGGTGGGGTACGGGTCCCAGGTGAGTGTGTCTCCTTGGCCTTGAGAACTCCGTGCCCCCTGGGAAGGGGGTCTGCCTGAGCTGGGCTGCAGCAGGACCCTCTCAAGTGTAAAGCCAGGACAGGGGCCCAGCGGCCAGGTCTTCTAAGTGCAGTATTTTCTGCAAGATTCCTAAGTGGTGGTACTTAGTGATCTTGAATATGCTGGGCTGTGAGCCATTCTGGGTTCTCAGCGACAGGTTGAGAGGAAGGGGACAAAGTCAGGAAACAGGGAGAGTGGGCAGGGGGCAGGGGAGGTGTGGGGCAGGGCCAGCAGCCCCAGTTGTAAGCTGGGTCAGTGTTCTCATTCCCATGATCATGGAAGGATCTGTGGGCAGGGTGTCACTATAGGAGTTCCTGGGCGATGGTGGGAGGAGCCCCCTAATTCTGGGCTATCAGCCCATTTGAGGAAGAATTGAGAGCATGAGTACCTCCCCTTGGGAGTGGGGCTGGTGCTGGAGGTCAGGGAGAGGGTGCCAAGGACAGGCCTCAGCCATCTCGCCTGGAGTTTTAGACACAACTTCAGCCCTGTTAGAATAGCCAGCATGGTGGCAGGGATGGCACAGCTGGGCATCAGATCCTGGGTTTGAGTCAGCAAGACCACCCCAGATCCCCTCTGGAGCTTTGGCATCTGTCCTCCTTGCTGAGGCCAGCACAGGCCGAGAGGCTGTCTGGAGGCAGAATCCTTGGATGCGGGATCTCAGAACTGAGTAGGGGCAGAGGGGCGAGACTGCGTGGGCACCTGAATCACCAGAGGTGGGAGGTTGTTGAAGTCCAGATAGGGGCTTCCCTGGCAATCCAGTTGTAGGACTCCACACTTCCACGGCAGGGAGCATAAGTCCCTTTGATCCCTGGTCCAGGAACTAAGATCCTGCATGCTGCAGCGTGGCCAAAAAAGAACACCACCACAAACCAAAAGGCCCAGATGGCTGAGTCCCAGCACCAGAGTTTCTGATTCATTTGCATTTCTAGCAGGATCCCAGGTAATGTCAACTGTGTTAGTCCAGGCACAACAGGACACTTTGAGAACCACTTGCCTGCCAGCCCCAGATCCTGGGTCTATCCCAAACCACTTGAGGACTCAGGGCAGTGGCCCCTCCGCCCCTGTTGGGGTTTGGCACCGTGGGGGAGACGGTGGGCAGTCAGTAGGACTCATCCTTATGCAGAAGACCTGGATGATGCCCCTGGTGAAGGCAGCCACTAGAGATAATTTGCCAATAACACAGAGACAAGATACCCCCAGCTCTGCTAATAAGTATCACGTATATTGCATGTGATCCCAGGACCGGAAAAGCAAAACAGGGCCACTTCATAAATGCATGTTTTTATTAATCTATTTCCCTTCCCTGCCTTTCTGTGCGGGTTTCTCAAGACAAGTGAAATATTAAATGATTGTAAAATCTAACCTTTAAGGCACAATCAAACCCTTTTAAAACAGTTCTTCTAATGAGGGACCATGTTGCATTATTATTATTTTTCTTTTTTCCGTCTCTTCATTCTCTTCCAGCTGGTTTGCAGGCAAAGTCCTCAATGATTTCTTAATTTTGACTCAGGCTCTCTCTACAGCCGAACAAGTGGTGGGGAAAATTTCCTCTCTAGGCAACGGCAACATTTCTGTCTCATTTGTTTGGTTTCGCTCTGTAACATGACAGCTTGTGGGGCTGCTAATTCGAACTTAGGCCCTTCTAGGAATGCGTCGTTCGTGAACAGTAAATATATCAGGTTGCAGATTTTAGCCATTTAATTATTGAAAATGGGAAAGCTTCCTTGCCTCATGAATATTTTAATGTGGAGCAATAGACAAATTGTCTTTCACGCCCAAATTTCATTGTATTTTGGAACCACTTCAGATTTCAGCCTTATCCGATTGCCCTGAAGCTGTGAGCTCGATTTTTCTTCAGGGAATTTGGTAGCAGCATTACTTTGTTCCAAATCACGAAGAAGTCTGAGACATTTATAGGGAACAGGTCTTCTTAGCGTCATTTAGTTTGTCCTTGGATCTGTAAATGTCCTTGCTGGAAATAGAACCTGAAGCAATACTTTCTGTAAAGCAGATGTAGCGTTGCGTGGTAGGAATGGAAGACAAAGGATTCTGGAATCTCGAGGGCCTGAGTTTGAATCTTGCCTTTCCTCTTGCTCACTGTGAAATGTCGGGCAGTTACTTCTCCAGGCCTCGATGTCTTCATCTGTAAAATGTGAATGATAATAACTACTCAGCAGGATGATTTTGATTGTTACATGAATTAAAGTACTTAAATACATAGTATAATGACTGGGCATATTATGTATTCAATAAGTGATGGTTACTTTATACTTATCCTTATTGTTATTCTGTGAAGTGCCTATTGCAGTACTGAGCATGTAGGCATTCAGTGAATGCCATTATTCTTTCTTTTACATTAATATTTATTTATTGGCTGTGCTGGGTCTTCACCTCTGCACTGGGGCTTTCTCTAGTTGCAGCTAGCAGAGGCTACTTTCTAATTGTGGTGCACGGACCGCTCAACTGTGGTGGCTTCACTTGTTGCAGAGCACAGGCCCTAGGCGTGCAGGCTTTAGCAGCAGTCTCACACAGGCTTAGTTGCTCTGCATCATGTGGAATCTTCCCAGACTTTGGAAAGGGATTGAACCTATGTTCCCTGCATTGGCAGGTGGATTCTTAACCACTGGACCACTAGGGAAAACTGATAAATGGTCATTATTATTATTAGCATTATTATAATTCTCACAGGTGGACATAGATTAAAGATACAATCTTCCACCATGCAAAGCATATGTGTCTTGTTTTTTAAGATATTTGAGCCAACAGGAATTTATATAAGTAAATGGACAGCCTAATGGAGTTCAGCAAGATTAAAGCAAATTGATGGTGCTCATATAAATAATTTAAGATAATCCCTGATGCAAAATGTTTGTTCAATTTGTGCCTCAAAATAAAAATGGGTCCCTTAGGTTTTCAGGAATTCCTCTTTGTTGTGCATGGTTTTGGGAACCTTAAAAAAGAACAGTCTTCCCATGGAAGGGCAGCTCTGATGTGGGAGGTGACCTGGACTGGGGATGGGAAGTGGGGGGAATCAAGGTCCTGGGCCTCACTCTGAGCTTGACCTCGGGCAAGTCCCCACACTTCTCTGGGCTGTGGTCTGTGCATCTCTAGAGTCTCTCTGATGCAGAAATGCTGCACTTCTCTAAGAGCATGTGATTTATTCCCTTTAAAAAGAGATTTAAAAAAAGGGAGATTTCATCCTTTAAAAACCCTTAGACTCTGCACATTTTGCCCGTTGCTTTTAAACCACTAGGTATTAGGTGCCAGATATTTGAGGGTGGCTTAATTGGAAGTTGTGTTTATCATCTGGAGTGTATGTGCATGCACTAAATGTGGTTTTGACAGCCTCTCTCCATCCAGCTACTTGCTTCCAACCGGAATGATTTGCTTCTCCACTGCATTCAGAAGAGACACTTTAGTCCTGGTTACGAACGTTAATTAGTTTGAAGAAGAGAAACAGGATTGTGTTTCTAAAAATAGTGTTGCTACTGAAGGCCATTTTTGGTGCTGTTATAATCTGGTTGCTTTCTTGAGGATGACAGTAGCTGGCTGAGCTTTAATTCTCTGCCCAAATTCAATGTTAGCATCTTTGAAATCGGGGAACCAGTGCTCCTAATCAGGGGTACAATGATGCATGTCTCCGTGCTGAACTCTCATAGAGGTGGCCCAGTGTCTCCGACGGTTTAAATCTTAAATCTACTAGTTGTTCGTTGGCACCCATCACACTGGTGTCAGCAGCCTGTAGACATGGCCTGTGATACTCAACAGTGTGAATGCATGGTGTCCGTGAGGTGGACATCCAAGTGTCGCCGTGGGCCGCACAGCATAGAAAAGGGAAGGAAGGCTGGAGTGGGAGACCTGGGTCCTACTCTTGGCTCTGGTACCGACTTGCTTCTTATGGGTGGAGCCTCTGGATTGTAAGGAAATTTAGCATGGCTCCTCTGTCCAGCTCTGTCATCCGGCCTTTTTTCATTCCTTCACGGAGAAGCTTGGGCTTGATTGCTGAGGACTGTTTCTGTTCCAACATTCTGTTCACTCAATTATTAATAAAATTAAGTCTCAGGCTTGTTATTTATGTAGGCATTTTGGTAGAATTCCGACAGCAGGTAAATCTCTGGATGAGTTTCAAATTCTACATGGCTCCAAAAAGTGTGCTTAGTTTTTGAGCTTGGTTATTCCACTCATGAGGTTTATTGTTGGCTTTTTTTTTTTTTGGAGTGAATATCCATAAACTGGTTCTTGGCTCTTTTGTAGTAGTTGAGAAATGCTTTGGGATTTTAATTTTTATTGAAGTACAGTTGATTTTGGGGGTGGGAGAGACCCTGATGCTGGGAAAGTTTGAGGGTAGGAGGAGAAGGGACAACAGAGGATGAGATGGGTATTCGGTATCATTGACTCAACGGACATGAGTTTGAGCAAACTCCGAGAGATGGTGAAGGGCAGGGAAGTGTTCTACGGTCTATGAGGTTGCAAAGAGGCAGACACAACTTAGCAACTGAACAACAGCATAGTTGATTTACAATGTTTTGTTAGTTTCAAGTGTACAGCCAAGTGATTTAGTTATCCATATATATTTATTTCAGATTCTTTTTCATTATAGGTTATTACAAGTTACTGAATACAATTCCCTGTGCTATACAATAGCTTTGTGTTAGTTATCTATTTTTTATATGGTAGTGTATGTCTGTTAATCTCAAACTCCTAATTTATCCCCCCGCCCTTTCCCCTTTGGTAACTCTAAATTTGTTTTATGTGTCTGTGGGTCTGCTTCTGTTTTGTATATAAGTTCATGAGTATCATTTTTAAAGATTCCACATATACGTGATACCATATGGTATTTGTCTTTCTCTGACTTACTTCACTTAGTATGATTATCTCTAGCTCCATCCATGTTGAAGCTAATGGCATTATTTCATTTTTTTGTGTGTGTGGTTGAGTAATAGTCCATTGTGTGTTTATATACCGTGTGCGTGTTCGGTTGCTTCAGTTCTGTCCGACTCTTTGAGACTCCATGAACTGTAGCCCGCCAGGCTTCTCTGTCCATAAGATTCTCTAGGCAAGAATACTGGAGTGGGTTGCCGTTCCCTCCTCCAGGGGATCTTCCCCATCCAGAGATCAAACCTGCATCTCCTTCCTCTCCTGCATTGCAGGCAGATTCTTTACCACTGAGCCACCGGGGAGGCATTTATATACCACATCATCTTTATTCATTCATCTATCAATGGACAATCAGGTTGCTTCCATGCCTTGGCTATTGTAAATAGTGTTGGTATTAACATTGGGGTACATAAATCTTTTCAAATTAGCATTTTCATTTTTTTCCAGATGTAGTCCAGGAGTAGGATTGCTAATCATATGGTAGCTCTATTTTTAGCCTTTAAGGAACTTCTGTGGTGGCTGCACCAGCTTACATTCCCACCATCAGTGTAGGAAGGTTCCATTTTCTCCACATCCTCTCCAGCGTTTATTATCTGTAGACTTTTTGATGATGGCCATGAGAAGTGTATTGGCTAATTTTCTGTTCCAGGCTCTCAGTAGCATTCAAGTTGCTTTATGTATTATCTCAGAATTGGTGGGGGCTTGACATTTTCGTGACTTATGATGCCATCATTTGAGGTTGTGTTTCCTCTTTCAGTTTGTTTCACATTTGAGTTACTTTTGGTGGTATCACCCTATTCTCCCATTCTTCTCTTCCTTAAACTACATGTCCCAATCTGAATTAAAGAAATTACATTTATATGGCAAATAATGTCTTGGGCTATTTATCACCTGTGTGCTGACATTTAAGCTATTTTTTTCTTTAGGAAAGATCTCAGCCTTTTTCTGAGCTTCATCTATAAAATGAGGATTATAGTCATGAGAACCTGTGAAGGAGGCCCAAGCAGCAGCCTCCTTTCTCCCTAAGTTCTGAATTGAGAGTAAGACAGAGGACTAAAGAAGGACTAAAATATCACCTCCATCAAGAAGAGGTGATGTTGAGAGGGTGTCTTATGTCCATGGGCAAATGAGTCCCCTGATATCAGATCCAGAGTAAGACTCATGCAAACAGCTGTCCCCCTATCCCCACAAAGAACTGGGGAACCAGGTCCAGTTCCCTGATAAGCAGCAGAACCTGTGCTCCCAGGAGGGAGAAGGGACTGAGCTACTTTCACCCAGTTTCTCCCTCCAAATCCACCAATCCAAAAGGCATTTCACTTCTCCAGTGGGGTAGAGCAAGGGCGGGGCCAAGAGAGGCCAACAATATTATCTGAAGTCACTCCTGTCACACGGAGAGTGGGTGGGAGGAAAGGTGCCTCCCCAGCTTCCCCTCCCTCCCCAGCCCCCAGAAAAGCCCAATCACATTTACCTCAAAGGAAGCAGAGTAGCAGGGGTTAAAAGAATAGTCTTTGGAGGCTGATAGACCCAGGTTTCCAATGCCAGCCTCCTTTCACAGGCTGTGTGATCCTAGATGAATTCCTCCGCCTTGCTAAAACTCACCTGTAAAACAGGAGTGATAATAAAGGTCATTGTGCAAGGTAAGTGAGATGCTCCATTAGAATGTAAGTCACATGATAAGTGCTCAGTAAGAGTAGAAAGTCAAAAGAGAAAATGTGTATAAATGTCCTTTGTAAATTATACAATTTTATATAAAGAAGTGTGATCATTGATGGTGGTGTTATTAGTATAATATTGAATTCCACTTTCTGTACAATACTGTTTGCACCTCCCGATTTAGGCTGATTGAAATAGGCTGTGGTACTGGGCGGCTTGTTATGCATCTCTTTTCTATCAGCTGTTAATACAAAGAAGAATCCACACACCAGAAAGAAAGAAGAAACTGAATTAACGAGAAGCTCCCATGCAGCCAAGTGACCAGTCCTCTGATTTCAGCTATTTTTGTAGATTCTTCTGGAAGCTGTCATGTAATTCTGTAGCAGTCATTAGAAAGTATTCACTCCATTTGACTTTTTGCTGAAAAATCATTAGTGGGAATTTGACACAGGCCTGGAGTGTTCTCAAGCCCATATTCCACCACCAGGGGACACCTCCCTTTGACTTGAGCTCTTGAAGTTCACTCAGAAGAAAACCAGGGTGGGGGTCAGGGGGGCTGTTGTAGTTTCGCTCTGCCTCCTCTTCGTCCTTCTCTGTCATCATCCTCCACATCACATTTATTCAGTGTTACGTGGCCAGCTTCTTTTTTTTGGTCTAATTTTGGCTATGTACGGTTTTTATTATCTGTACTTTGTTATCATTGTTGTTCAGTCACTAAGTCACATCCGACTCTTCGCGACCCCATGGACTGCAACACATCAGGCTTCCCTGTCCTCCACCATTTCTTCGAGTTTGCTCAAACTCTTGTCCATTGAGTTGGTGATGCCATCCAACCAGCTCATCCTCTGTCGTCCCCTTCTCCTCCTGCCTTCAGTCTTTCCCAGCATCAGGGTCTTTTCTTTTCTAATGAGTCGGCTCTTCGTATCAGGTAGCCAAAGGTTTGGAGCTTCAGCTTCAGCATCAGTCTTCCAATGAATCAGTCCTTCAGGACTGATTTCCTTTAGGATTGACTGGTTTAATCTCCCTGCAGTCCAAGGGACTCTCAGGAGTTTTCTCCAGCTCTACAATTCTGCACTTTACTGGTATCATATTTGCCTGCTGACTTGGGCAGAGTCAGGACTGGAAAGGTTTGATTCATTCCAGAGCCTGTGGTCTCTTCATCGGGAGCCTTGGTGACAACCTGAAACCTGGAAGGAGGCTTTGGAGGGCCCCTTGCTGCTTCTGTGTCGCCGCCACTGGGCAGGAACCAGCAGAGCACCCGCCCCTTTTCCTGGCAACTGTTATTGCTAAGATCTGGAGAAGGGAAGGGCTGACCACTCCAGTATTCTTGCCTGGAAAATTCCACAGACAGAGGAGCCTGGTGAACTACAGTCCATAGGGTTGCAAGGAGTCGGACACGACTGAGCGACTAACACTTTCACTTTTCATTATTGCTAAGGTCAAAAGCAGCCTCATTTTTGGTTTTGCTTAGTTTTTTAAATAGCATTTGTTTTTCTGCGTGGAGCCGGGAGCACGTGAGCAGCGCTGTGGGGAGTGAGCTCTCGGGAAGGCCTGAGTCCCGCACTCTCCTCGGGGCAGCCCCTTTCCGTCTGCTGCGGTGAAGGAAGCACGTGCTCTGGCCCCAGGTGTGAGGGTGAATCACTGGAGTTTTGTTCAATTATGAAAAAAATGTACAATCCGCTACCCTTTGCCAGGCCCAGGGTGGAAATGAAACGACAGAATCCATTTCGTGTGGCTGAGTGTCGTGGGCCACAATGGCTGGTGCCTGCGGACTCTTGGGGAGGGCAGCTGTGATGCGGTTATCAGTACTGACCAGTTCGGGGCCTTGGGAGCTCCCCAGGGGCAGGAAGGTGATTCCTATATTGCTCGGTGAGAGCAGCATCTCAGGCGCAGGCTGAGAAGTGGCTGACCAGATGGGAAAAGTGGAGAATGGGCTGGAGAAGCGTTCGTAGCTCTGTCAGACTGGGAAGAACTGAAGGCCTGGGCCATCCAGCCTGGGGCACAGCAGGCTTGGGGAAGACTAGTGACCATCCCCACCTATGGGAAGTCCTTTCAGGGGTGTGCGTGCATGCTAAGTCACTTCAGTCGTGTCCAACTCTTTGCAACACTTTGGACTGTAGCCCACCAGGCTCCTCTTGCCCATGGGATTCTCCAGGCAAGAATACTGGAGTGGGTTGCTATGCCCTTCTCCAGGGGATCTTCACGACCCAGGGATCAAACCCGTGTCTCTTATGTCTCCTGCCACTGGCAGGCAGGTTCTTTACCACTGGTGCCACCTGAGAAACCCCCATTCAGGGAGAAGCCACATTTATTCCATAGGGCTCCAGGGGGAAGAGCTAAGACTAACGGAATATACCAGAGGGCAGACCTTGGACGTGTCTCAGCAGAAGCTTTCTGATAATCAGGGTTCTCTAAAGCGGAACAGGGCTGGTCGGGATCCTGCTGTCTGTCATAGAAGGGCCCATGCAGAGGCAGGTCAGGGAGGAAGCAGAGGAGAGAGTCTAGGCTTTGGTGGCCGAGACCCAGACTGGAATCAAGCTTGCGCATGTGCTGTGTGACCAGGCAGGTCTCTCGCCTCATCTGAATCTCCTTTTCGTGTAGTGATCCAGTGACAAGTGTGAAGGTGCCTTATGAACTGTGACACTTCGTGCAGAATGTTAATTACGCTCATTGTGGTTTCACTGCAGTTACTGGTGAGTGTGTCCTACTCGTCTCCTAATGATGAAATGTATGTTGATTGAATTAATTAATGAGCCAATGATTTTCTGCCTAAAACTGGCCCTTAAACTTGAATTTGCATCCCATCTGTAAAGCTTAGTACATAGTAGGCTTCAACTTAGCAATGTGTTGAGTGAATAAATGAGTGAAGGAGAGATTAAATACATTAACTACTGCTATCGGTCTCATTTAATTCTAAGCACAGTCTTGTGAGATGGCTCCGGAAGACAGAGAATCAGACTCAGGATTGTGATGGTGATGGTGGCATTGGATGGGAAGTTGGCCCCGCCGGCCTGTGGGTCACTCTCATCTGTGAGAGTTTGCATTTCTGGGGCAGCTACAGTCTTGCTGAGAAATGTTTCACCCTGGGACTACGGCATGTCTATTTGGACCCCAGAGAGCCAGTCCTCAGCTTGCATTTTTAGATCCCATTCCTGCTCCTGTACCACACTGTGTCTGCCCTAACTCCCTGCAGACAGCGGAGGGGAGGGGGGGTGCTCAGAAAGCAGTGCTGCGCTGGGTCCTGGGCGACCCTGCAGTATCACCCACTCAGGAATGGTCCAACCCACACCAAAGGATGCAGCACCCCCACCGCTTGGCAGTCAGAGTCAGGGTGTGGATTCTGCGATCCTGAGCGGGGATCAGTGGCTCTGCCTCTTCCTTGGCTCTATGACTTTGGGCAAGTTGCCCTCCAAGCCTCAGTTTCCATATCTGTAAATCAGGGCCATGCCTACTTCATATATAGTTGCTGTGAGGATCAATGTTAAATGCTTGTTTAGTCCAGTGTCAAGCAATGGCAGGGCTCAGAGAATGCCATAGCATCACCAGCAATACAGTGAGTGCTCAAGTTCTCAGACATGGTCAGTTGCTACCATGTGTAATTACTATAACTTGCCAAACTATGGAAACACACATAAAACCATTTTCTCCCCGAGTGTAATATCAAGGTCCACAATTTGGGGACAAACATTAAATAAATGAAGATGGGAGTTTAAGTCAATGATGGGAGAGAGAAAAGCAGTATTTCCTTTTCTCAGTATAGGCAAACCTTGGAGCTATTGTAGGTTTGGTTCCAGACCACTAAAATAAAGTGCATATTGCAATAAAGTGAGTCACATGAATGTTTTAGTTTCCCAGGGCATATAAAAGATGCCTTTACATTACACTGTAGTCTAGTAAGTGTGCCAATAGCATTATGCCTTTAAAAACAATGCTTAGACCTTAGTTAAAAATATTCTTTATTGCTGAAAAAAAATCTAACCGTCTCCCGAGCCTTTAGGGAGTTGTAGTGGTAACATCCAAGATCACTGATCACAGGTCATCACAACAAATGCAATCATAATGAAAAAGTTTGAACTACTGTGAGAATTACCAAAATGTAACACAGAGATGCGAGGTGAGCAAATGCTGTTGGAAAATGGCACTGATAGACTTGCTCAATGCAGGGTTGCTACAAAACTTCAATTTGGGAAAAACACGGTATCTGTGAAAGGCAATAACATGAAGTGTGCCTGTTCAGACAGCTGCCCCAGAATCATTACTCTAGTTCTGCCACTGCCTCGTCCAAATGAGCTACCTTCAGGAAGAGACTACAGCTATCTTGGCCTCAACTTTCTCATCTGTAAAATGGGGGGTAATTGTAGCTACTTCATTGGGTAATTGAGAGGATTCAGTGAGCTTAATATACTATACTTAATGATTTAAAATTTTTAAAACTTTTTATTTTTGAAAAGTTATAGATTTACAGGAAGTGTTTGTATGCTAAGTCGCTTCAGTCATGTCTGACTCTTTGTAGCCCCATGGATTGTAGCCTCCAGACAAGAATACTGGAGTGGGTTGCCATGCCCTCCTCCAGGGGATATTTCTGAGCCAGGGGTCAACTGGAGTCTCTTAGGTCTCCTGCATCTGCAGGCAGGCTCTTTACCACTAGCGCCACCGGGGAAGCCCAACAGGAAGTTGCAAAAATAATAATACAGAGAGGTCCTGTGTACCAAATGTTCCACTCACTGGTACCATTTCATGTAACTATAGTACATGTCAAAAACAGGAACTCAACATTGGTTCAATTCATAAACCTTTTTTTTTAATGTTCAAATAAAACTTTATTTAGGGACACAGACTTGAATTATACATTATTTTATTTTATTTTTGGCCACACTGAATGGCTTGTGGAATCTTAGTTTCCCGACCAGGGATTGAACCCAGGCCGTCGGCAGTGAGAGCACAGAGTCCTAAACACTGGACCACCGGGGAATTTCCAAAATTATATGTAATTTTTAAATACCATGAAATATTATTCTTAAGTTTTTTTCAGCCATTAAAGAATGTAAAACCATTAGCCTGTGAGTCATGCAATAGCAGGCAGAGGTCCCTCTGAGTTTATATGTTTACTGTATCTGTGTGTGTATGTATGTATCTAATTATTACCCACCTGTCTTTCTACACTGTTTAATACCTGCAGACTAAATAAGATAATTACATGGAACAGGACTTGGTACGTACTAGTCGTTCCATAAAGGTCAGTTCGAGTACCGTATATGAAATGGACTAGCTCAGTGCCTGGCTGTAGGCACTCAGTAAGCAGGAGCCTGCCTTATTCTTTTTCAGTTTACGCTCTCCTTATCCTCTACAAGCATCATGCCAGCATAACCAGACTTTATAGCTATCGAGCTGTTCTTGTTACAGGAACATGCTGTGAGGGGAAACACCTTGGGTCTTTGTCCGCTGGGGGCCATGTGCAGCTGAACTCGGCTGAGGTGGTCAGAGACCACGGAGAGCCGAACTTCTGTTGGGCCCTCCTGTCATTCCTTGCCCAGAGGCCCCACTAAGTGTTCCAGTATTGGAAGTCTGCACATCCCGTGGCTGAGGCAGAGGCAGGGCTGCCGGAGGGATGGTCGTTTCAGAGGATGTTTCTCGTTGTGCCCCCACTGGTGGAGGCGGGGAGCACCTCCAGACAACTCGCTCCACTTATATTTTCCTTTTCATTGACACGGAGTCTGGGGCATCTAGGAAATAGCAGCATGTATAAAGCGTTGATACCCAGGTGGTATCAGATTAAAAATTCCAGATATGTATCTTTCTGATACTTGAGACTTATCTCTTTAAACTAAAAAACTTTTTCAGTTTTAACTGTTTGGAATTTGTCTTTCCCAAAATGCCTGCTTCCTGAAATTTAAAAACAAAACATAATTTGACTTTTTTTTTCTTTTTGGTATCTTGGAGTTAAGTGGAGTTAAGTGGTATCTTTGAACTGGTTCTCAAAAACCAGGACAGAACAAAACTCTCATTGTCAGTGTTGGCGTAAATTTATTCCTGCTACCATTTCAAGCTGTCAACGGTCTGTGACAACCAGCTTGGAAAATTCCTGCGATCTGAGCTCCCCCCACAAGGGGGCGGTGTGCAGGTGCTATGCCTCAGACCTAAACTTCAGCCCTGGGATTGTTTGGTTTTTGTCCCGTTTTCTTTTTTTTTTTTTTCCCCCACTTGAGAGCTGGGTTACCCAGGACTGGCTACTTAACTGGGGTTTCTTCATATGAACCATGGTAAAAATGACCAGTCCATGGTGATGATGAGGACTCAACAAGGGGACCTAGGTCATGGGTCCCAAACTTCAGTGCTCTGAGGGCCAAGACAGTGACATGATGACCACAGCATACGAATGGGCAGTTGGGACAACACCTGAAACAGTGGTTCTCAAGCTGAGCTGGTGAACTTAAATGTGCCCGGGCTCCATCTCAGACCAATTAAACCAGAATGTCTGGGGGAGGCAGTAAGCGGAATGTTGTTGTAATTTCTAAAAATTCCACAGGGAGATCAATCCCCATGTCAGGACTTGCTCACCGTGGTATTAATTGTGGACCACTTTCTTTAAAGCAGAGATCCCCAGTCTCCAGGATCTAATGGCTGATGATCTGAAGTGGAACTGATATGACAGTAATAGAAATAAAGTGCACAGTAAATGTCATGTGCTTGAATCATCCCCAGACCATCTGCCCCTGCCCCCAGCCCTAGTCCGTGGAAAAACTGTCTTCCATAAAATTGGTCCCTGGTGCCAAAAAAGGTTGCGGATTGTTGCTTTAAAGGACTTAGATGTTGACTTTAAAAATAATTTCCCTCTCCAATATTATCCTAAATGAAAATATTATACCTAGGGTAAGTTTGGGAAAACTGTACATAGTTTGATAGTGATGGAGGAGGTGGGATGTGTAGGAAGCAGAGGGGATACAGTAGAATGGTTGGCAGTGGTTGAATTATAAAGGGCCTTGAATGCCAGGCCAAGGAGGTTTTGATTTGCGTTGTGGGCAGAGGGGAGGACCCTGGAGACACGTCAGGGAAGGGACAGCAGAAGCTGTGACGAGAGTCATCTGACTGGTCCGTTAGACAGACCAGCTGAAATCACTCATCCTTCAGCGCAATCCCCCTCCCTCCCCACCCCTCCACTTTGTGTTCCCGCTCTTCCCCCATTTGCATAATTTACCTTTACTTATTATGGCTTTCATCATTTTCATTATCACAGCACGAACTGGCAGGGCTGGTCTGATGCAGTGTGGAATTAACTGATGGGACCTCAGAAGACCTCCTTAGTTCCTATTATTAACCCGAGTATCTTTCAGGGAAAATTTTATTAAAAAGAGATCATCTGGGGTTTGTTTTCAGCTGCATTTTCCAGAGGGGGCATGGCCCACGATTGCCCTTGCCCGTGACTTCTGTCTGTATGCACACTTGGAAAAGCAGGTGTCACTCAGAGCTCAGAGAGCAAGTTTCTAATTAGCTGCTTGTTAAACCACAGGCCTCCAGATTGGGCTACTAAAATTGCTAGTTTTTCCATGAGGAAACCCTGATGGGAATTTTTTTTCTCCGCCCTGAACACAAAGCATATCCGGTTCTTTGCTGCTGCCACCTTTTTTCTGAGATCCTTGTCAGATTGTTGTCATTGTTACTGTTACGTGTTACTATTACTATTTATGGCACCAGGGGCGGAACTGGGTGCTCTGCAAATATTATTGTCTTGTTGAATTCTCATAGAATCTTTGCAGACACTGTTTTCCCAGAAGAGGAAATTCTGGTCTCTGAGAGCTGAGTCACCGCCCGAGGTCATGCAGCCAGAACGGGTCAGGCTCAGCCCTAGGCTGGGCCCTTGGCCATGTTCTATGCTATAACCTCTTCTCTGTATTCTTGCTACCCACTTGCCTGTGTTTCACTGGCCATCTTTTATGACGTAGGAATTTGTATTTTAGTCCAGTAGCATCTGGAAAATAATGAAAATAATTTTTAAATGTAGCTTTAAAATATAGACAGAGGTAGATTAAATACCACTAATACTTCCCCCAGGCTATTGTCATTCCATTTGGGTTCACTCACAGGAACAAATTCAATATTTCCCTACTACAGTAGTGAAGTTCCAAATGCTAAAACTACCCCACGGGCAAGAGTTTTGTTCTTCTATGATTATTCATGGTATAACCAGCCTTCCTAGGCCATATTTATAATTTCATTAATTTGGTCAGAGTTTGTTCCTCCTTGCAGGAAAATGGTAATTGCAAGAGTCACTTTTGATTTGGAATTTCAAAAACATCATATTAACTTGATTTTTTAAATAAAAACTCTCTCACTCTTAGCTGTTAACATTTTTATAATATGAGGATAGATTTGTATTCTTTGATCAGACGTGAAAAAAAGAGATGGGTGGGACTGTAGGATCAAGTATTCATTTGTTCAGCCAACCTTTTTTGAACACCTTTTGTGTGCCAGATACTGTTTCAGGGGGAGGGGAAAGAGCTGTGAAGCAGCCCCGTGAGGTCCCCTCTCATGGAGCCCATTTTCCAAAGGAGGGGCAGACATTCAATAAACACCCAGAGGAGAAGTCGAGAAAAAATGCTGTGGTGCCAATGAGCATGGTCATGGGATGGCAGTGGGCACAAAGAGATGGGCTCCTTCTCTGAGGTGCTCTCTGTGTGTGGGCGGAGATTGGCATTTCCACACATGGATACAGACTTCAGTTTCTGGGCATTTGGGGGTATAACATGTACAATTTTGACTATTTTGGGGCAATATGGAGATCTGTGAGATGTAGCCATTTGTCATTTTACTGAGGCATAAGTGTTGGAGAAGACTCTTGAGAGTCCCTTGGACTGCAAGGAGCTCCAACCAGTCCATCCTAAAGGAAATCAGTCCTGAATACTCATTGGAAGGACTGATGCTGAAGCTGAAACTCCAATACTTTGGCCACCTGATGTGAAGAACTGACTCATTGGAAAAGACCCTGATGCTGGGAAAGATTGAAGGCAAGAGGAGAAGGGGACGACAGAGGATGAGACGGTTGGATGGCATCACCAACTCAATGGACATGAGTTTGAGTAAACTCTAGGAGTTGGTGATGGACAGGGAGGCCTGGCGTGCTGCAGTCCATGGGGTTGCAAAGAGTCAGACATGACTGAGCAACTGATCTCTGAAGTTATCTTTTGGGCTTCCCTGCTCGCTCTGTTGGAGAAGGCAATGGCACCCCACTCCAGTACTCTTGCCTGGAAAATTTCATGGATGGAGGAGCCTGGTAGGCTGTAGTCCATCGGGTCGCTACAAGTCGGACACGACTGAGTGACTTCACTTTACTTTTCACTTTCACACATTGGAGAAGGAAATGGCAACCCACTCCAGTGTTCTTGCCTTGAGAATCCCAGGGACGGGGGAGCCTGGTGGGCTGCCGTCTATGGGGTCACACAGGGCCGGACACGACTGAAGTGACTTAGCAGTAGCAGCTGGCTCTGTGGTAAGGAATCCACCTGCCAATGCAGAAGTCAAAGGAGACATGAATTTGATCCCTGGGTCGGGAGGATTCCTGGAGGAGGAAATGGCAACCCACTCCAGTATTCTTGCCTGAGATAATTCCATGGACAGAAGAACTTATGTGCTGTTGATGTGCTTAGTCCCAGTTGTCAAGTGGGCCTTAGGAAGCATCACTACAAACAAAGCTAGTAGAGGTGATGGAATTTCAGTTGAGCTATTTCAAATCCTAAAGGATGATGCTGTGAAAGTGCTGTACTCAATATGCCAGCAAATTTGGAAAACTCAGCAGTGGCCACAGGACTGGAAAAGGTCAGTTTTCTTTTCTTTTCTTTTTTAATTTTTTTTTTTATTAGTTGGAGGAAAAGGTCAGTTTTCATTCCAATCCCTAAGAAAGGCAATACCAAGGAATGTTCAAACTACCACACAATTGCACTCATCTCATATACTAGTAAAGTAATGCTCAAAATTCTCCAAGCCAGGCTTCAACAATACATAAACTGTGAACTTCCAGATGTTCAAGCTGGATTTAGAAAAGGCAGAGGAACTAGAGATCAAATTGCCACCATCTGTTGGACAATTGAAAAAGCAGGAGAGTTCCAGAAAAACATCTGTTTCTGCTTTATTGACTATGCCAAAGCCTTTGACTGTGTGGATCACAACAAACTAGAAAATTCTGAAAGAGATGGGAATACCAGACCACCTGACCTGCCTCTTGAGAAATCTGTATGCAGGTCAGGAAGCAACAGTTAGAACTGGACATGGAACATCAGACTGGTTCCAAATAGGAAAAGGAGTACTTCAAGGCTGTATATTGTCACCCTGCTTATTTAACTTATATGCAGAGTACATCATGGGAAATGCTGGGCTGGCTGAAACGCAAACTGGAATCAAGATTGCTGGGAGAAATATCAGTAACCTCAGATATGCAGATGATACCACCCTTATGGCAGAAAGTGAAGAACTAAAGAGACTCTTGATGAAAGTGAAAGAGGAAAGTGAAAAGGCTGGCTTAAAGCTCAACATTCAGAAAATGAAGATCATGGCATCCGGTCCCATCACTTCATGGCAAGTAGATGGGGAACCAGTAGAAACAGTGTCAGACTTTATTTTGGGGGGCTCCAAAATCACTGCAGATGGTGATTGCAGCCATGAAATTAAAAGACACTTACTCCTTGGAAGGAAAGTTATGACCAACCTAGACAGCATATTAAAAAGCAGAGACATTACTTTGCCAACAAAGGTCCATCTAGTCAAAGCTATGGTTTTTCCAGTAGTCATGTATGGATGTGAGAGTCGGACCATAAAGAAAACTGAGCACCAAAGAATTGATGCTTTTGAACTGTGGTGTTGGATAAGACTCTTGAGAATTCCTTGGACTGCAAGGAGATCCAACCAGTTCGTCCTAAAGGAAATCAGTCCTAAATATTCATTCGAAGGACTGATGTTGAAGCTGAAACTCCAATACTCTGGCCACCTGATGCGAAGAGCTGACTCATTTGAAAAGACCCTGAGGCCGAGAAAGATTGAAGGTGGGAGGAGAAAACGATGACAGTGGATGAGATGGTTGGATGGCATCACTGCCTTGATGGACATGAGTTTGAGTAAACTCCAGGAGTTGGTATGGAGGCCTGGCATGCTGGGGTCCATGGGGTTGCAAAGAGTTGGACATGACTGAGTGACTGAAGTGAATTGAAGTCCCCTCTATACAAACGAGTTCTGTTCTGAGAGCGAGTTTGTAAGTTCAAGAAGATAGCTTAGGTACCCAATTAACACGACTGGCTGTGTAGTACTGTACTGTAATAGGTTTAGAATACTTTTCACACACACACAATAAAAACCCCCCAAAATAAAGCATTTTTAAGTTTACAGCATAGAACCTTGCAAAGTACAGCAGTCTAGTACAACATTTGGCATAAGGCACTGGCATCTAGTGAACAGGCAAGGAGTGTTACTGACTGGAGGAGGGAGAGGAGGTGGGAGATGGTTGAGCTGAAGGATCGTCAGCAATAGGAGGTGAAGGGCAAGCTGCAGTTTCACTCACGCCTGACATGAATGCACATCCACATCTTTGAAAGTTCATAACCTGAAGGTTCGTATGTAGCGGACTTACTGTACTACTAGGGCTTCCCTGGTGGCTCAGCTGGTAAGGAATCTGCCTGCAGCACAGGAGACCTGGGTTCAACCCCTGGGTTGGGAAAACCCCCTGGAGGAGGGCATGGCAACCCACTCCAGTATTCTTGCCTTGGAGAATCCCCATGGACAGAGGCGCATGAGAGTCCATGAGGTCGCCAAGAGTTGGACATGACTGCACGACTAAGCAGACCACAGCACTGTACTACTAACAATTAGGCAGAAATGAACCAGCTACTCGTTGGTCCCCTGGACTCATTCACTAGTTAAATGACTTGTTAATTCATGCCTGCCTCAGGGAAAGGGTGATTCAAGGTCATGCAAGGTGCCATCCCCGTGTCATCTCATTTCATCCCAACCACAGTCACGTGGTCAGGATTATCATCTCCACTCCCTTGACCTTACTAGCCAGGCCTTCAGGACTGCCCACGCCAAGGGCTCACTGTCATCCATCCTGAGGTCTGTAGCACAGGCTTGAGAGGCTATGGGAACACAAGCAGTTCAGATGTTGCGGGTCCTCAGATGTACCTTCTCGAAGGAGGGGGCGCTAGATGGGGTCTTGCAGAAGGAGTGGTGTTCGTCAGGCAGAGAATGGGAGGCAGCAGGCAGGAGGAGCCGTGTGTGCAGCGGCAGGAAGCATGAGAGCCACAGTACAGTCAGGCACAGCAGAGACCAGGAGCGTGGGTGGAGCGGGAAGCTGGCAGGAGATGAATCTGGAAACGGGGGTGGGCAGCAGCAGAGGAAAGGCCGGAGCGTGTTCAGAGGCGAGGCTGACAGGATTCCTGCTGGCTGCAGTGGAGGAGGGAGGGAGCGAGGAGTCAAGGATGCTCTGGGGTTTTGGCCTGAGCCACTGGGTGGAGCCTGGGAAGACAGGGGCGCTGATCTGTATCACATGAATACCCCTCCGGGAACAGTCCCCAGGACGGGCCGGACAGTGAGGGCTGGAAGGCTGCAGGGCCAGCTGACAGATGAGAAATGGCATTTGGCAGTGGAGCTGGAGAAAGGGGAATCAACCACAGAGACCCTGCCAGACTCAACTCAGCAGGCTGGAGGAGTCCCTGGGATCTGACGTGTGAAGGTGGAGGACTCACTCATGCCAGGGTTGAGAGTAAACGATGAATTTAGGTCAGGGATGCAGCTGGGAGAATAGATTTCAGGGGAAGGAAAGAAGTTGGGAAAGACATTTGGGACAGGTCAACTTTTTTTTTTTTGGTTCAATTTTTTCAAAAAGATTTATTTATTTATGGCTGCACTGGGTCTTCATTGCCACCCAAGGGCTTTCTCTAGCTGCAGCAAGCAGGGGCAACTCTCATCGCGGTCGTGGGCTCCTCATGGTGTCTTCTCTTGGGTGTCTTCTCTTGTTGCAGAGCACGGGCCCTAGAATTCAGGCTCAACAGTTGTGAAACACCGCATATGGGATCTTCCCAGACCAGGGATCAAGCCCACGTCCCTTGCATTGCAAGGTGGATTCTTAACCACTGAACCACCAGGGAAGCCCTCAATTTTTATTGGAGTATAGTTGATTTACAATATCATGTTAGTTGGAACAGGTTGACTTTAAGTTACGTGGGAGACATGCAGATCAAACCAGTCTAGAGGCTGTCGGAGAGGTGAGACAAGAGACATTTTAACACGGGCTGGGAAGCCAGACCACGGGCATGCAAACTCCACTTAGATGAGTGGCCAAGGCGAGGTATTCAGCCTTAGTTGCTTCTGTGTTTAAAGTGGGGACATTTGCAGCACCTACACTACAGATTGAGGGGATCGCATGAGAGAGACACCCACGCGAGATCAGCAGGGTGCCTGCCACACTGTCAGCGCTCAGTAAATGTTGGCTATCATCATCCTTGTCATCGTCACTCCTGATTTCATGGCCATCGGCTCACTGGGGAAGTGGGGGCCATCGCAGGAGATGGGATCCGCCAGGCGGAGGGTGGAGAGCAAGAGAGGAGAGTAAGGGGGAAAGAACAGCTTCTGCCTCCATTTCTTCAAGAAGCCAGTGCAAAGGGCATGTTCTGGGATCCGGGGCTCACTTTTGTCATGGATGTGGCTTGACTTGAAAGTTTCTCAAAATTAACTGCAATTAGAAGGTAAGGAGTAAGCCACGGTTTGAATCGGCAATCCTGTGGTTCCCTTTTCATGAGAGCTCTTCTGAACTCACGAGTAAGATAATGACAGGCTCAGCACAGTAAAAATGTTTTAATGGGGAGAAGTGAGTGTGAACGTCAGAATCTTAAATGCATTAATTTTCAACATTGTGAGATTAATTGGCTCCCAAATATAGCCTGCTCCTGCTGTAATTGGGGTTCTGGGGAGCTTCCAGCTTTCCTGTTACCTTTAGCCAACATTTCGGGTTCGACGGTGAATCATGTTTTAAGAGGTTAGTCATCTAATTAAAATTATATTTCCGGTTTATATGAAATAGAAGAAGAGGGGATCAGCAGATATTTATGAAGGCTGTTGCTCCTTGTGGTGATACAGGGTATCCAGAGAGGAGTAAGGCCTGGCTCTGGTCCTCAGGCAGCCCAGGGTTTGCCACTGGAGGCAGCCTGGAAACACTGAAATCAACTCAAGGAGATAAACGGTGGTGATAAGCTGCTGTCAGGGCTCAGAGGGGGAAAGTGACTCCCTCTGCCAGGTGAGTCCGCAAGCATCCCTGGAGAAGGTGACATTTGAGGGAGGCCTGGAAGGATGCCAGGGAGAAAAGGGGAGGATGCCAATCTAACCGGGACCAGTTTGGTAACGTCGAAGTGGTCCAGGGAGCACCGAGGAGGTCCGAACCAGACACTGACCCCTGGGGACAGTTTGGGGAAGCATTAACCTCTCCTATGATGGCTGATGAGGGGTGGGCTTGTGGAGAGGGATAGATCAGGAAGAGGGAGGAGGCCATGGATCACAGATGGGTAGAACTCCAAGGGAGGGAGGGAGGGAAAGAGATGGGGGTGGGGCAAGGGACGAGGCCGCAGGTTTCCCACGAACGTGCAGTTTCATGTAATTTAGAAATAGGATTTATGACCGTCAATCAAACACATACTCAGAAAATCTAACATAGCTATTACAAGTTCTTTGCTGGTAAGCTGTGCTTTGAGACTGGATTAAATACTTGACCTGTGTCATTGCTGAAAACCACGAAGATGAGCTGGGTTGTCAGGTCCTGGTAAGGAAGGCAGGCAAGCCAGGCTGCTTGGGAGGTTGCAGGAGGGAAAGCGAATGTCCCTTCGCTGTTTAGGTGGCGCAAGAGATGCGCCCACCTCTCGTCCCCACAAGCTCACTTCCCTGCCTCCCTTTGCCTGCTGCTCCTCCCTGTGCTGAGCGGAAGTCAAGGCCGGGCCGATGAACTGCTTTTCAGAGCTGTCACCACGTCTTCGAGGTACCTGGCCTGCAGCGCACAGGCTGGGCTGGTGCAGGAAGAGGGGGACGCCCACGAGTACCAGGGCTTTATTTGGGGTATGACCTACGGCTGGAGATTTGTCTTGATTTTTTTTTTCCTATTATAGAACTAAAAAAAAAATTTTTATGAAATATTTTTAGCATTCAGAAAACAATATAGTACATATTTACATACTCCTTTCCAAGGTTCTGTGGATGTGAACAATGCTGTCTTATCTACTTTAGATCTCTCTTTTTAAAAAAAAAATCATTTCCAGATATACCATCCCTTCTCTTCCCCCTCCCTATTGCCCCCAGAAACCACTTGGTGGTTCTTTGTTTTTTTTTTAACTTTCGCTACTAAATATATGTATTTGTAAACAGTATATACGTATGGTTATTTTGTCTGTCAATTTTTATATACATGATATAATATTGTACTTGTATCCTTTAATGACCAGCCTTTTTGTTTAACATTTTGTTTCTGATATTTATCCAGTATGATTAATTTGGATCTATGCTGGATCCATGTGATTTAGCTGCTGCATAATATTTCATTTAATAAGCCACAGTTTATCTATCCCTTCCTTGTTTTACTCTCACTGAGGAAAAGCCAGGTGGCTTCTCACCTTTGCTGTTACAAGCAGTGTTGCAGTGAATGCGCCTGCACACAAGCAGGCGTTTCTATGGGATCGTTACCTAGATGTGGGAAAGAGCAGCTTCTTTGGTTTGCGTTATTTTCTAACATCAGACTTTATCTGTTTGGTTTGCTGCTATAGCTGCTGCATCTATAACAGTGCCTTGTAAGTAGTCAATAAACATCTGTTTAAAGAATGAATATTGATACATTACTCCCCAAAATGCTAGTGCTAACTTACACCCTCACCCAGTTTATAGGAGTATTTCTATTTCCAACATTCTTGCCAACACTTGTTTATTAAACTTATTAACACTTGCCAATCTGATACATATTAAGTGGTGTCAAATTGTTTTAATTTGCATCCCTGTGATCATTAATGGGATTGATGATCTTATCATAGATTTTTGGCCATTTGGATTGCTTCCCCTAGGCATTACCTATTCATATTCTTTGCCGTTCCTGTGTGCTTACTGATTTGTAGAAATGCTTTGTTTAGCTGGGATTAAAACTCCTTGATGGTTATATGGGTTATGTTTAAGCTCACTCAAGCTGTAATTTGCCTTTTAGCTTATTTGGGTTTGCCTTTTAATAAACAGAAGTTTATTCAATTTTATATAGTAGAGTTTTTCAGTCTTATTGTTTGCTAAGAATGGTAGTTTTATTTCTTCTAATTCCTTTCTAATCCTAATACTTTTTGCTTCTCTTTAAAGGTCTTTTTGCTCTAATGATTATGGAAAAGCTTCTCTTGCTTCTGATTGTAAAGGGAATGCTTCTAATACTCCACCACTGAGTATGATGTCAGTGGTCTGTTTTGGTAGACATCTTTTATCAGGTTATTTTATACCATCCTTGCAAACCTAGGATAAACACTGGTAATGGTATATTATTTTTTCATTTGGATTTGTTCTCAGATATCTTTTTGGTTCTTTTCTTAAAGCTATTATTTTCTTTCTTAATCATTTTCCCCCCCTTAGGATTTGGTTTTCTTTTTCCATTTATTTTTATTAGTTGCAGGCTAATTACCTTACAATATTGTAGTGGTTTTTGCCATACATTGACATGAATCAGCCACGGATTTACATGTGTTCCCCATCCTGAAGCCCCCTCCCACATCCCTCCCCATCTCATCCCTCTGGGTCATCCCAGTGCACCAGCCCTGAGCACTTGTCTTGTGCATCCAACCTGGACTGGCGATCTGTTTCACACTTGATAATATACATGTTTCAGTGCTATTCTCTCAGATCATGCCACCCTCGCCTTCTCCCATAGAGTCCAAAAGTCTGTTCTATACATCTGTGAGGATTTGGTTTTCTTTACTTGTATTTTAAATGTACTTGTTTCAGGATCTTATGGTTTGCCTTGTCTTTTTTTTTTTTTTTGCCACAGGGAGTCATCTTTATGTGTGTTTCACACTGAGCCTGTCTTTTGTGTCCATTGGCTTACATTTATCAAGCAACTATTATACGCCACTGGAGAAGGCAATGGCACCCCACTCCAGTCCTCTTGCCTGGGAAATCCCATGGAGAGAGGAGCCTGGTAGGCTGCAGTCCATGGGGTCGCTGAGTCAGACATGACTGAGCGACTTCACTTTCACTTTTCACTTTCATGCTTTGGAGAAGGAAATGGCAACCCACTCCAGTGTTCTTGCCTGGAGAATCCCAGGGACGGGGGAGCCTGGTGGGCTGCCGTCTATGGGGTCGCCCAGGGTTGAACATGACTGACGCGGCTTAGTAGCAGCAGCGTATGCTAGTAGGGTAGGATGGGGAAGGGACAAGTCCCTGGGCTCCAAGAATCTGTCACACGATTAGTGCTCACTGTTTGGGAATTCCTTGCCTAGCAGGGATCCAGGAATCCAGGGTTTGGAGTCAGATGAATTCTGGCTCCAGCAATTATTAGCTATGTCACCATCAGCAGGTTACTTAAAGCATCCAGTTAACCTCACCTACTGAAGTGAGCTAGTAATAGCTGTCTGCTTCATAGAGCGCATCAGAATATGTGTGCCATACAATCCAGAGCACAGTGTCTGGCACATAGTGAGAGCCAATCAAGAAGAGCTGTCCTCATTGCCTGTGTCCATCTCCCCATTTGATCCTCACAGTTGCATAATGAGATGGGTTATTATTACTGTCTGACATGTTATAGGAACACGTGGACACATTTAGTAGAATATTATTAACATGCTGATTTTTAAATTAATGTATGTAAAAGAACTTTGATAAACATAAGCCACCATGCAGATGGAAGGGAATATCATTCTCTGAGATGGTTTAAACCCAAATTCTTATCGGTATTTAGAGGTGTTGTTACAGGGATTTAAAATCATATAGAAAACCCAGAGAAACAGCCTAAGGTGTCTGAAAAGGAGAGATACCTGAAAATATCATTTAATAATAATACTTGAAAAAATAATATTTAGGTATTACCAGTATATTTTTAAATGTCTATAAGATCATGTAGTAAATATTTTGAAAGTTATTTGCATATAGTGCCAATTCATTTAAAAAAATACATGGTTTATGTGGATAGAATGTATGGGAAGGGAACACATTAAGAATAACGGCCATGTAAGGTCATACATAATTTTAATTTTTTTTCTTCAAGCTTTTCTGTATTTTTCAAGTTTCGACAATGAGTCTGCTCTGGAAAGGAAAGAGGGAGCCAGGGCCTGCCTGTCAGACCTGTGAGAGGGCAGCTTGGGTTCAAGTCTCAGACAGTTCGGGGCTGGTGGGACTCCCTACTTGGAGGCACGCGCTGGAGCTGGGGGGGTGGGGTAGGGGGTGGGAGTGGGGTTTAGAAACCCAGTGGGGGGCCCTCAGAGGGCAGAAGAAAAAGTGGAATCTTGTTTCCTTTCTTTCCAAACCCAACCTGATACTAATGGTCTGGATTATATATCCTGGTGTGAGCCTTCAAGGGCTGGGCTGCTGATTCCTGCAGTTTGCTGAACAGTACCGGCACAGGTAGTCCTGGGTAAGAGAGACCTCACTCTAAATCCCGTGTGAGGTTTCCTTCTTCCTGCACCATCACGGTGTTGTTCCTCTCTCCAGCCTCTTATCTCTTATCTAGAGCAGGGAGGGTCTAACTGCATTGACCAAACCACCTTTTGTGTAGATATCTGTTGGAGGGCAATTGGTTCAGTCTCAGTTCAGATCAGTTCAGTTGCTCAGTGATGTCTGACTCTTTGCGACCCCATGGACTGCAGCACGCCAGGCTTCCCTGTCCATCATCAATTCCCGGAGCTTACTCAAACTCATGTCCATCAAGTCAGTGATGCCATCCAACCATCTCATCCTCTGTTGTTCCCTTCTCCTCCTGCCTTCAATCTTTCCCAGCATCAGGGTCTTTTCCAATGAGTCAGTTCTTTGCATCAGGTGGCCAAAGTATTGGAGTTTCAGCTTCAGCATCAGTCCTTCCAGTGAATATTCAGGACTGATTTCCTTTAGGATTGACTGGTTTGATCTCCTAGCAGTCCAAGGGACTCAAGGGACTCTTCTCCAACACCACAGTTCAAAAGCTTCAGTTTCTTCGGCACCCAGCTTTCTTTATGGTCCAACTCTCACATCCATACATGACTACTGGAAAAAAAACCATAACCTTGACTAGACAGACCTTTGTTGGCAAAGTAATGTCTCTGCTTTTTAATATGCTGTCTAGGTTGGTCATAGCTTTTCTTCCAAGAAGCAAGCGTCCTTTAATTTCATGACTGCAGTCACCATCTGTAGTGATTTTGGAGCCCCCCAAAATAAAATTTGTCACTGTTTCCACTGTTTCCCCATCTACTTGCCATGAAGTGATGGGACTGGATGCCATGATCTTAGTTTTCTGAATGTTGAGTTTTAAGCTGACTTTTTCATTCTCCTCTTTCACTTTCATCAAGAGGCTCTTTAGTTCTTCTTTGCTTTTTGCCATAAGGATGGTGTCATCTATACATATGAGGTTATTTGATATTTCTCCTGGCAGTCTTGGTTCCAGCTTGTGTTTCATTCAGCCCAGCATTTCTCATGATGTACTCTGCATATAAGCTAAATAAGCAGGGTGAGAATATGTAGCCTTGACGTACTCCTTTCCTGATTTGGAACCAGTCTGTTGTCCCATGTCCAGTTCTAACTGTTGCTTCCTGACCTGCATACAGATTTCTCAGGAGACTGGTCAGGTGGTCTGGTATTCCCATCTCTTTCAGAATTTTCCAGTTTGTTGTGGTCCACACAGTCAAAGGCTTTGGATAGTCAATAAAGCAGAAGTAGATGTTTTTCTGGAACTCTCTTGCTCTTCTGTGATCCAAGGGATGTTGACAATTTGATCTCTGGTTCCTCTGCCTTCTAAATCCAGCTTGACATCTGAAAGATCATGGTTCACATACTGTTGAAGCCTGGCTTGGAGAATTTTGAGCATTACTTTGAAAGCTAATAAGTGTGAGATGAATGCAATTGTGCAGTAGTTTGAGTATTCTTTGGCATTGGCTTTCTTTGGGATTGGAATGAAAACTGACCTTTTCCAGTCCTGTGGCCACTACTGAGTTTTCCAAATTTGCTGGCATATTGAGTGTAGCACTTTCAAGGCATCATCTTTTAGGATGTGAAATAGCTCAACTGGAATTTCATCACATCCACTAGCTTTGTTTGTAGTGATGCTTCCTAAGACCCACTTGACTTTGCGTGTCTGGCTCTAGGTGAGTGATCACACCATCGTGATTATCTGGGTCATGAAGATCTTTTTTGTATAGTTCTTCTGTGTATTCTTGCCATGTCTTCTTAATATCTTCTGCTTCTGTTAGGTCTATACCATTTCTGTCCTTTATTGTGCCCATCTTTGCATGTAATGTTCCCTTGGTAGCTCTAATTTTCTTGAAGAGATCTCTAGTCTTTCCCATTCTTTTGTTTTCCTCTATTTCTTTGCAATGATTGCTGAGGAAGGCATGCTTATCTCTCCTGGTTATTCTTTGGAACTCTGCATTCAGATGGGTATATCTTTCCTTTTCTTCTTTGCCTTTCACTTCTCTTCTTTTCTCAGTTATTTGTAAGGCCTCCTCAGACAACCATTTTGCCTTTTTGCATTTCTTTTTCTGGGGGATGGTCTTGATTCTTGTCTCCTGTACAGTGTCACGAGCCTCCATCCATAGTTCTTCAGGCACTCTGTCTATCAGATCTAGTCCCTTGAATCTATTTGTCACTTTCACTATGTAGTCATGAGGGATTTGATTTAGGTCATACCTGAATGGTGTAGTGGTTTTCCCTACTTTCTTCAATTTAAGTCTGAATTTTGCAATAAGGAGTTCGTGATCTGAGCCATAGTCAGCTTCTGGTCTTGTTTTTGCTGACTGTACAGAGCTTCTCCACCTTTGACTGCAAAGAATGTAATCAGTCTGATTTCGGTGTTGACCATCTGGTGATGTCCATGTGTAGAGTCGTCTCTTGTGTTGTTGGAAGAGGATGTTTGCTATGACCAGTGTGTTCTCTTGGCAAAACTCTGTTAGCCTTTGCCCTGCTTCATTTTGTACTCCAAGGCCAAACTTGCCTGTTACTCCAGGTATCTCTTGACTTCCTACTTTTTCTTTCCAGTCCCCTATAATGAAAAGGACATCTTTTTTGGGTGTTAGTTCTAGAAGGTCTTGTAGGTCTCGATAGAGCAGTTCAGTGTCAGCCAGTCACTAATCATACAAGTTACTACTCGGGACTGCTTTTCTAGGAAAAACCGGTAGGGTCAGTGTACCTTGAGTCTTGGGAGATCTGGTGCTCTGTCCAGGTCTGGGCAGCTGGTTCTCAGTCAGCTCTTACTGAGGGCCCAGTACTGTGCTCCGGGCATTACAGGCTTGGTTTCTTAAAGCTCTTTTCTCAGTTCATCCTGGTACCTGAGCCAGAAACCTTAGAGTTTCCCAGGATCTCTCAATGCGTCCTCTTGAGTTCACCTCCTAGAGAGCTCTTAATTCTCATCCAGGCTACTGTGCTCTCTAGTTTGGCTAACTCTTTCCCCTTCACCCAGTCTTTTCTTCATCCATGTCACTCAGCCCAAGTGATCCTTTCCAAACTCAGATCTAACTGGATTAGGCTTCTGCTTCAAAACCTATACCTTTTCATTTTCTCATGGGCTACAGATAAAACCATTTTAAATGCCTTCCAATGATCGAATCTAGGCCATTGTTTCTCAAAGTAAGGTTCTTGGACCACCAGGTTTCTCCGAAGAACTGTTATCATCATTATAATACTAAGACATTCTTTGACTTTCATCGTGTTGACTTTTGCAGCGAAAGTGTAAAAGCAGTGGTGAGTAAAACTGCCAGCTTCTTAGCGCCACTGAAGACAGTGGGGCCAAACTGTACTAGTAGTTTTTGTGTTCTTCACTGCCTTGCACTCGCTCACAGTTTAAAACAAACACACCCAAGAAAACAGGATCACTTAAGCAAGTCCTTGATGAAACAGTACAGATGATGAATTTAATTAAATCTCCGCCCTTGAGTATGCTTCTTTTTAATGTTCCCTGTGGCAAAATGGCAAGTCGGCTTAAAGTGCTTCTGCTATGTGTGATTGTTTGGGTTGCAAGCTGAACTAGCCCCTTTTGTCATGGCATGATTGGAAAGTTCTTTTTTCATGGAAGGAACGATTGGCAGGCAAACTACAGTTATCCCGATTTGGGCATCTGGCAGACATTTTCTTGAAACTAAATGAAGTGAGTTTCTCTTTTCAAGGAAACCAACCAACAGCAATTTGCCGCCAATGATAAAATTAGAATGTTTACACAAAAAGTTAGAATTTTAGGAAATTTGTATCTGCCACCATGACGAGCTTAACAGCTTTGCAAAGTTTAAAGATTTTTCTCTGATGAGATCAGTGGTGCTATTAATGAAAGCAATTTTCTGGTTTCCTATAAGGAAGTGCTCAGCTTTGGAAGATCTGTATAAATCAGTATTCAAACGTCTAGCACATGATGGGATAAAATTCTGCATAAGCAAAAGATCCACTGGAAGGGTCGGAGAGGTCAATAGGTTTTCCTAACCTGGTTTGAAAAGTTCATTGATCTGATTCTGGCTTTTTTTCTTTTTTTTTTTTGCAACTGATGGTTGAGAAAGCACCACTTGACAAGATTTTGGTAGATGCCAGATTCCCATCATGTATTGCAGCCCCAAACATATCACAGCAGATGACATAGACACAGAGAGGAGAATCCAACTGTCTTTCCTTAAAGCCTGACATTGGAGCGGTTTGCAAAAGACATGCTAACACAGGGCTACTCTTTTACTAAATGTTTGGTGATGTTTTGGGAAAATTATTTTTTGCAAAAAATTTTACTAACATTAATTTATGTCATGAATTTACTATTATTATTTTTAATAATTTTATTTCTTTATTTATTGACTCTGCTGGGTCTCCTGGCTGTGTTGCGCAGGTTTTTTCTCTAGTTGCAGCGAGTAGAGGCTACTCTCTAGCTGAGGTGCACCCGCTTCTCATTGCCGTGGCTTCTCTTGTTGCAAAGCACAGGCTCCAGGCTCACGGGCTTCATTAGTTGTGACTCCTGGGCTCTAGAGAACAGGCTCAGTAGCTGTGGTGCATGGGCTTAGCTGCTCTGTGGCATGTGGGGTCTTCCTGGACCAGGGATCAACCTAGGTCTCCTGCACTGTCAGGCAGATTCAGAGCCACCAGGGAAGCCCCCTGTTGTTATTTTTAAATGTATATATTTTAAGGTTGTCTGTTTTAATTTCTATTATGGTAATTTGATAGATGGTAAGTGTAAAGGACTCCTCAGATCCCCAAATTTGAGAACCACTGATCTAGACCCAAGAACCAGAGATCCAGGTCTTCAGCCTCTTCTTTCATCATTTCTAGTATCTCCTGAGCTCCCTCCAACCTGTCTTCTTTCCATATTTCCATCAGTGTTTCCAGTCTGACTAGATTCTGCCATAGGCCCTTTGAACAATCAGTTCCTTCTGCCTAAAACAATTTGTTCCCTATTCTTCAATATTCTCTTGTTTAACCTCTACTCACTCTTAGCATCACAGCTCAGGACGGCCTTCTCTTTCCCTGTAGTCATCGTATCCATTCGATTCCCTCCCTTTCACAGGCTCCATGTTAATATATTTCATCTGTTTTCTTCTACTCTTACCTTCAGACTTAAATTCTTATTATGTCCCTCCTCTGTCATTTCCTCTTTGTGCCTATTTTACAAGTACCACCTCCTCTGCTGTCTGTTGTATTGTATTAATCACCACCTGTCTGATGCAAGAGAGAGGAAAAACTAACCGACATTTCAATGCCAAGGGAGCCAATTGATCAATCTTTTCCTTGAGATTTCATACATTTTTAAGAGGGTTCTCACATCCCTCTTTACACGCTCCGGTGTAATTTACTCTGTGGTTTTTTTCAGCTTGAGAAGAAAAGCATCTGCATTTTGTCATTAATGAGGCCGATTTTCCTGTCTCTTGTAGTTGCAAATCCCTGAAGTATGTGCTTTTTTTTTTTTTTTGTATCTGCCAAACTTCCTATTTTAATGGTACATCATCTTTTCTCTGAGCTCCAACCCCTTGAAGTGTAAACTCAGACCTCACCTCTCCACAGGATCAGTGGGAATTAGCCTTATTATTCGATTTTTCTTAGCAAAGAAAAAAAAAAGTGGGTTATCTAGATCTATCAGCCTGCCATCCTGCTCTGAAAGGTTTGACAAGATTTTCTTTTTGAACTGCTAAGAAGGCCTTTGTAACAGCGTAGGCTCTCTGTGCTGTCGGTGAGGAAGGGCTGGGAGGGAAGCTTCTAGAGGCTAATGATGCTGGCCAAGCCTCTTTTCCTCCCGGGACCTGGTTTCCCCATTTGTGAAATGCACAGGCTGGGGGTGTTGGCTACAGCGCATCCTGCCCTAGGACTGTGCCATCCAAGTGCATCCTGGGAACCCGGTACCTTCCCCGGCCGTGCTCGCTGCCGAGGAGGGAGGAGGATGCCGGAGGAAAGAAGCCTGGATTTGCAGGGAAGAGCACGGTGTCCTTGGAAACCAAACATTTAAATCTCCGAAAACAGCAGGTGCAATATGGAATCATATTCGTTTTATAGCGATAATATAGCTGACCCTAGAACCACATGGGTTTGAACTGCGAGGGTTCACTTAGAGGTGAATTTTTTTCAGTAGTAAATCCTCCAGTACTACACGATCCATGGTGGTTGAATCTGGGGATGGGGGGGAAACCTCAGATATGGAGGAGCCTACTATACTGAGGACTGACTCTAAGTCAAACGTGGATTTTCCAACCCTGGGAGGGTGGGTACCCCTAACCCCCGAGTTGTTCAAGGGTCAATGGTATATATATATGTGCATCTATGTATTTATTTTATACACACATCTGTGCCAACTCCCTTGCTACCTACCAGCTGGGCTGGAGTGGAGGCAAATAAGCGTATTGAAGGTCAGCTCTCAAGAACTCACAGGGCTGCAGTGGAAACGAACATCCAGCTCACCAGACCCCACATCTCAGTACACAGGGCACAGGCTGTGAGAAAGGAGAGAACGCAGGGCCCTCCGAGTGCGCTGGCGTCTCTGAGGAATGATGCGCAGGGGCTTGGCCCCAGAATTTCTCTGCTGAGAGTGCAATGGGGCCGGTGGAACCCTCTGGAAAATGGGCAGCTGGACTGAAGGGTGACTGGGGTGCTAGTCCAATGGGACGAGGCCCTCTAACACAGGGGTCCCCGACCCCTGGGCCGCAGACCGGGTACTGGTCCATGGCTTGGTAGGAACCGGGCTACACGGCAGGAGGTGAGCAGCCGGTGAGCAAGTGAAGCTTCATTCGTATTTATAGTCGCTCCCCATCACTCTCATTACTGTTGTAGCTCCGCCTCCTGTCAGATCAGGGATGGCCTTAGATTCTCATAGGAGTGTAAACCCTGCTGTGAACTGAGCTTGAATCATCCCCAACCCATCACCTTCATCCCAGTCCGTGGGAACATTGTCTTCCCTGAAACTGGTCCCTGGTGCCAAAATCACTGGGGACCGCTGCTCTAAGAGGACCCTCTGCCGTGTTTTGAAGCCCATTTCCAACATTCACGAAATTGTTTACAGTTCACGGGCATTTTAGTTCTATCTGGAGTGGGGGGCGGGGGTGACTGTTACAGGCTGGAAAGGCAGGGCTGAAATGGTGAGGGAGCACCAGACTTGAGAACGTGTGACTCTCCCTCCAACAAGAAGCCTAGTAAGAGGGCAGCTAATTTTAGCCTTTCGGCACTTCGCTTCCTCGGTGTCTATCTGGAGAGGTTGCATGCCCACAAGGGGCTCTGAGGCCGGCAGTGGGCTAGTGCCGTTAGCACGTGCTCCCTGCCCCAAGCGCATTAGTCACTACCGAGCGCCCTCCGTGTTTGACAAATGGGACAGCTGCCGCTCAGGCAATTTCCTAGCAAATGACTGAGCCAGGTGGAGTGGGAAGATAGCCGGCCTTAACCAACGGGGAAAGCTAATACTAATCATTAGGTCTTTGAACCTTGCCATGTTACCAATTAATGGTAAAATAAAGTGAAATGAGCAATTAGATGGATTCCAACCCACTGGCTGTGCTTCTCTGCTTGAGTGCCTCCCATCTCCTTACTGTGTCAAGCTGAGTACAAATTCAATTACGAGGAAGAAAGGCGGTGTGGGATTATAATACTTTTAATGTGGATGGCTGCCGTCTGCTGGGGGCATTAAATGAGCACTTGCTATGTGCCAGAGTCCGTGCTAGGAAGTAGGCATTTCTGTCTGCATTTATCTTCACAACTGGCCTGTGAGGTGTGGACGGTGCAATAGCTCCGTCTTAAGAGATGCAAACATCAAGCAGAGCGAAATGTAGTGGCCGCTAGGACCAGCTGGCTGACTGACAGACCTGGGACGCGGACCCAGGCTTGCTGACCACACAGTCCAGGCTCTGACTCCCTCCCTGCTGTCCACTGTGCCCCACGTGGCTTCCACGCTCGTGTCTCCTTTCACCCCACCAGGCTGCTCTGCAGGGTGCAGAGTGGTGTTCATTCTGAATTCACCCAGGAGTGGGGAGAGGCAGGTTGCTGGCTGGAGCCCACTCGAGGGGTCACAGGCTGAGCACATTTCCTCTTGATATAAGTGCCCTCTCCACTTCCTGGAAAGTCTGGTTGTGTCCACTCTGGGGTAAGTGGCCTGGGCCCTTGAGGGCTGAGGTGTCCACACCTTGGCATGCCTCTAACTCATAATAAGCAGGGTTGTGACAGCAGTTAGGAGCCCTGGTGCTTCTGATCCTCTGCCTGGGATTCTGTTCCTGCTAGCCAGCTGGCTGACCCTGGTCAGCCACTTCCTCTGCAGCCGGGGGCCTTGAGGGCCAGTGCTCTTTGCTTCTGGTTGATGTGGGATTAAGTTTTATTTATCAGCACCCATAAACTTTATCTTGGGCTTCCAGGTGGCGCTAGTGGTAATGAACTAGCCTGCCAATGCAGGAGACATTAGAGACGCAGATTTGATCCCTGGGTTGGATCCCCTGGAGATCCAGGGGATCTGGAGAAGGGAATGGCAAATCACTTCAGTATTCTTGCCTGGAGAATTCCATGGACAGAGGAACCTGGGGGGGCTTAAGTCCATGTGGTCGCAAAGAGTGGGAAACGACTGAAGCAACTTAGCACACACTCATAAATGTTATCTTTGGATATGTGGAACATGGCTTTATAATTGTATAACTGAGAAAATGAACCAGTTTGTATATGTACTTCCTCCAAATGATCACTCAGGGCTATTTTCTTAAGTTCTCAATCTATTTGAGTAAAAAAGCTCCTAAGGGCAAAGCATCTTGAATATCTAAACGCTTTTCTCTCGCCCCTTGAGCCCAGTTACTGCTAAGGAACATTTTACTCCACGATCTGGAAACTGCAGTGACATGGTGCACCTCAGAGTTTCATCCTGGTCCACTGGGACCACTACCTACTTCTCCTTTTGCCTTGAACTTGCTGTATGGTCAGAGTTGGTTTCCCTGGATATCAGTGTTCTTGGGTGATGGAATTAGATCAGGTCCCCTCTGAGGAACACTCCTAGAGCTCAAAGTCTGTGATTTGCTATTTCTCACCCTCCCCTTGCTCTCATCTGGGGAGTGCAGACGTCCCTGTAAGTGAATTCTTTTCACAGGACAGGTACTCAGCCCACTAAACTCCAAAATTCAACAGTTTAGTCACGTAAAATTGGAAATCTTTTCAGAGGCTTACACACATTTGTTTTCTTAACAACTGTAGATGGTTAAACATGCTCTTGATGAATTAGGAGTGTCATTTTGCACTGAAACTGTATGTAGGACCTTACTGCCCAAGAGAATGGCCACCCTCCCCCTTCTCACGCAAATGCCTTAAGGAGCAAAGTCAGGTCACAGCTGGAGAGGAGCACAGGGTGGTCCTCAGAGCTGGCCTCGTATTTGTCCAGAGCATCTTCCTGTCTCATTCTAATGAATTGCTGCCCTGAGACCTCGCCTGTGTTGCACAGGACCAACTTGGAGAGCCCACTAATCACTGTGTAAGGAGTGAGTGAATCAGTTCGTAGCCCCATAAATGGCTCTGCTTTGTAGCACTGGTGTCTGACTTGAGCGTTTTGTCCACCTCTCCCCACCCCATCTTTCATACACACTACTTGTCTGGCTACAAACGCCCCCGGCGTTCCTAAAATAAAACGCATAAATTTTATGGAAACTCTCTGCAGTTCTGGGCCCTTTGGGGCTTGCTTCATGTTTGGAGGCTATGTTTTGATAGTTGAAATTGCCTGAAAGTGCATGTTCTACTTAAAATCACAGAGGTTGTCTCTAGTAGGTTAAAGTTGTTTTTTTTTTTTCTGTCCAAATGAGAAGACATAAGTTTATTTTATACGAGTGTGACAGATGCACGTTGTATGTATACATAAAATCGAATAAAAGTTTTTAAGATAATCTATCATGACTACAAAGAAACAGCATCACATTTTCTGGAAATTGTCGTGCTTACTAGGGAGGGGCCGGTTGAGACATGGCTCTGAAACAGAATTCCTTTTTTTCTATTTCTTTTTATTTTTTTCATTTTATCTTTTTAAATTTTTAATTGGAGGAGAATTGCTTTACAATGTTGTGTTGGCTTCTGCCAAACAAGGTGAATCAGAGCTAAGTATTCATGTTTCTTCCTCTTACCTCCCTCCCCCCACCGCCTCACTCCACCCCACCCCACCGCTCTAGGTTGTTACAGAGCATGGGGTTGAGTTCCCGGGTTATACAACAACTTCCTACTAGCGATCTGTTTTACATATGGCAATGTATACGTGAAACAGAATTCTTGATCTTTCTAAATCGCAGACACCATGTGTCCCACACCCCTTTCCAGCCCCCCACCCCACCCTCCATGCTTCTTGATCATCCAATGCGAACCTTGAAGTTTGTGGTCCCTGGCGCATCCCCGCTGAAATCACTTGGCTGCATATTCAATAAAACAGAGTCTCCAGGTTTGCGACTGGAAACCTGCATTTTACCAAGCTCCTTGGGTGATTTCCTAAGCACACTAAAGTCTGAGGGTTGCTGGCCACCACAGTGAGATCCAAACCCAGCTCCACGGCATAGACAAGCCCCTCCGTGACCAGGAGGCCGGCTCCCGCCGCCTCCCGTCGCCCCGACTGCAGTACCGCATGATGGTAACCGACACCCAGCGCGGCCGCTGCTCTTCCGCTTTCAGACCTTTCTCTGCCCGCGAACTCCTCCACCTCGACCTCTGCCCTGTTCACAGCCACATCCCGCAGAAGTCTCCCCGTCTTCTCCCAGCTTCAAAAATCGCCCGTTTTCTGTTCTCTTACGGCACTTAACTTTTGTTTTGTTTTTTAAAACTATCAGTCTACATGTTCTTTTCACCCATAAACTATGAACTTCCCGGGGGCACAGAAAAGGTCTCATACTTAGCAGGAATTCCATCAGTGCTTTTTTGAGACTTATGATCCAAAAGGCTGGATCAGAGTTCAGGGGGAGGATTGGCAGTTTGTGGAGATCATGGTGATGACATTTGTTGAACAAAAATTGTCCCGGTTGTGACCGAAAGGTATGCGTGGGTGGGGGTGGGGGTGGGGTCCAGCTGCTCGCCGCTGGAAAGCTAGTAAACAGGCCAGGTTGGTGGAAACGGAAGTTTGCTTTATTACAGATGCCGACAGTTGCGGGGGAGGGTGGTGGACATCTGTCCACAGGCTGACTCCCCTCTTCCCCCGACAAGCAGGGGGTGAGAGTATTAGCGTGTGTACGTGGGGGCGGGGGCGGGGGGGAGTGGAATTGCACGCAGAAACAGCACCGTCATCTCTAACAGTCATCTTCAAATTGATCATGAGTGGTCTGACCAGCCTCATCTTGAATGTTCTAGGTACAGTTACTCTTTAGTTCCAGGGTCCATTGTTCCCCTTTCTTTGTGATTATTTCTCAGAACTGTGGCAGCTCGAGTCCTGGGTGCAGGCTGGTCATCATGCAGTTAACGTCTGCACCTGGTGTTTTGGTGTCTGTAAGACAGCTCACAGGATATGGCTCAGGATATTATCTATAGCCCTTGAGAAAGAACCAGCGGTCCTTGACTGTGCTTAATGACTGCATTGTTATTATTTAGTCTCTTTTGACTGTTTTCCTTTGTTTCCCCATTTCTCCCTTTTCTGATTAAACTTATTCTACAGCTAAAGTTTTACAGAGGCAAAAGGCAGGCAGAGGACATGGCAGGGGGCAAGGACCACAGGGTCCTGCTCCTTTTCACCTTGAAGGTCAAACTCTAGGGAAAGGTATAAAGAGAGACAATAAAAGTGACAATTTAAAAAAATCTATCATCTATCTATTTATTATCTCTGTATCTATACTATCTATCATCTATATATTATCCATTTGCCTACCTATTATCTATGTCTCTATTACCTCCCTATTGTCTATCAGTCATCTGTGTAGCTATGTATCTGCACAGAGAGACACCCAGAGCGCGTGGTCTCTGTCAGACACTGCTGAGAGCCCTCTAAGCACTATTTCAATTAACTTCTACAACAGTGCTGAAGGGTGAGGCACTCATGTTTTCCCCACTAGGTGGGTGAGACATCAGAGGCTTTGGGTCATGTCATACTGTGCCTAAGTCTAGCCGTGCTGATAGGGTTCAGAGCCCAGTCTGTCTGGTCCCGAAGCTCCTGCTCCAACCTGGAGAAGGGACCACTGGAGGGAGACAGCAGGCTGCAGGAAGATGCCGTCCACTGAGCAGCTCTGAGACATGGCAGTCACTGCTTCTACTGCCCACCCTGACCACCCCAAGCCACAGATTCCTGGCCTGTGCACTGGTGATGGGGGCCCTCTCAGAGGGGTGGGATGGGGGCTCCTCTCTGTAACATCCTTAGCCTGGCACCTGGCATGTGGCTGATGCTCAGTGAGATGCCAGGTGTTGTTCCCTCTGTGAGGTGATGCTGAGAATGAAAGGAACCAATGAATGTATTTCCTTAGTAAACTGGATGGCATTGAACAGAAGGGAGATGTTATTCCCAGATTCTAAGCCAAAGGTTTATCTGCCAGCAGGGCCCACGGGGCCCAGTAGAGAGAGCGCATGGACAGCAGTGAGAGTTTCGGAGTGCCTGGCTCCCTCTGCCCAACGCCTCTTGCTGGGAATGGGATGCGGGCAGTGGACCCCAACCCTGGGCCCCTCTGAAGCTCAGTTGCTTCACATCTAAAAAATCGTGGCTACTTCCTGGCAGGCATGTGTGAAAGGGCGCTTCAAAGTATGTGTCGGGATCCCCTGAAAGCTTCTAAAGATGAAAAAACCCCTCAAGAGACAAAGTCACTGCAGAGCCTTCACATGGGTAAACTGGTATCTTTCTGAGAGGAACACAGAACCGGGGAGCGATGGATATGGCAGGATTCTCAGAACTCCCACGGCACAAGAAAAATGGAAAAGAGAGATGAATGCTTTATCTTCTGAAGAGCCAGCCGTGCCTTTCATCCTGAGATTAGAGGCCCTGGATGCCAGGCTCCCTCCCCTCAATGGGTGACGATCTTCAACAAAGAAGGAGGTTGGGGGAGGGGAGCAGAGAATTCATTCATTCCACAGGCTTGCCCTGAGCTGACCCTGCAGCTCCAGGCCCTGGACTGGGCTCCATGAACAGACTCAGAAGACCCGTCCCTGACACTGAGGCTCCCAGGGAGTCCGAGAAGAGTCTCGGTACAGGAAGCTGTGGGCACCTCGGAAGGAAGCAGCTCGTTCTGCCTGAGAGTGTCCGGAGGGCTTCCTGGAGGAGGAAGACTTGGCTTTTGAAGACTGAATAGGTGTTTATGAGAGGAGGAGAGGAGGGCAGCCCAGGTAGAAGGGAGTGCAGAGCAGAAGCCCTGAGTCATGAACGTGCCTGGCATATCCAGAACACGGTGAAGACAATCGTGAGGGTAAGGCTGATGGGGCAGCCAGGAGGCTGGCGTGCCCTGTCTCCAGGCCAAGTCCTGGGCTGCAGGCTGAGCCCTGTCTCCCAGGCTGAGCCTTGGGCTCCAAGCAGCCAACCTGAAGGGAAGGACATCGACTCACTTTCTCTGGTTCAAAAATGCTTTCTTTTCTAATCTCCAGCCCTGGGGGGAAGCCACAAAACCTCTCTTGTCACGTTATTCCGTACCTCGGTCTTTCCTTCAGAAATGTCACAGCAGAAGATTGGAAATGAAATTGTGCTGGTGATGTTAGAGATGCAGCAAAAAGAGGCTTTCAGAGAAAGCCAGCCACCCGGGTCTCACTCCTTCAGCAAAGCCTGGTCTCCTCACTGTGATGGGAGAAAATTCCTGTCATTAGATATAATCCGATAGAGTTGGATTAAAACAGGGTGAAAAAAAAATCAGTATTTTGCCACGTGTTTCATTATGTAGAGCCCCCTTACCTGCTTACAGGCCTTCCCTGGTGGCTCAGATGGTAAAGAATCTGCCTGCAAAGCAGGAGACCGGGATTCGGGAAGATCCCCTGGAGGAGGGCGTGGCAACCCACTCCAGTGTTCTTGCCTAGAGCCTGGCAGGCTACAGTCCATGGGGTTGCAAAGAGTCAGAAACAACTGAGCGACTAACACTTTGACTTCTTTCACCTGCTTACAGACATTTTGGTGAGTTCTGCTCCTTCCACCTTGTAATGAATGACAGTCTCAGGGAGAGCTGGAGGAAGCCTCCAGAAGGAATTTTAGATGATAAATGTAGCCAGGTTTGACGATTTTGCTCAGGTTTTTAAAAAATAAAAAAGTGGCTTGCTATCCCCACAGGTATTTCTGCAGAAAATTTCCTGAGCCTGTGTTTTTTTTCTTTCCTCTTTCTGGAAGGGCCCAATTTCACTCCGACCCCTGCCTTCCCCCCAAAGCTATTCCCTCCACCTGCCATCTTCCTTTTCATTTTCAAACATCTTGTCCTCTGCTGCGGAACCCTCAGCTGCCCCTTCCCCCACCTGCATCTTGATTTGCCAAGTGCTGGGTTTTTTTTTTCCCTCTGAAAGGCTGCCTCTCAGCAACTTCTAACTCTGAATTTACATCATGATGAAAACAAGCCAGCAAACAGCACACTGCAGGGTAGGGAACTCAGGAAATGGAGGCAAAAACCAGGCTTGGTCTCTGCCCTGCCTTGTAAATCAGCAGCTTTGTGGAGCCAGGAAGGGGAGGAGACCCTCGAGGGTCCAATTCAATGGCATCACTGGGCACCGAGCACCTACTAGATGCCAGACGCTGTGTCCAGCACTGGGAGCCTGAGTTAGATGCCAACCTCAGACGAGTTGGGGTTAGGGATGTCTGGGAAGCTTTGTGGAAAACTAACGGCTACTCTAGCACAAAAGCGAATGCCCCTGAAAGAAGAATTCTCTCCCTTGAGGACGAAACCCAGAGTGTCACTTCCCAATAGCTAAGGGAGGCTGTGAGACTGTGGATAGAGAGCTTGCGTTGAAGCCAAACAGACCAGGTTGAGCCCTGAGTAACTAAAGTAATGCTAAAAACCAAATTTGGGGGAAAAAATGATAAAAAGAAAAAGAAAAGCCCCCACTTCCAACCCCAACTTCTACCAACAAAGTTACTGCTTCTCTGGACTGTGTCTACTGGCAAGTGAACCTTTAATATTTTCTTGTCAGGTACAAGCTCTTTGAATTCTGCCAGTTCTTAAGGGACGGTGTGGCTTAAGCTTTCCTCCACATGGCTGTGCTGTCCTCCTGTTCATTCTTGGTGACTGGAAACTATTCCAGGGGGTCGTTTCACCACCATTTACCCCATCACTGGACGTTTCTGTGGGGTTTGACTTTGTCCTTCTTTGACTAAGACCCGGCTCTGGAATGACGGAGTCAAGGGGAATGCTTATCTCTGAAGGTCTTGCCCCAAAGTGCCATTTTGCCTTTGCAAAGGGCTGTCACCACTCTTTGTCACTGTTCATGCCTGTGTGCCCCTTCCTCTGCAAAGCATTAGGTGCTGCCTTTATAGAACCAGCTGCCAATTTAGGGTGCAGAAGGTCATTTTAAAGCATGTTTAAAACCAAATAATCTTTGGCTGTTGATGAGTAGGAACATGTTTCCTGGTAACTGTCAGTGTTTATTAATTATATTTTATTTTATGGAACTTGGACAGTTATTTTCCTATGTTTCTTGTCCACTTAGCCATTGGGATTTTGAGGTTTGATACAAATACACACAGATATGCACTCAGTGCAGTTAACCTTTTGCCCTGAATCCTAAACACTATTATGTGGATGTGACCTGGCAGAGGGGATTACAGTCCCCCGTTGACAAACACACAGCAGTGGGGACCTATTTGGGGCACTGATGAAGCCTCTTGGCATCATCTGGGGGGCCCTGAAGAGCTCTGATACCATGCTCCTTTATGTCTTGATGCAGAAAGAACTCAGCGAGAGGCAAAGTGATGGATAAAAAGTGATTTATTACAGTAGGATGCTTGTGAGGCTTATAAAAGGGCAGGTGAGGGGGTGCCACACCCCGAGAACTTACTGAGCTACAGTTTTATAATTAAAGGAAAAGCAGGGAGGGGAGAAGAACTTCTTTTCTGTCTTGAGTTGACATCATGCCTTCATCATCAGCTCCTCCTCCAGGTTGAGCAGGGAAGTTTTCTTGTCCCTAGACGGTCAAGCCAGATCCACAAATTATCATTTATCATTTTTTATGTGTGTACGGAGCATGTCCTAGGGATCTTTAACTTACTGAGCCCGATGGGAGGATGTGGGTCTTATGCCACCCTTGCTTTGGAACGTGTCCCATGCTTCTGTTGCGTGGTCTTATTGCCAAGCAAGCCGGCTTGGTTTTGTGGTTAAGCAAACCTGCTTTCTTGAGTAATCGTTAACCTACAAGTGTCTCCCATGTTTTTAACTTACAGTCCCTTAGTGGGATTAACCATTTAATCACCTATTCTGTCCCTTTACTCTATCCCTATCGCTAATTTCTGGAAATCCTCTGGCAGCCCCTGCCATCATCTGATAGTGATGCAGAAAGCCTCAAACTTGCAATAAGCCAACAAGGCCTTTCTGCTGACTCCAGGGGAACTAAAATGTCCCTGTGGGCTTTAATGTCTCCATTGGCCCAAGGCCAGCCTGTTTCCAAGGTGATTACTCCTCTAATGTAGCATCTTGCAAACTTGAGGACTCCTGGACCCCAAGAATACTTTGAGGAACCCCAGTGAGACATGCCCCATTAAAAACTCAACAGTTGAGGTGATTCCCTAGCTCCAAGGCTACAGGTAGTCAGCCTAGATGCACGCAAAGGAAACTAGGGGACAGCAACATACCCGTTTTACGTTTTTGAAGAAGAATATCAGCAAATGAATATCTACACCTTCTGTAGAAGGGTGACATGCTTCTGCAGTCCTCAGGGATCTTGCTAGAAATGCTGGTCCATGGGAGATTTCCTCAGGGTTTGCAGTACCCTGGTCAGTACAGGTCCACAGCTGTTCCCACGCAGCTGGGTCGGCCTAACTGGCTGGGTTCCTGAAATCTCCTCTGGAACTAGGAGGTGAAGTTGAAGAACCACCGCAGCAGCAGTTAAAGCTTAAGGAGTGCTATCTGCCAGGGTGCATGCTAAACTCCTCAAAGATGTTATCTCAGAGCAGTGGAATCACAGATGTGTGACGGTATCTGGCTTCCCGGGTTCCTCCATGGGCTCCGAGCCGGCTCTCCAGGGGGGACCACCAGCCCCTCTTATTCATTTCTCAGCTCTCCCGCCTTCTAACTGAAGAGGCAGCCCTGCACATCTAAAGCTTAGACTTACTCCCTTTATCTTGCCCCAGGCATCATTACAGGACTCTCCCCTTCTCAGCTGTCTGCTTTTCTCCCACTCTCTCTGTTTCATCTCCTGTTCCCACTTTGTCTCACCATCCCCATTGCGATGACTGAAGCTGAAATTCTCAAGGTGCTGAGCAAGTACACAGAAATAAATTAGCAGGTGCCAGCATTTCCCCTAAGGGGGACTCAACCCTGGGGAGGGATTACTGAGGTTTAATTTTCACAACAGCTGTGCTTCTGAAAGGGTGTGTAAATCAGTCCAGGGGTAATTGAAAGGCACTGGGAAAAGTAATTGTTACTTAGAGGAAGCCTATGGCGAGCTCTTTTGTAAAACAAATCTTACTGATCCTTCAAGGTCCGGCTCTAATGTCACCTCTTCCTTGAAGCTCTCTCTGATCACCCCCTCTCTCCCCTGTCTGGATTAATTATGCCTTCATCTGAGCGACGTTTGGGTATTGGTGATGCCTCAGCCTAGTACGTGATCCAGTCTGCCTTGTGATATAAATAGATCTTGGCACAAAAAAGATCTATCTATGAATGTTTGTTGAGTCAATGAAAGAAGGAACCTGTAAATTAGGCTCAACTCCCTGACAGAAAGAAGTATATCTGGTTTACTTCTTTTTTTTCTTTTTTTTTTTTTTGCATAGAAATAGCAAGGGTCTTCTACTCGGAGCTCCCTCTTCCACTGGTCAGCAGACATGTGGATGAGTAAGCAACTAAAAACCAGTTAACCTCTTAATTTTCCCTTACGTAAACCCCTCTGTTAGCAACAAAGAGATGATATATTTTTTCACTTTATTTATTGATTTTTGGCTGCACTTGGTTCTCATGGCTGTGCACAGGCTTTCTCTAGTTGCAGTGAGTGGGGGCTACTCTCTAGTTGTGGTGCAAGGGCTTCTCATTGGGGTAGCTTTGGGTTGCAGACAATGAGCTTTAGGGTGTGTGGGCTTAGTTGCCTTGTGGCAAATGGGACCTTCCTTCCCGGGCCAGGGATCGAGCCCATCGAACCCATGTCCCCTGTGTTGACAGGTGGATTCTTCACTCCTGGACCACCAGGGAAGTCCCAACAGAGAGGTAACATTTTAAGATTAGTTGGCAGGAGTCAAAGTAAATCAAAAGCATGAGGATGCCCTCCAGGCAGGTCACACTTTAACTGGGTGTCCTGTTCTCCTTACCTTCCCCAGGAAAGGGGTCCCTGACCCTTTGTAGTGGGTGAGGATTTCTTCCCCTCTTTGAGAGCATTTCCTCTCTTATGATGGGGCTGTTCATATTCACATAGGCAGGAGGTTGAAATGACTGTGGTTCTATTTGGTGGCATAAACTTGGGTCTCAGTCTTAGCTACTGGTGTTTGTGTCAAAGTAGACCCATTACGGTTTCCAGAGGGAAATGTTGGACTTGGCCACAGATTTCCCCCTCAGCTCGCTCCTGTTGAGATGGGGTGGCTATCTCTTCAAGAACGAATCTTCTGGGCTTCCCTGGTGGCCCAGTGGTTAAGAATCTGCCTGCCAGTGCAGGGGACACAGGTTCGATCCCACATGCCATGGACAACTAAACCTGTGCGCCACAACTACTGAGGCTGCATGCTCTGGACCTTGTGCTCTGTAACAAGAGAACCCACCACAACAAGAAGCCCATGCACCATGAATAGAGAAAGTCCTCTCACAGCACAAAGACTCAGTGCAGTCAATAAATAAATACAGCATTTAAAAGATTTTTAAAAAGAGCAAGTGTTCTTAGATACATCAACTTAAGAAAAGGATATCAACCCTGCCCTTTTGGTTTGATTGACTATGGAAGAAAATAGCTTGGGTCCAAATTTGCAAGATAGGCTATCTGCATCCCAGTGATTTGTTGCCTAGTGGCATCCACAGTAGTTTACTTGGAGGATATGGGTCTTAGATCATGGGATCAAGCCACACCGTCAGAAGGCTTTGGTCTCGTACATCATTGTTCCAGCAACCTTTCTCAGTCAACTGTGTTTTGGTGCTTTTCCTGCAGTGGGAGACTTTATAAGAAGCATTGGTTTTAAACTTACATTATATATGTTAGCATTGCTGAAATGTCATTGAAGCATCACACCCTACATCACTTGCTGTCTCACCATGGGGAATATTACTCTCCAGCATCAGTTCCAGGAAAAGTGGGCCTTCCCCTTGAGCAACTGGGACATCTTCTGTATTATAACGTCTTATTTATGTGCCTCTTTCAACTATTCTGCTTCCCTCTTTCCTTTGGCTTTCAGGACACTGGGAGCCAAATTTGTGACCACCCCACCCCTGCCAGCACCTGTGTGGACCCTGGGAGCCTGTGTCTGTCTGTGCTGACGTCATCCTTAACATTATTTTTGATGCTACCCAGGCTCTTCATCTACTGCTACCTACATGTGGGTCCCTATCCAAAGCGTTTTCTCTATCTATCTCTGTAAGTCACTTCCTAGACTCTTTTTAAAGGACATGTATGTGTTTCTTTAAAAACACACACACACAATATTTTAAAGTGTTTCAAAGGGATGAAGCCACCCAAGTGTCCATCCACCGACAAATAGGTCACCAAAATGTGGCATATTTCTACGATGGGATGTTAGCCTTAAGAAGGAAGGAGACTGCAGTAGGCTACAGCATGAATGAAACTTGTGGACATTATGCTTAGTGAAATAAGCCAGACCCAAAAGGGGATATATTGTCTGATTCCACTTATATGAGGTACTTAGAGTAGCCCAAATCTTAGACAGTAAGTAGAGTGGTGGTTGCCAGGGGGTTGGGGAGAGTAGGGTGTAGAGTTTCAGATTTACAAAAAGAAAAGAGTTATGGGGATGGATGGTAGTGATGGCTGCACAGAAGTGTGACTGTACTTGATACCACTGGGTTGTACACTTAAAGATGGTTAAGATGGTAAATATTATGTGTGTTCTAATACAGTGTAAAAACCCACACTGTTTTAAGGTCTTTCAGAGAGATGAAATCCCTGAAATTTTAATTGCTATCTTTAAAGTTGTCTAATATTGATTTTACTAAGAAACACAAAAAAGGGTACCCTTAAATTTATAATATAAGCCCCCATTTTCTCCATCATTTAGTCTAACTTGTGATCTCTGTAAAATATGCCAATTTTAATTGACACTTTTTTATTGACACATACCATTTACAGAGAAAAGTGCATCATTTATGAGCGTGCTGCTCCATGAATTATCATAAAGTAAACTCTTTGGGGTAATTAAATCCAGGAGGAGCAATGCAAGACTGGCAGAACCTGGGTGCTCCTGACAGGTCCCTCCCAATCACTGCCCGCTGCCTCCTCCCCGCAGGTAACTGCCATCCTGATTTCTCACCTCATCTGTCCTTTTTGCCTGTCTCTGAACTTTACATGTAAATACAGTCAGACAGTATAAATTCTTTTGTCTCTAGCTTCTCTCACTCAACATTACATTGGTAATATTCATATATGTTTTTGCATGTAGAAGAAATTAATTTTTACTGTCGTATGGGATTATACTTACTGTACCACAATATGTGTCTACATTCTAGAACTGATGGGTTATTTCCAGCATTTGGCCTGTCATTTCACGTCCTTCTAGGGGAACAAGATGGGTCGTAGAAGAAATCAAGTTAAGTGAGTGAATGAACAAATGGGGTTTTTTTAAATTATTGATTTTTGGTTGTGCTAGGCTTTGCTGCTGCAGTGAGCAGGGGCTCCTCTTCATTGTGATGCACAGGCTTCTCACTGCAGTGACTTCTCTAGTTGCAGAACACAGGCTCCAGACACCTGCGTTTCAGTAGTTGCAACTTGAGGGCTCTAGAGTGTGGGCTCAGTAGTTGTGTGCACAGGCTTAGCTGCTCCGTGGCATGTGGATCTTCCCGGACCCGGGATCAAACCCATGTCCCCTGCATTGGCAGATTCTTATCCACTGCACCACCAGGGAAGTCCAGGAACGTGGGCTTTCCCCGCCTCCACTCTGATGCTTTCCATCACCCTGTGCACGGCTGCGCCCTGTAGCATCCCTTTCTCTGGTAGGCCTCTCGGAGTCTCACCCTGAACATTCAGTCCTCAACCAAGGATGCTCAGGGTACCCCCAACCCCCACCCCACACACAGACTCATTCCTCTGCAGACGCCTCAACTCCCCAGATGCTGATCTTGCTTCAGCAGCTCAGAGGGAGGCTCTCTCTTAATACTTCTCTGGCCTGTGGTCTATAAAGTGCCTACAGGCTGAAGATGGGGTACCTGGGCTTCACTTCCTGTTTGTCTTTGTTCAAGCTGCCTTGAACAAAGTGTCTTGAAATACTTTCCTCAAAAAACGTGCCTAGTTTCATAGTCATCTAGGTCGGGGTAAGTTTGCTATCGCTTTGTCATGGCCCAAAGCATCCTCATCTTTTTAATGGCCTCATATTATTCCATTACGTGACATTGAAAGCCACTCAGTCTTGTCCGACTCTTTACTATACGGTCCATGGAATTCTCCAGGCCAGAATACTGGAGTGGGTAGCCTTTCCCTTCTCCAGGGATCTTCCCAACCCAGGGATCAAACCCTGATCTCCCACATTGCAGGCGGATTCTTTACCAGCTGAGCCACTTAACTCCAGTGGATTTTTAAAGAACAATTTATTTCCTGTAAAGCAATGAGAAATTTAAGATGTAGAGATTATATTCATTCTCACCCTTTTCTCAGACTTGCTTCACCAGGTTCTATGGATTGCTTTTCTTTCTTTCTTTTTTTTTTTATTGTGGTAAAACATACATAACACAAAAGTTATCATTTTAACGATTGTTAAAGTGTACAGTTCAGTGTCATTTAAGTATATTCACCATGCTGTTTAACCATCAGTTCTAGGAGATTTTAAAGGCGAGTGTATTTATTGAAGTTAAAATTGACTCCTGGCCCACACGAGAGTATTTGAATCAAATGTGATTGAATCCTGTCACTGGAAAGAACATTTATAAATTTGTTGGAATGCTTTTGACTACGGGTAACTGAAAACCTGACTTAATTTGGCATACGTAACAAGGAAATGTATTACCTTCCATGACAAGATGTCAAAAAGTTAAAAGTGTTAGTAGCTCTGAAGTTGGTTAGTGTGGGGGCTTTAGGATGTCACTGAACCCCAAGGGGTTTTCTGTCCTTTTGTTCTTCCATCCCCAGCTTGGTGGCTTTGCCCCCAGATTTGTTCCCCTCCTAGCCTCAGGATGGCCGCAGCTGTCTCAGGTATCATATCCCCAAACAGCAGTATCTCGAGACAGGAAAGGGGACGACATCTGTTCATGTGTCTTTAAGGAGTGAAGGGAGACTTACCCGGTGGCCCAGTGGTTAAGAATCCATCTTGCAGTGCAGAGGATAAAGGTTTCATCCCTGGTAGGGGAACTGAGATCTTACATGCATCAGAACAACTAACCTGCTCATCGCAACTGGAGAGTCTATGAGCCCCAAGGAAGATCCTGCATGCCACAGTTAAGCCCTGATAGAGTCAAATAAATAAATATACATAAAATAGATAATCAGCAAAGAACTGCCATAAAAATTGTTTTAAAGGAGCAAAAGAACCTTCATCAGAAGCCCCCTAATAGACATCCGTTAGCCAGACATGCCATTCACCAGAATTGGGTCACGGTCCCAAGCTGCATCAGTAATAAAGAACCTGCCTGCCACTGCAGGAGCCACAAGAGACATAGGTCTGATCCCTGGGTCGGGAAGTTCCCCTGGAGGAGGAAATGGCAACCCACTCCAGTGTTCTTGCCTGGAGAATCCCATGGACAGAGGAGCCTGGCGGGCTACAGGCCATGGGGTCACAGAGTCAGACAAGGCTGAGCGACTGAGCACAGCCCAGCTTCAGCCGTGTGTAATGGGGATGGACACGCCAAGGTCGCTTAGACCAGTCAGAGCTCCCCCTCCGTTAGGCCGGGGCTGGGGTCAGCCTCCTCTGGCGCACATGGCCAGTAGGGAGAGCAGGGCTACCCCAGCAAGACGTGAGTTCTGGTAGGAAGAGGGAAGGGAGGGAATAGGCCTCGGATGGGCCATCAATCGCGTCGAACTTCCCAACCCGAAAACAAGTCTGCCCAGGTTCTAAGTAAGAAGCACATACCTGGTGAGAAATTAGTTTTGCCTGAATAAAGTAATAAGAATCTTAACTGGAGATCGAGTTTCCTAACAATTTTTCCAGCTGTCTGACTGTCATCAGTTACAGATCAAACTCTAACACAGTTAGCTGTCTTCAGGGCTCACATGAGTTCACAATTCTTTCAGCTGTGGTGTTATTCTTCTGTTCTTATTTCTGGCCATCTTTCCAGGCTCAGCTCAGAAAGCGTTTCCTCTGACATCCTCCCCTGAATCCTAGAATCAAAATGAATTTTCCCTTTTTCCATATTTCCCCCCTTCTTTCTGCTTTGTATAGCCACTGTCTATCTAGGCTTTTGTTTTTCTTTCTTTGTTTAAAAAATGATAAAAGCAATAATAATTCTTCTTTGTCAATAATTTAAACAGTATATAAACTGTGTAAGTGGAAAAGGCAAATCTTTCCATTCAGTTTTTCTCTCAATCTCAACCCTACTTTCCAGTAATGAATCCTGTAATCAGTTTGCTTTTATCCTTCCAAACTTTTTAATGTGATATTTAACCTCTATTTGAATTGATTCTGTTATTGTAATCATTACAAAAATGGAATCAGGCTCTGAACTATAATGTACACATGGCATTCTATGACTTGTTCTTTTTACTTATCAATATAGTGAAAGCATCTTTAGTATCAGTTGATCCAGAGCTAGACATTGTTTCTCTGGCCTGAGTTGTATACCAGTTTGGGGCCTTAACATACTTTTTATGGCCAATACCCTGATTTTGGGTGCTTAACTTATTTCCACTTTTCCGCATTTCAAACAGTACTTCCAGGAATCCCCGTGTGTGTGTGTGTGCACGCGCGCTTATGTCTTTGTCTACACATACCAAGATTTCTGCAGGCTAGATTGCTAGAAAGAAAATTTCTGGGTCAAAGAGTATGTGATTTTTAAATTTTGATAGCTATTGCCAGATTTTATGAGAGTGTTTTGGAACCAGCTGCTGTTGGTATAAGATGAGTAATTTCCAGACTTTCAGACTTTATAAACCAATAAATTTTTTTTTAATTGTGGAGACAACATAAAGAAAATAGGCAACATTTTATCTTTCCAGCTAAGGACACTACAAAAATTAAGTGCCAATCTTTAGTCTGAACCATGTGAAATGGACATTTTTGTATGTCAAAATCATCTAATATTTGCAACTGAATATAGTCTAACTTAATGCCGTCAGCATGATTTCATAAAAGAAGGGACCCACATGTTGATTCACACACACACCTTATTTGTTTTCTCATTTCACCCATCACATGGGCGAACGTTGAGTTTCACATCCAGGGGTCACCTGCATAGAGTCATTGACCAGCAGCTCCCTCCCACCACCACCGCCAGTGTCTATCCAGTCTGTCACTAGGAAAGAGGACATGTTCACACGAGGAGGAGCATGGTGGGGTGGGCATGTAGATGAAACGACATCTGTTCCTGTCCTTGGTCCTTTGTGTTGATTTTAAGAGGCTATGGAGAAGGAGGTGAGAGGCAGAGCTGATGTATCTGGGTGAGAGGACTGGTATGATACCGGGCACAAAGCGGGGGACCCCAGGATATCCCCTGGCCCCTGAAATATTCTCTGTCAGGCCGTTTACAGGACCAGTTTGCCAACCCTCAGAATAGGGCCTCGAACATCACAAGGGAATTCCTTGAGCCCTTACTACCTGCAAGGCTTGGACTCAAAGTTGAAGACATAGTCCATGGCTTCAAGAAGCTTAGCCCTCCTCATCTCTCCACGGAAGGCCTGAAAGTTTAGGAAACATACAGGACCAGTCCTTGGCTCAGCACTCACATGACAGCCCAGCTCAGAAGCGAGGCCCCTCTCCCGGCAGCCCTGTGGGCGGTGGAAGCGGCCCCTTGGGCGCCTGTGCGAGGAGGAAGCACGGGGACTGCCTGGTGATGAGCGCTCGGCCCCAGCTGTGGGTGCTCCTGAGGTCTTCACGAGGAACTCTCTGGAAAGCCTGAGCGATGTGCTGGGTGGGCGCAGGGCAGGCCACGCTCTGGCCCCGTCACTGGACGTTACTGGTGGAGGGCGGCTGAGGTGGTAAGCACAGGGGCTTACCATTTCATCTGACAGTCCTGCCCGTAAACTAAGCTCCCTGACCATATTATTTCTGTCTCGTCTAGTTAATTTGGCCACAGACAATACATTAACGAATAGATGTGGCTGAGTTTCAATAAAACTTTAGTTGTAAAAACTGATGGCTGGCACTTCCTTGGCGGGCCAGTAGTTAAGACTTCCACTGCAGGGATTGCGGGTTTGATCCCTGGTCAGGGAACTAAGATCCCGCATGCTGCGATGCTGCCAAAAGAAAAGAACAAAGCCAGATGACAAGTCATTTTTGACCCAAGGGCCATAGTTTGCAGACTCCTACCCTATATATAATATCAGGGAAAGAACAAGAACATCCTGTCTTAGAATCAAATGCTACCTTGGTCCCTTACAAGCTGTGTCCTCCAGGTGAGTATGCAACCTTTTTCTAAAAAAAAAAAAAAAAAATTTATTTATTTTTGGCTGCGTCAAGTCTTAGTCTCAGCACACGAGACCTCTCATTGTGGTGTGCAGGCTTCTCTCTCTAGCTGTGGTGTGCGGCCTCCAGAGCTCGTGGGCTCTGTACTTTCAGCACATGGGCTCTCTAGTTGGGGCAGTCGGGCTTAATTGCTCCATGGCATGTGGCCTGACCAGGGATCAAACCCGAGTCCCCTACATTGGAAGGCAGATTCTTAGCCATTGGACCACGAGGGAAGTCCTGATTATACCTCCTTTTTGAGCTTTAGTTCTCTAAATATGGGCTTCCCAGGTGGTGCTAGTGGTAAAGAACCCCAAATATAAAGTGGGGATGATAGTTGTCAAGATCGCTTTCAGGATTGCTGTAGAGTTACATGAGATAGTGCGTGCAGAGCATAGGCACATAGATGGAGGAGGGGCTCCAGCACTGCTAGTTTTCACGGAGCACAAAGCCATCCAGAGCCCCAGAGCCCAGCTTCCTTCCCTCAGGCCTGTCCAAGGAACAACACGAAAGAGCAGGAGACAAGATTTTTTAAGGGCTGACAGAATGAAATGCATGGGACTTTGATTTTATCTCAACACAAGTTCTGGGCAGAGACGAAATGTCCCTGGCCCTCCCTGCACACAGCCTTCAGGTGTCAGTTGAATAGCATCTTGGTTTTATTACATCCATCACAAGGAGCTTAAGGCTTCCAAAAACACAGTCCTAGACAGATGTCAAGCCTGTCTGGGGATTAGAAATATCCTTTTCCATTAAGCATAAATTAACTTAATCACCAGGTATGAAAGATACGCAACATAAACAGCATTCCCTGCAGCTTTCATTAAAATTAAAAATCTATTTAAAATTTACCTTGTATTTTCTAGGACCCGGACCCCTTCAAAGAGATAATCTCTGCTGTAAATTTTTACACTGACAGAGTGGCAAGATGAATGGGCCGGGGACAGTGATGTACTATGTAATTTAACTTTGCCTCCTGGTCTTCTTTTCACCAACGGATGTATCTGTACGTCTTAAAGAAATAATTAGTCTCGGTAAGATCTGGCCTTTGACCATTTTCAGAAGCAGTCAGGCTGTTCCCCAATAAAATGAAACTCGGAGTCGAGATGACTAGCAGCAAGGTTCTTCAAATCTTGTTGTTCTGATCCATGCCGTAGAAAGTGCTCTTAGGAAAAAACAAACAGAAAGAGAGGTATCAGCAATGCATCACCCGGAGATCGGAGACAGAACCCCCTCCTTGACTTGGCCTCTGTTTCTCTGGAGTGGAGAATGGAAACAGTGACCAGGGTCATTGCATTCCTTATTAACATTGCAGGAAAGACCCCTGTGAAGGAAACCCAGCTGAGTCAGAGTGGTGTTGTAGACGGAGCATTGAAGGCAGACAAACCTGTCTTCAGATACTGGTTCTTTTTTTCAGACTCTGATCTTGAACAAGTCATATATTTCCTCTGAGTTTCAAGGTCCTAGCTGTAAACGGGGGTGAATAATGTTCACCTTCTAAGATCATTGTGAAGGTTGGAGATAACGTTAGTGCCTAGAACTCATCACCTCCCAGGTGCTTGCTAAATGCCTAATATTATTTATACGTGTAGTTGTTGAATATCTGAATCATGCCAGATTCGAGAGAGAGTGCTGAGGATGCAGAGAATCATAAAATATAGCCAACGCTCTTAAGGTGCTCACAGACCCAAGAAGGGATTGAGACACAGAAATAAGAGAATCTCAGCTGAGGGTGACAAGTCCAACAAGGTACAGGGGTGACACAGAGAAGGGAGTGGTGACATCTGCTAAGTTTTAATGACATAGAGAGGCTGGCATGATACCTCAGCAGAGAGGGGCATTCTGAGCAGAAAAATGTAATCAAAGTGTTAGTTGCTCAGTCGTGTCCGATCTTTGCGACCCCATGGACTATAGTCTGACAGGCTCCTCTGTCTGTGGAATTCTCCAAGCAAGAATACTGGAGTGGGTAGCCATTTCCTTCTACAGCAGATCTTCCTGGCCCAGAGATAGAACCTGGGTCTCCTGCATCGCAGGCAGATTCTTTACCGTCTGAGCCACCAGGGAAGCCCAGCAGGGATGGCTTAGGCAAAGGCAAAGGCATGTAGAGAGGGGTCTCATAAGTTGGAGGATTATAGGCAGAATGGTTTTCCAGACAGGAGTAGGGAGGGAGAACCATGAGGACAGAGTGTCCCTTGATGTGGGCGCGTCCTCTAGGGAGCTGGATTCGAAGTGCACTGAATACTCCTCAGCTGGGCCAGCTAGGCCGGGCAGGGACCACAGGGTGCCCGCCACCCCACAGAGGTATGTAAAACATTCAGACCAGAAGGTGTATCTTCTAGAAGGAACTCCAACTCTTACTTCAGTGGAGTTGCAGATAGGAGAGGAAGTAGGTGGTAGAGCTGAATTAGCACTGGAAGAGGGGGTCCAGATGGCCAGACCCCAGTCCCTGGGCCACCTTCCGGCCTGTGACCTCACCTACTTCTCCCAGGTGGAGGAGTGCTGTGTCTTCCTCAGATGTCTGTTGAGTAAATGCTCAGACGTCCCATATGAGCATCTTTATCCTGCCTCCCTAGCAGTGTCGCCAAGGACCAGGGGTAGTACAGGGGTGAACACACCTGGCACAGTCTCAGGGTTTATTCAAATATGGGTGTGTGATCATCACTGTAATCGTGAAAGAGTTGTACACCAATCAGAACTTGCACCAATGTTGAAAAGCCAGTTTCCTCACCTATTAAAAAAATGTCTATATGATTACCACTGACTCTGTCATTGAACAAACCCAGCACATGCCCTTTAAAAATACAAAGAAATGCAAACCACATAGTTACATTTAATGATTTGCCTTCTTAGTATTGCAAAAATGACTTATTAGTCAAAACAATGATTATATTTGAGACTATTAAAGGTATCTGGGTTGTTTCCTATGAAATCTAAAAAATGTTAATTTATGGGGGGAAAAAAACCCCACTGAACTTGTACCTACCTACAAAACAAGCATTATCTTAAAAACAACGTTTCCCCACGCATTTTCAACTGTCTTGACAGCTCAAAACGTCAGTTTCTCTCCAAACCCACAACCCTTTGTTTTAACGTTAAATGTTTTCTAAAGAAAACCGCCGCTGTCCCAGGCTAGAATTGGTGTTTGGTTGGAAGTTGTAGTGATAGTGCACTGTTTTCCAAACTGTTAGACTCAGCTGATGAGGAAGCTGTGAAGGAGTTGAAAAGCTTCTAAAAAGCACTGTACAAAATACAGGGACGGTTACTGCAGAGGCAGAATGTTAGAGGACTGTTATTCTGAGGATGAGAATTGAAACCAAGTCACACTGCTCACAGCAGATAAATAACCTACTTTGGCCCAACTGATGGTTAAGTGATCTCAGATGTGCCTTGAGAGAGAGTGTCCAAATATGAGCCTTACCCAAGGTCATGTGCACAAAGCAAGCAGATTGGTTTCCCCAAGGACCTGCTGTTGGGGCTTCTTAAACTACCAGCATTCAGAATCTACAGAGGATAGGAGACCACAGTCCTACGATGTCGTCCTGCACTTGACCCTGTATTGTGCGGACCAACTGGTTCCCCACCCTGGGCCTCAGTTTCCTTACCTACCCTGGGCCTCAGTTTCCTAGTCCGTAAGCTGAGTAGTCATCTCTGCCCTGCTTCCAGCCTTGCTGTAAGGATCCAGTGAGGTGATGAGTACAAACAGAAGCGTGGAGTCCCAGAAAGGATCTTTAAGGTGTGTCTTTAGCATTCCCCACCCTGACCCTGGCGACCCTACGTGCCCCTTTCCCTTCTCTACGCCCTCCAGATTTCTCTTGTTTGGAAATATCACTCGCTCTGCTTCTGCAGAGCCGTCCCAGTTGGGCTCATCCCGGGGTTTCTCTAAGTCCCGGGAGACAGGGTCCAGAGAAGCCCACTCCAGCTCTGGCTCTGTTCCTTTATGTGTATATACATATATAATTTTATTTATTTTTGAATGTGCTGGGTCTTTGTTGTTGCACAGCCTTTTCTCTAGTTGAGGTGAGCAGGGGCTACTCTTCAATGCAGTGTGAGGGCTTCTTACTTCAGTGGCTTCTCTTGTCGTGGAGCAGAGGCTCTAAGCACATGGGCTTCAGTAGCTGCAGCATGTGGACCCAGTAGTTGGGGCTCCCAGCCTCTAGAGCACAGACTCAGTACTGGTGGTGCATGGGCTTAGTTGCTCTGCAGCCTGTGGGATCTTACCCAGATCAGGGCTTGAGCCCACATCTCCTGCATTGGCTGGAGGACTCTTTACGACTGAGCCACCAGGGAAGCCCCTCTGTTCCTTTCTTATTGAGCAGTTCTGGGCAAGTCTTTTCCCCACACTGGGCTTCATTTTCTGGGATCTGAAAATGAAGATTTGGCTGAAGTGATCTCTGAAGTCTCTTCCTACAGAAAACGAAGTCCCTGAGCACGTACAGTTCAGCCACAGCTGGTCCTTCTCAATACAGTGAAACCTGGGCTGTTGGAGACCCTCGGGGAAATGAGACTTTGATCCCCATATTTTCTGATTGGTCTTGTGTTTAATCCTTTAAGCACTGAACCCTTTCCCTTTTATTGGGAATATTAGCTTCTTAAATACATTTAGGCAAATTTGACTTTTTACTTGAATGATGATTTCGCAAACTGGTTTTAGATTGTTCTGTGATGCATTGGTGCCCCTGAAGAGCCCTGAGATGTCTTGCATCAGCTCCAGAGAGTTTTTCTGCTTCCTCCTCCATTTTCAGGCTGGCAGCTGTCACTGCATGTATGGCAGATTGCGTGACTGTGGCATCCTGGCTCATCCCTTCTATGAATATTAATTTTCTGGCTGAGCAGTGCTGTGTGACCGTCTGAGAATCAGAGCGCCATGTGTGTTAGAAGTGTGGGTAAAGTAAGAGTACATAGGTTTGGAGTGAGGCCCCAGGAGGCCCTCCTTCCACTTACAGGGCGGAACTTCAGGTCGTAAACTTGGAGATCGTGATTTTGGCTCCTCACTTGCCTCCTAGTTGTGTTCTGAGTACCTGGAGGAAGGGGTTGGGTGCCTGACTTCTGATGGGGAGATTTCTCTGCTGCCTGGTATTCTCATGGTGATGGCCTGGGTCAGCCCATACCCCAAATCTCTCCTCTCTCGCTGCTCCATCCCCATCTCTTGAGTTCCAGGATTGGGCTCTTTCCTCCCACACTCAGTTTGTTTATACAGGTGGTTTCCTTTGGGTGGAATCCAGGCTTTCCTCTCTTCCTCTCTGCCACCTAGAAGGCTCTAACCAAGCCTTTCGTCTCTCAGTCACCTGAGAGCCTCAGGAGCCTGCCCTGCACTCCCAGGGGAGCAGAGTCCCCACGGTCCCTGTGCCCACCTCTCCATCCACACTTACACCATGTGGAGTGAACTCTCTGTGGGTAGATCACACCTCCGCCCAACACGAGCTCCTCCAGAGCTAGAACTCCCTTGTTCAGCTTTGTATCTAGTACCCATCTCAGTGCCTGGCACATATGACGTACTTGAGTAGGGTTGGAAGAATGAATGAACAAGCAAACGGACAAACAAATGAATGAATAAACTGACTGCCTGCTGTGGGCTGAATTGTGTCACACCCTCCCCCCTTAAACTTGTGTTGACGTTGTAACCCCCAGTAACTGAAAATATGACCTTATTCTGAGCATAGGGGCATTGGATAATCAAGTTAAAATGAGATCATTATGGTGGCCATAGTCTGTATACAGAGTCTGTATACATATGCCTGGCGTCTGTGTACAGAGAGGAAATGTCAGGCAGAGGCACACACAGAAGAGAAAACAATATGGGGACACAGGTAGTTGACAGCCATCTACAAGCCACAGAGAAAAGCCTGGAACCCCAGCTCCTAGGTGACAAGCCACATCTCTACTTGGTGGTCCTTATAATGGATGTTCCAAATACTTGAAGGGACCTGTGACTGAATGGACAGGCAAATGTAGAGATAAGTAGAGAAAACCACTGCTGACATGAAAAATGACTTTATCAGTCACTTCAATATTTTATGAATTTCCGGCGCAATAGCATCAGAATGGAAGATGGATGATTTTTCTCTGCTCACGAAACACGAGCATGTGGCAGGCTCTTTCACGAGCATGAAATCTTACACTTGGTGAGCTAGGGTAGTGGTTCCTAACCTGGACCCGTGAAAGCCCAAGGGAGTGCCATTTTGATGTAGGTCTGCATTGGCACTGCCCTCACCTGCATATCTGTCCCCTGCCTCACGCACTTCAGAAGAGAGAAACAAAGAGTCTGATAAAATGTAGGAACTGGGCCGAGCTCTCAGGTGACGTACTCCAGGCTGCGGAATTTGCAGATGGGAAAACTGAGGTGGTTAGAGGGGAACGGACTTCCCTGGAACTCAGGCTAGCCTTGGGAATCTGAGTCACCCGCGCCTCCTGCTCATCCTTCCACCCACCAGAAGCTTTCCCCTCCCTCCTCTTAAGTGGTCCATGTGCCCTCTGCCTGGATGCTTGGCATCCGTCTCACCTGCCCAGATGGCCCTTTTCTTTGTTCTCCCTCTTCTTTTCCTCCTTTCTCCTTCCCGTGGCATGTTTGGTTATCCTTTTTATACAGATGACATCACGGAACCTCACAAAGGTTAAGTAACTTATCAGTGTCACAGAGTTACTCATCAATAGCGTGGTGATGATGGTTTTATCCCCAGCCATCTCACTCCCAAACTTTCCACCACACCATGCCTCTTCTTAATGGATCTTTATCCCTAGGCCTTCGACATTTTATCCCAATTATGTAGAACATATTTTAAAATATCCATTTGGTTAGAAGTAATAAATTGTTCATGGCAAACCAGCGTGCGTGTGAGAATCCCTAGAGGAATCTGCAGTAAGATGTAGCAGATTTCAAAGGTCTGACTCATCCTTGGAAGGTTACTTCGGAATGGAAATGAGTGAGCCGACGCTCAAGATGTGGCCAGGGCTGACTCGTGGAGTTGGCTGGAAGGTACCTTGAATGATTTGTAGCTGACTGACTAAAGGGGGTGGTCTTTAGTTAATGGAAGACCAGATGATCTGTCCTATGTTGGTTTTTGCATGTATACTTACTCTCACCTGTGGATAACTGTTTAGTAAGACCATGCGTGCATGTGTGCTAAGTTGCTTCAGTCCATGGGATCCTCCAGGCAAGAACACTGGAGTGGGTTGCCATGCCTTCCTCCTTCAGGGGATCTTCTCGACCCAGGGATCGAACCCATGTCTCTTATGTCTCCTGCACTGGCAGGTGGGTTCTTTACCACTAGCACCACCTGGGAAGCCCTTGGAAACCTCTATTTGTTGTAGATTTTGCCATGAGCTCTGGGATGGTAGGAAGAACTTCTTATTCCTCCCTGGATCCCATCATCTAGCACAGTCCTACTGTCTGGAATGTACTCCATAAATATCTGTAAAATATCCAGTGAATTTTCCTTTCATTTTGGAACCATGGACATTTTAGAAGAAATACTCTCTTCTTTTGGCCATTGCTCTGAGGACGGCCTGTGGGCTGTCACTGGATTTCCTTCCATTTCCCCTTTTGGAAGTGTTCTGTGTACCAGATTCCTAACAAGGCCCAGCCCACATGCTTACCGGCAAGCTGAACATCAATCCTCATCCTGTTATGAGTTTACTTCTATGCTTAGTCTTGGGAACCACACCAGCTTTTGCCTTCTAGGAGCTCCCAGCCGAGTGGGCGACTTGACAAATAATTCAAATACAAAAAGACCGAAGCAAGTGTTAAATGAGACACTTGCGATGAGCTTGTGAGGAAGGGTGATTGATTCTGCCTGGAGGAATCCAGGGAGGGTTCATGGGGAAGACAGATATTAAGGAAAATTTATTACATAAATGGATTCTGAGCAGCTGACATCCCAAGTTCATAATCTGCACGAGAAACTCAAAAATAGAGTTCACTGTTTCCAATTCTGGTTGTTTAGGGTGCTGACTCAGACCCAGATTCATAGCATTGAGAAGACAAGTCTAAAAAATAATTAAAGATACAAATCTCAATGACTATTTCCCATTATTGGGAAAGTGACTGTGGGTCACTTGAAAATATTGCTTAATCTCTTCACTTCTAGTTTCACACACTCCTATGTGAAATATTTTTAAACCCATATTTGTGTAGAAATTAATAGAAAAATGTGTCATCCTATTTTATTGTGATCTCAGTAGTTAACTTCAGGGCAAACAAAAGATTATAGATAGAAAAGCTTTGAATTGGAGGCTACGAATTTATTCCTTAGTAACTTACTAGGGTTATAGACTAAAGTCAGATTATCTATCGAAGGCCTTAAAAATGTTAATAATTGTTGACTCAGAAATTTCACTTCTGGGTCTTTATAGGGTGAGAAAAATTTATTGTGCTCTTCTAAGGAGTGAAAAATCCGAAATGATCTAAATGTCCATTAACTTGGGGGATAGTCGTTCAGTCCTTAAAGATATCTATAAATAATTTTGGTGATATGGCAAAATGCTTATAATAAAATGTTAAATATGAAATCAGGCTACAAAATTGTATGCATAGTAAGATCTCAACTATGTGAAAAAATTATATTCATAGAAGGGAAGAAAATTTACCAAAATATTAAAAATGATCATTTCTAGATGGTGAGATTATGTATGAGAGTTTTGTTCTCTTACCTACATATTTCTACATTTTTTGTGTCTTTTACAAAGAGATATGATTTTTCAATAATAACACCAACAATATTTGAAAGGACCCCCACAGCCTGACCCAGTGGGTAGGAACATACATCAGAGGAACGTATATTCTGAGGTCTGGGGCCCTGGGCAGCATGGTACAGAGAGTTAGCAAAGCTTTTCAAATGAAAAAGCACCACCAGACTTGGATTCACTGGGGTCCATGGCTACGGGTCTGTGATGGCCAGAGGAGCATGGAAGGCCAGGCATAGGCAACCAGTCATAATGACCTCCTGGTTTCATGAGCTCAGATCATTCACAGCGAGACCCAGAGAGCACGAAGGAGTGTGGACAATGGTGTCTGCTGCCCTGGTGGAGGAAGGTGGTGAGGAAGGAGGAAGAAGCAGGTCAGGACCTGGCGGGACTGAGTCGCAGAGGCAGGAATGGGCTTCCCTGGTGACTCAGAGGTAAAGGATTCGCCTGCCAACACAGGAGACACAGGTTCAACCCATGATCCAGGAAGATCCTACATACCATGGAGCAACTAAGACCATGTGCCATGTGCCACAACTATTGGGCCCAGGAGCTGCAACTACTGAAGCCCGTGCGCCCTCAAGCCTGTGCTCTGCAACAGAGAGAAGCCAGCACAATGAGAAGCCTGTACCCTGCAATGAAGAGTAGCCCCAGCTCACCACAGCTAGAGAAAAGTTCACGCAGCAGTGAGGACCCGGCACAGCCAAAAGTAAAGAAACAAATAAAATTTTTTAAAAGTAGGCAGGGATAATGGTCAGGGCATCCAACAAGTGGGAAACTAGCAAATGAAACTGACCTCCTCTAGGAGGATGGGGCTGGGAGCTGCTAGAGCTTGAGGTTCAGCTTAGGCCTGAGGATTCCAGGCTGACAGCAGAAACAAGACTGTGGCTCGTGTGTCCGAGGATCCAGGTGCTGGACCAGGCGTGGCCCAGACTGGACAGGTCTGAGCCAGCCAGTGGAGCCTCAGGACTATGGGACTCCAGCTTCGAGGGGCTGGCTGATGTGTCTAATTGAGCAGTGTATCAAACACATAATAATATATGAACCGAGCTGTTTTAGATATCCCTTTGATGATCATTATGAAATGTGAAAGTATTCTTAGCTGTGAGCATCTTCTTCAAAGAGAACATGCTGTTTCCAAAGAGAGCACTGTCATGAATGTGGGAATTCCAGCCACTTGTGTTTCATTTCAGACTTTTTGTGTGAAGCTGAGTTGGGCTGTGTGCTTTGCCCATGTTGGATTTGGTAGCCCCGCGCTATGCTGAAAAACCTGCAAAACCCTTGCTGTAAAGTGACGGAATGGATATCTTTCCATTCGAAGCAAAGAAGAAAAAAAATGCACCTCAGTATTTCCTTTAAATATTTCACATTTACCTAATCCTTTCAATTACACTGTGGCTTCTGTTCTCCATGACAGATTTAGGAAGTATAGACATGGCCAACCCAGAGAAGTTGGTTATTGTCCTAAGCCAGCCACTATCTGTACCTGGGTGTGTGTGTGTGTGTGTGTGTGTGTGAACAAAATGAGTGTTTTATAACATTTAATAAAATATATATATGCATAATCTCATATTTTATATATTTTTGTATATATATATATATATATACAAAGTATCACTTAATGTTCACAACAACTTTGCAAGGGCGATTTTATCTATATTTTTATGTCATCTAGTCGCTCAGTCATGTCTGACTCTTTGTGATTCCATGGACTGTAGCCTGCCAGCCTCCTCTGTCCATGGGATTCTCCAGGCAAGAATACTTGAGTGGGTTGCCAGTTCCTTCTCCAGGGGATCTTCCCAATCCAGGAATCTATATTTTAAAGATGAGAAAATAGAAAGTGAAAAAGCGAAGTGACTTGCCCAAAGTCACAGCATTTCAGCGTCACTGTTGGGATCTGAACCCGACTAGGGTGAGTGTCTCTTCCTCTTCTGGCTGTGCTCCCGCTGAACTGGGGTCCATGCGGCTACCTGCACAGGCCCTCCCGGCCCCTCACTGAGTCCAGGCATTTCCCTTCCCACAGATGAGAAGCTTGAGTCACTCCTGTTGGGAATGATTAGAAAAAGGTCTGGGCATTGGGAAGCCAAGGGGGACCAAGGAGAGGAGCAAGGCGTCCCTCTCCTTGGAATGGTGGCAGCTCCAGCTGCGGTGGAGACAAGGGCGCTGAGGGACCGTGCAGGGGACTCTGGACACCCACACACGTGTCAGGAGGATGCCCTGGTGAGGGGGCGATGGGGTGGGCTCTATGGCCTGGAGGTAGGAGGTGGGGCTGAAGTCCCCCTGCGCTAATTACAGATGAGAATGTGGGGGCAGGCATGTTGGAAAATTGCTGAGTATCTAAGCACCTAACTGAAGGCGGGAACATTACAAGCTTTTCACACTCACAGCTTCCTGTGGCTCTGCTAGGATCCAGAAGGTAGAATTCAACAACTCTTAGATATTCATTTAGAGATGTCTGAAGCTTTAGGTGCTGGAACACACACACACACACACACACACACACACACATCCCGAAACATAACACAGAAATGAGACTCCACGTAAACACTGCTTCGCAGAAAAGCCAAAAAGATCCCAGGCATCTTGTTCAAAATGCAAGGGAGAAAGATCCTGAAAATCATCTAGAGGGCAAAGTGTGACAACTTCTTGTTCCTGAATTTAAGATATAGAAGCCCAACCTAATGGGTATTATTTAGTCCTCACCCTTTATTATTTTCTTTCGATGAACAGAGAATTTTCATAAAGGTCTTTGATCAATTTGTTCCCACCCTTGGTCCTCCTAACTTCTCTTCTCCACCATGAATTCACCCATCTTAAATATTTTAGGAATCTGCCCTTGAGATTTGGGGAACAGAAGAGGTTTCTGTGTCTCGGCACTGTCCACAGCCTTTGGGAGCTCTCTCCTTGTACCAGTCATGAGCTCCTTGCAGGCAGACACTGTGCCTTATCAATTTTAGATGCCCTGTGCCAGGGTTCAACACAGAGGAGGTGCCATGTGCCAACCTGCTCGGTGCCAACGTAAGGATGTTTAGGACCTACGGTTTTGTTCAAACCATTTGCACAAACGCGGTCTCCAGGTCCTCACTGCTCTCTCCCCACGGATGTTTGCAGGCCAGGCCAGGGGAGGCCCTCCGAGCCCCCCAGCACTTACTCTGTAGGAGTTACTTGTATTTGTCTCGTGCAAAATGGTTTGCAAAAACTAGTTCATTATGCTTTCTGATTGCAGCTTTCCAGATATCTATATGGACAGAAAAGACAGATTCTCTCCAGTTTCTGAAAGAATGTCTTCATTGAAGCTTCAGCTTTCAAAGCTTTCCATAGTCAGGTACTGGCCAGTTGAGTGGACATAGCTGGAGTTGCCTGTGTCTCCCATACCTATAGCCATGTCTCCCAGTAGAGGGTGGTCCATCTGGCACGGGCAGAGGAGTTGGCGTAGCAGGGGTTGAGATGGAATCAGAACTATCCCTGATTCTCCCTTTATGAGCGGGAAACAACACGGCAGAGTTGGGGAAAGACCGGTTTTGGTGACACAGAGAGACTTGATTTGAACCCCTCTCTTGCCATTTATCTGCTGTGTGACTTTGGACAAGTTCCTTATCCTCTCTGAGTCTGGAGGTCCTCATCTGTCAAATGGAGATACTAGGACCCAACTCCTGGGATCCCTTTGAGAGTTCAAAGTAATTTTTTGTAAAAATATGATGACAGCTATGTTAAACCTTATATACCACACACACGTACATTTACACACTCACGTGGAGATGGATAGACACACAGATAGAGGAGAAATCCTGAAAAGAAAACACCACTGTGTTAACAGTGGCTAGCTGTGTGTAGGTGGAAACAAAGGGTGAATTTTTTCCCCCTTTCTCTGCTTTTCCATGTCTTTAAATATTTTTTCCCATGAACATATATTGACTTTATAATTAGAAAGATAGAAAGAAAACCAAGAAGCATAAAATGGGGGGGAAAAGAAATAATATGCATTAAGTACCAGGCATAAGTTGGCACCCAGTAAATGGTAGCTATTTTTACTAATTAGTCATTATGCCTAATAATAATAATTAGGAGTAATGATTTCCTCTGGGACCAGAGGTTGTGAATTAGTCTGTTGGTGGCTAATGACTCACAGTGAAGGGGAGTTCTGGGTTCACTTCCAGCCGGGGCCACCCCCCACTCATCTCCCTGATCTTTCTGCTGACATGCTGAGCTCCTGGGCTCCCCAAGCTTGCTGATGCTGCGTCCTTCCGCCCGAAGCGCCGAGCCTAGAGCTCCTGTGCCCAAGCCCATGGGCAGATGGCAGAGGTGTTCCCCGGAGGGGAACTCTGCACGGAGGGGCTCATTCCAGGAGAGCAGCAGTGTCTGTGGTAGGACGCTGCCGTCCCTGTGTTGATAGCAGGTCGTCTGTCTAGGGAGACAGTGAGAGTGAGAGGTTCACCTCTGTTTTGTCTGTTTGAATAGCAGAGAAGGTTCTTGGTAAACACATTGCCCAGCATTTAAAACTAACTTGATGCTGCTTGTTGGAAGATTATACAAAGTAAAAACGTGCCCCTCTCGCTTCAATTGGGCTTCCCTGGTGGCTCAGTAGTAAAGAATCCACCTGCCCAATGTAGGAGGCTTGGGTTCGATCCCTGGGTCGGGAAAATCCCCTGGAGAAGGAAATGGCAACCCACTCTGGTATTCTTGCCTGGAAAATCCCATAGACAGAGGAGCCTGATGGGCTACAGTCTATGGGGTTGCAAAAGTGTTGGACACGATTTAGTGACTAAACAACAACCGCTCTCTTCAATTATCAGTATAGTGATGAAAATGATCCAGATTTAACCCAAATGAGAGTTTAAGACTAAATGATCAAATTCTTCAGGGTCCAGTAGGTTCAACCAGAGAGAAATAAAATTCTGCATTGAGGACAGAAAAAGCGAAATCCCAAATTACCTGTGTGACTGTGGGTAGGTCAACCTCTCTGAACCTGTGCCCTCAGGTGTAAAAAGAGAGATGGGCATAGATCCTTCCTGATGTCCCCAGAAGTGCTCAATTCCACAACAGGCTGATTATAAATGCAGTCGGTTCTGAGATGAAGGTGGACTTGGAGGTTTTCTCTGCTCAGCGGGCCAGCTGCCAAAATGTGATGTGGGTAAGGCAGGACAGAGCAGGAATTCTCTCTGGGGCGGACACTTACTGGTGTGGCCCCCAGAAGTGACACATGATGGCAGGGCTTCAGCCAGAGGCTCCCAGAACAATGGAAGCAGCAGATCCTGCCCGAGTCCACACCCTCCTTATTCTGAGACTGAGCTGCTAGGGGTTAAATGCCCACCGTATGCCAGGCCCCGTGGCAGGTAGCACGGTAGCGGGTGTCTCTCACCTTTGGGCACCTGCAGGACCAGCCGTGCCTGGTTTCACGGGTGAAGCAGCTGAGGCTCCAGTGGTTGGCTCCCCTTCCTTACTATTCGTTTTCTGCGCACCTACTGTGTGCTCGGGCCACGGCCTTGGGAACCGAGAGAGCAAGATGACCTCCCCTCTCAGGGCTGGCGGTTTAGGAACAGCTACGGACAAGTAAATGGTTGATCATGGTCCCATGTGAAAAGGGCTCCACAAGAGGCGGAAGTGGGGTGTTGTAAAGCATGGTGGAGGGCGAGGTGGGGAATGGCGTTCCAGGCAGCGGCCACAGCACGTGCAGAGGCCCTCGGCCAGCGGGCGGCAGGTGGACGTGGCCAGCGGTGCTGTCTGCCTGGAGTTTGCATAGGAACGTGGTGGGATATGAGCGGGAGCAGGACACAGAGCCAGAACGTGAAAGGAGTCGACCAGGCCAGAGAGCGAAGGCTCTGACCTGCAGGCCGAGAGCGGCTGGCCATTCACGCATTCCTGCACTCAGCCAGTATTTGCTGAGCGCCAGCTCTGTGCCAGGACCGAGGAGTCATTAGTGAACGAAGCATCGAAAATCCCCGCCTGTGCGCAACTGACGTAGTTTACTGGGGTGAAAGGACAAGAAGCAGACAATAAACAAAATAAATGAGTACAGTTTCTATTCTGGTAGTGATGAGTGCTGTGGAGAATGAAGCAAGGAAGGGACTCGGGGCACTGGGGAAGTGTGGGTTAAAGCTGTGAGCAGGGAGGTCGGGAAGGCCTGTCTGAGGAGGGGCTGTCGCCACAAGCACTGGAAGGAAAGGAGGGGGAGATCCAGGGTAGGGTCTCGGGGGACACGCTCAGATCTGCAACTTAGCTGTGATATGGAGGGTGTGTCAGCAGGGAAGGTTAGAAGCCAGGAGACTAGCGAAGGGGCTTTTGGAATTCAGGCGATCCACCGATGAGGTGGCTTGGATTACGGAGCAAGCAGTGGGGATGGGCAGAGTGGGTGAATCAAGGTGACAGCACAAGGCTGGGCTACTCAATGTGGGGGTGAGGGACAATGGATCTCTCTCTGGCTTCTGACCCAGGCATGGGCCTCTGCATTTGGACAAAGCTGGAGGCTCAGGTGTGGGGTGCTGCTGCTGCTGCTAAGTCGCTTCAGTCATGTCTGACTCTGTGCGACCCCATAGACTGTGGCCCACCAGGCTCCCCCGTCCCTGGGATTCTCCAGGCAAGAGTACTGGAGTGGGGTGCCATTGCCTTCTCTGCAGGTGTGGGGTAGAAGACCCCAAAAGATGAGCCTCAGTTGTCCACACACACCCATGTTCACAGAAGCACTATTCATGATAGCCAAAAAGTGGAAGTCACCCAGGTATCCACTGACAGATGACTGGATAAACAACATGTGGTCTATACACACAATAGAATATTATTTAACTTTTAAAAGGAGGGAAATTCTGACACAAGCAGTCATACAGAGGAGTCTTATGAACATTGTGCTGAGTGAAATAAACCAGGTATGAAAAGACAGATGCTGCCTAATTCCACTTATAAGAGGTCCCTAGAGGAGTTAGGTTCATAGAGACAGAAAGCAGAATGGTAGTTGCCAGGAATGAGAGTGGAGGGGGGTGGGATATGGGGAGTTAGTATTTAATGTTTATGGAGTTTTAGTTTGGGAAGATGAAAAAGTTCTAGAGACGGACAGTGGTGATGGTTCCATGATAATATGAATGTACTTCATGGTACTATATCCATACATTTGTAAATTTTATTAAAATATTAAAAAATATTTTTTAAAGCAGTTTGCCCCAAATCCCACAACCAGCAAGTCCAGCCCCCTTCCAAGGGTCCTCTCATACCCTTACCTCTTATCCTGAGCTCTCTGCCTCTAGCTGTTCCCCATCTCCTAGACTGGCTGGGGTCACCAGAGAAAGTTCCTTAAATCTCTGGGCCTGTTTTCCCTCAGGAGAGGAAAAACACGGTGTAGTTGTGAGGATTAGATGAGCTCAGACACATCACAGGCCTGGCAGAGAGAAAATTCTCCTTACATCTCATTACATTTTATTACTGTTCTTATGTCAGCTTGGCCTGACTTTGGTAAAACAGCACAGCCTGGAATCCACGGTCCAGCGCTTGTGAGTTATGTGACCTTGGGTCACAAGCCACTTAACTTGCCTGAGCCTCAGTGTCCACCTATAAAGAAAGGTGAGAGTTCCTACCGCACTAGGAGGAAAAGTGAGAGTGTTAGTCACTCAGTCATGTCTGATCCCCCGGACTGTAACCTGTAAATCTCCTCTGTCCCTGGGATTCTCCAGGTGAGAATACTAGAGTGGCTGGCCAGTCCTCTCTCCAGGGGATCTTCCCAACCCAGGGATTGAACCTGGGTCTCCTGCATTGCAGGTGAATTCTTTACCATCTGAGCCACCAAGGAAGCCCAACCAGGGCAACACTCAATCATACCTGGATGCCATAGCCTCTAATAAACAGAGGTTATTACTGTGTGGACCTGAGATGACAGTTAGGCAAGGGAAAAATGAACAGTGACATGACTTGTAAATTTAACATTTTTTCTTGATTTCCACACTATTTTGTAGGTAGAAACAGCACCTCCCTTCTGGTAATCTAGCTGTTCACAGAATCCTGAAATCACACCTTTGTGTTGGTTTCACTAACACATCAGTCTCTTGATTTGTCTTACAAAAGAGACCCATTCGACCATGTCTCAGTAATAGTCATGGGGCCACTGGTCTGGGCCTGGCTCTGAGCTACTGCCACAGAGCCAGCAGTGAGTCAGAGAGGGGCCCCAGCTGCAAAGAGCTGACCCAGGCTGTAGGAAGGGCCAAGGACATTGTCCCAGCAAATTGCAAGAGCAGTTGGCAAACCTGCATTCTTACCGTCCGTGAAAACCCAAGTGCCAGGAAACCTTGGATAAATCATTTCCTACCTCCAGAGCTCAGTCTTTTATCTACTTACAAAATGAGGACCTTGAACTTGCCAGTCTCTGACTTGAAGCTATTTCCTTTCGAAATGCCTTGATTCTGTTGCCCCAGTGCTCCCTTTGGGAGCAGCCTGCAGGATATTCAAGGAAAGTGGACCAGAGTCACAGCCTTCTGTGATCAATCAGACAGCCTGGTCTTGGGAGTTTCGTGACCAGCCAGGATGGGCCTGACCCATGGATGCTGGAGCTCCAGCAGCAGGTTGGTGAGGAACAGGAGAATGTCAAGAAGAGCCTAGGATGCAGAGATCCTGAGTCGAGATGGGAAGCCAAAGCTGCGAGGATTAGAAGCAAAGACTCCTCTGCCGGGGAAGCTCCCAGCTAACTGGGAGCTGGGCATGGCTTGAGGACCACTTTTGTGTCTCATCTGGGGGAGCTACCTGCTTGGAGGGTCTCAGGGAGTCTGCTTCATCGACCCACGTTGCCCTTCGACCTGCAGGACTGCATCCAGCACTTTCCTGATCACTGTCTGCCTTCTGGTCCTCCCTCTATCTCATGCCATGGCGCCATCTGCTCATTTCACATGGGACACACCTGAGCTTTCTTCTCTCAGGCTGGAATGGAGTCAAAACCAGCAAAGCTGTGTTCAGGGCCTGGGCATCTTTGGTATGTGCACCGTCATAGTGTTACCCAGTCAAATTCTCAGTAACCAACCCAAGTGGGGGAAGATAAACAGCATGTTATCCTTCAGCCTTGGCCACTGTCCATATGCATGGACCCGAGGAACCTGACCCCCTTGCAGAAGTAGGTGTGACCTTCAGAGGGACCAGAGTCTGAGCGCTCAGTACCTCCTGCCCGTCTACCCCGGATCGTTTCCCTATAGGCCAGAGCAGATGCGGCCCCAGGTCTGGAATGGCATAGGACACCGCTCCGGTTGCCCACGCGCAATCCATGTTCTTGAAGAGTCTGATGGGCTTCTGCCACTTAAGAAATTGATCACATTTAGAAATATTCAGCTTCAGCGAACATGTCATGGCTCTGTCAAGGAAAGCATACTATTATCTCTGGAGCTCGCCTGAAAGAACCGGCTTGTTCCTGAAACAGATGTTTTGTAAAACCTACTGTGACAGCCTCATCAGAGCTGGCAATGGGCCGATGCTTGGTTACCAGCCTCACAAGGGCACATACCTCCCAGTCGGCTTCCTGTGCATGCCACCCCTCCCCGACCCCCCTCCCCCCGCCCACCTCACCCCCCGGGCACCTAGGCCAGAGGAGAGACTCCCTGTGACTCCTCCTTCTGGTTCTTGGGTTCTGAAGCTAAATATTTTACCAGCCTGGGATTATTGTAGACAGAGGCAGCCAGCCAAGTGTGCCCTGGGGAGAAGTGTCCAAGATAATGACTCAGAATATATTTCATTTGGTCCAACCACCATTTATCGAGGACCTCCGGTGCACCAGGCACTGTTCTCGTTGCTTTCAGGAACATTACTTCACAGTAACTATTCAAGGTCACCCATTTCAGAGATGAGGAAACTGAGACCTCGTCCTGATTTCCTAGGCTTGCTGTAATAAGTTTGTCACCCACTTGGTGGCTTGAATCAACACAAACGTGCTCTCTCACAGTTCTGGAGGGAAGAAGTCTCAAATCTGAGGATACCAGCAGGTCTGTGCTCTCTCCTAAGGCCCGTGGGGAGAGTCTTTTCTTGCTCTTTCCAGATCTGAGTGGCGTTTCTTGGTTTGTGACAGCATCGCTCCTCTCTCTGCCTTTGTCTTCACACAGCAGCATCTTCTCTGTATGTGTCTGTGTCAAATGTCCCCCTGCCTTTCTCTTCAAAGGATATCTGCCACTAGACTTACAGCCTACTCTAGATGCAGGATAATCTCAAGATCCTTAGCTTGATTATATCTGCAAAGACCCTTTTCTAAATAAGGTCACATTGACAGATTCCAGGGGTGTATGGCCACGATTCGGCTCGCTGCAGACCTCTAGCTATTATCTGGTTGTGTCCCCAAGGCCACTCAGCAAGAAAGGGTTACTGTGGGGAGTAGACCCCGGCTGGCTGGCTCTGAGGGACCCTCAGTCAGTGTCTCCCTCCCCAGACAGTGTGAGGCAGGTCTCTGGTCTTAAGAAACCTGCAATTGGGTGGGAAGGAGCTTTGCATGTTGGTTATGAGGGAGTCCCATCGATCCAGATGACTTTGGGCAAGTTATGTCAACACTTTTGTATCTCAAAGGGAAAGTGAGTCATGTGGAAGATGGGCATCATAGTAAGAATAGCAATACTCTCCAAAGGCTGTGGTGGGGCCAAATGAGAGGGGCCTGAAATCAGCAAGATCCCAGGCACCCTGACTCCCCAGCCTCTGCCCATAACCACCATGCTCCATGCTTCCACCCGTAGGAACTCCTCAAATATTCGCATCAGAGATCCTCAATGAAAGAAGAAGCTGGTTGAGGCAGGGGATGGGAGATAGGTAGGGAATAAATTCTATTGCACTTAGATGCAAGGGGGACATCTGGATAGATTTGACTGGCAATTGTTGGACTTAGAAGGTGACTTTTATTTGGTTTTTGTTTTTATTTTATTTATTTATTTTTTTGGCTGTGCTGGGTCTTCCTTGCTGGACTCGGGCTTTCTCTAGTTGTGGTAAGTGAGGGGCTACTCTCTAGATGCGGTGCTTGGGCTTCTCACTGCAGTGACGTCTCTTGTTGCAGAGCACAGGCTCTAGGCACGTAGGCTTCAGTGGTTGCGGGCAAGGAGTTAGTGGCTCCATGGCGTGTGGGATCATCCCTGACGAGGGATCGAACCGGTGTCCCCTGAAATGGCAAGGGAATTCTTAACCGCTGGACCACAGGGAAGTCCAGAAGGTGACTTTTAAAAGCTACACAGAGGTTAAGAGTGAGGGAAAGAACAGAACATGTTTGCCAAGTTCAAGCGCTGTCAGAGATAAAAGCATTTTGTGGGAAGGGGCAGAGAGCAAACTAGAAAGGAGAAAATGAAAGTCATGTTCACACGCATTGGTTCATGGTCACAGCACTCCATTTTCCTGCCTGTAAAATGGGCGTGCTGCGTTTTCTTCCCAAGCTGTTGCTCAGGTTGCGTTAGATCACGGATGGGACATCGCTGCGGAGATTGCGCAGCAAACCGTTAGCAAAGGGCAGCAGGCGAGGGCCTTAGCCACGTCCCCCGATCCCAAGCACGACAGGAGAGGCACAGGGGCAAGCTTCCTAGCTCTGCGTCATGGCTGGGGAAGTAATAACTGCTCGTTCACTAGGTTTGAACTGGCTCTGATGGTGGACTCTAAATCTATTCATCATCACCCAAGGAACTGTATGATAAAAACTAGAATTTCTGCAGTCCCTGGCGAGGGGAGTACTTCTGCCACTGGTTTCTGATTTTTGAAAAAGCAGGCAGAACTCTTCTCTCGTGGACCTCGCGGAGTGCTTCTGCAGTGCCGTCCCCATGCCTGGGTGCCACCGCCCATGAGTCCTACTCGCCCTCCAGCTCGTGTGTCTGCAGGACGGGGGTCAGTCCAGCAATGTTGCCATGACGACCAAGAAAGAGGCCAGCCCTGACTTCGGCTCTTAGTTTCAGGGAAACTAAGTAACAGACTCTTCTGTTTTCTTTCTTAGAGGGGGTTCCCCACCATGTTCTCATTGGCATGGAAACCTTTCCCTCCCACCAGGTGAGGTCATCAAGTGGGGAGATTAATTTATTTGAACAGGCGCCTGGAGAGACCACTGTGAAAGGGGAGAGTGTCAGGACGCAATGGTTCTGGCCAGTGTGACATGATGAGTACCCTGCTCCTCGGGGAGGGGTGGTGGGTGGGCGCCATGGCCTTCAGACCCCAGTCTGTATGTGTCCAAGTCGCTGGGATTTTTAAGCTGCCTTGTACATGTGTGGCATTTTATGAGCTTCTTTATATTCGGTTTCCATTTAGTGCTCACTATGACCCTGTGCATTGATATTATTGTCCCCTTTTGCAAATGAGAAAGCTGATGCTCAGAAAGGTTAAGCACCTTTCCCAAGGTCACTCAGCGGGCAAGTGGCTGTGTTGGAGCTCAAACCCAGACCTGCTTGCTACGTAATCCCTACAACTCTTGCCCCTCTGACACCCCACCTTAACCTTGTACTTGAACTTACATGATCTCTTCCGGGTCTCTAGAGCCATCAGGGAGACATCGTCTAAAAAATGTACCATGATAACTAAACATTTAGTACTTCTGTGAGAAACACCGCTGCAAACTGTCTGGATGCCTGCTTGGGGAATTAGGCAATGACAAGAGAAATTAAATACCTTAATGGATTTTGACAACAACTTTATGTTGGGGGAATTCAAATTGCATAAAGAAAAAAAAAGTAGACTTTCTCTCTGGACCTGATTACTAATATGCATGCCTAATTTATTAGCTGCATTTTAAAAAATATAATTTTGTTAGGACTGAAGTTCTTGGAGGAAAAAAGGGTTGAGGGTTGGAGTAAGCAAGTTTCATCTTCTTGGAGGAGATTGGACTTGAGCTGACCTGATGTCCATGATTTTTTTTTTTTAGTTTATATGAATTTTTTAAAGTATTTTATTAATTAATTAATTTGGCTGCATTGTGTCTTAGTTGCAGCACATGGGATCTTCAATGCATCATGTGGCTCCCTTGTTGCATTGCATGTCCTCTCTAGATGTAGCAGTGAGTTCAGTAGTTACGGCACATGGGCTTAGTTGTCCCACGGCATGTGGCATCTTAGTTCCAGGACCAGGGATCGAACCTACATCCCCTGAATTGCAAGGTGGATTCTTAATCACTGGACCACTAGGATAGTCCCTGTCCGTGATTTTTGAGGGAGGATGTTCACTGAATACGTGTCAAGTGAATGATAACAATTACCATCGCTTTCTCACTTACTAAGCCCTGGCCGAGATGCTAGCCCCTCATTTTACATCCCTCCATTGAATCTGTCCACACCCCTGCAAGCGAGGTTTACTGTCTGTCTCCATTTTACAGAACAGAAATGGAGGCTGGACAATAGAGCCATTTCCCCAAAGCCATAGGCTTAGTAAGGAGTGGAACCAGAATGACTATTATTCTTGTTATCACAAATTATTACTGCTGCATTATTGCCCTAAGAGTGGCTTCAGAGAACCCGAAGCTGAAAATGACACCCAGAGTTCACCCTGCCCGTTTTCTTGCCTCCAGGCAAAATTACAGCAAATTCTTCATGTTATTTGTCTAAAAGAATACGGTTCTTGCACAGTCATTTATCATCAGCATGTCTTTTTTTTTTTTTAATTTTTTATCACCTATTAGATGTAGAGTACTGGGAATAAACATGGATTCTATTTTTGGCAAACTCAGTCTCAGGGGGAAAAAAGCCACAGACTTCAATGGCCATCATATAAGTCCAGAAGATGACACATTTCACAAGACAGCTGCCAGTGAAGTGCTGTGGGGAATCCAGAGGAGAGTATTTCAGGTAGGAGGGATCAGGGAAGCAAGCTTTGCAGGAGGAGCAGGATTGGGGCCTGGCTGCTGGTGAGCAGGGTTTAGCAGGACACAGGCTCCGGGACTTGGGGGCCACACATATCTCCACGTGTAACTGAGATCACCCAGGGAGACTCTGCGGGCAGGAAGCAGGTCAAGGACAGAGGCTTAGCAGACCATCTACCTCAAAAGGTCCTCAGAAGAAGAAAAGCACAGGATGGAAAAACACTTGGGAGAATGCAGGGGCTTAGAACGAGAGTTGCAGAAAGAGAGTGACTGACTGCATCGAACACTATGAAGAAACTGAATTAAGGAAAGGTCAGGGGGTTAGGAGGAGAAGGCAATGGCACCCCACTCCAGTACTCTTGCCTGGAAAATCCCACGGATGGAGGAGCCTGGTAGGCTGCAGTGCACGGGTCGCAAAGAGTCGGACACGGCTGAGCGACTTCACTTTCACTTTTCACTTTCATGCACTGGAGAAGGAAATGGCAACCCACTCCAGTGTTCTTGCCTGGAGAATCCCAGGGACGGGGGAGCCTGGTGGGCTGCCGTCTATGGGATTGCACAGAGTCGGACACGACTGAAGTGACTTAGCAGCAGCAGCAGCAGGGGGTTAGGCGTACGCGGAGGTCCCTGGTAACTTTTGAGAGGGCAGTCTGTTTGGAGCAGTAACAGCAGAAGCCAGTTGCTCACCCTGAGGCCAGGAGGGGCTCAGCACAGAGTGACTTTCTCCAGGTCACGCTCCACCCAGCAAGGGCTGTGATTCCAGTCCTAGTGGAGGGCTGGCAGAGAAACCCCCAGAGCTGCCCAACCTCACTGGAAGCCTGGGAAAAAAACAGACTCTCGGGAGTCACACAGACCCAGATCACCAACTGATAACCATGTGGGGGGGGGGGGGCTGTGACCTTGAGTATGCTTTATTTTTCCTGGGCTCAACTTCATCTGATAGATAGATAACAAGAGCTATTACTTCTTGAGTGCTTACGGCACACTGGGCATGCTTCTAAATGCTCTACATATATTAGCCCATCTAATCATCACAACAGGTAGATTTTTCATCCCAATTATAAAGATAAAGACACCAAAGCACAAAGAAGTTAAGACATTTTCCCAAGGTCATCAGCTAGTTATGGACAGGGCAAGGATTCTAGCCCAAGCATGATTCCAGAGTTTATGTTAATATATCTGTGCTAAGGTCTCAGCATAGCTTAGGCAGGATGATCAAGGCACAAGAAAGTTCCTGGCTCAATTAATTACTCCCTTTCCCTGACCAACCACAAATCTGAAGTCAGGGAGGCCTGGCCTGAGAGAGGTCTATGGGACCAGCTTCATGAGTCCTCACTGACCCTAGTGAAAACTGCATGCGGAGGAACACACACAGAATTGTCTTGCGAAGTTGGTTGCAAATGCCATGAGCCCCTGGGGCAGGGTCGAGTGAGAATGGTTTTGCTTTCAACACCAGCGCAGCAGAGATTGGCCAGCTGCCGCCCTGCAAGTCTGTGACAAGTGAAATTCACAAAGCGAACAGATTTCATCTGAAATCTGGAGGAAAAAGGATATTTGATCAGGATATGCCTACTGAATCCCTGAATAAGGGTTCACTGGGTGTACACTGTATACAAAAGGGAATTAGGATTACATTGGAAAGGAACTGGATTTGGATGAAATTGAATGCCAAGAAGAATTAGAGTCTGGGCCAAGGATGACTTCTTCACATGAGTTTTCCCACTTATTGTCTGGACTCACGCAGCCCTATACTTTGGTGCAGAGCTGTGTTTAAGCATTAAAATGCTTTGTGTCGCAGATAGGCTCTGAGTGTGTAATTAAAAGGATCCCCTCATTAGCAGAACTACACGACGCAAGCTCAAGTTGGCCTTTTCTGCTAATTTTGGAGGTGGTAAAACAGAGGCTAATACAACCACTAATTACAACCGTCATACAGACAGTGCCTCGCTGTCGCTTCCAGGAAATCTTTGTTCTCCCCAAATGTAGACAGGATCTTCCCAGTCACTGGGAAAGAAAAAGTGGGAGAAAGATTCATTCTGGCAACCAGGAGGAGGGGTGTGGCAGAGCAGGGGTTAAAAATGTGACCTCGGGAGTTAGGCTGCTGGGTTCCAGTCCCAGCTTCATCACTTAACCAGCTGACTCGACCTCTCAAAGCTTCAGCATCCTTAGATGTTGACTGGGGCTGAATAGCATGGTCGTGGGTACTCACTGAAAGGATGATTATTTTCACTGCCAGTTATTTTGAACACCTACTGTGTGTCAGGAACTGCGTGGGGGCTACAGTCATAAACTGTAGGTGTCATCCTCATGGGCTTTTAGCCTGGGGTGAGAGAAACAGTCATCAAAGAGACAGTTGCACAAATAACCATGTAGGTGTAATTGTGATAATGACTCTGAAGAAAAAATAATGGTGACGATGATGACAACGATGATGATGCTGTACAAAGCCTATAACATTCTATGTAAAGGCATGGTTGATTTAACTCTGGAAATTATGGGAAGTTTTTTGGAAAGGGTGATCCAGAATCTCAGATTTGAAAGATGAGTGTTTCTCATGTGGATAATTTGGGAAAAAGCCTTTACAAAAAGAGGGAAGGATGCCTCCAGGTGGTGCTAGTGGTAAAGAACCCGCCTGCCAATGCAGGAGAGATAAGAGATGGCAGGTTCGATCCCTGGGTTGGAAAGATCCCCTTGAGGAGGGCATGGCCACCCACTCCAGTATTTTTGCCTGGAGAATCCCATAGACAGAGGCGCCTGGAGGGCTTTGGTCTATAGAGTTGCAAAGAGTCGGACATGACTGAGCAACTTAGCATGCTTGGATGTGAAACTTGGATGATGAGGCAGGTGAAGCAGGTGGTGATCATACCCGCAAGGCCTGGAGCTCTCTGGCCGGGAGTAAGGCCCCGTCCAGAGCGCCTAGGCAGCTCGTGTGGGCCAGGCTTATCATCTGAAAACTGTTTCTCCAGGATCCAGTGGAAAGCTAAGCACAAGTCCAGTCATTCACAAAGACAGCGGCCAACTATTTAGTGGGTTTAAAGAGGGATTCTGCAGCCCTTGGGGCAAAATGATTCTCCTCCATGCCTGCCAGTGTGGTTGGGGAAGTCTGAAGCTTCTCATTCAGAATCAGAGTTTGGGCTGCTCTGGTGTTTTAGCTCAACAGTGGTGTAGGGTTGTTGGGTTTTTTTTCCCCCTCTCTCTCTCTTCTTCTTTCTTCAAGGTTCTGAGCAGGAAGTCAGGAGAACTGGGCCTGCCTTTGCTGCCACCTTTCGCTTGATGCCACCCCTCAAGCAAAGGACTTTGCCTGGACTTTCCAATATTATTTCAAAAGGAAACTGAAATGAGAGGATCACCAGGGTCCCTTCTCTTCCTCAGTTTAACTTTTGCTTTATGTGGGGAGCAGCAAACATTTCTGTGTTCATGATTCGGTGACAATGGCCATTGAGAGCCAGGCTCTCAGATGAAGAGCCGTCGCCCAGGGAGGCCCGGAAAAATGAGACTCACTTATGTAGGAGGGATGTATCTAGGTTCAGACCAGAGGGCAGGGGCAGTTGGACCCCGGGCCACCTGCAGCGAGATCCCACAGATGGCCTCTGGGCAGTCTGAGGACCACAAGGACAGGCCAGTGTCTAGTTACCTGGGTTGGGGGTGGGGCAGAATGTCCAAAAGTGGTTAAAGAAATGCTCTATCCCCCTGTATTCCTGGAGGTATGTGTGGACTTCTTCCACTGAGGTTGGGGACTCAACAGTGAGCCTCTCCAGATGATGACACATGGGAGATAAAGAGGCTGGTGATTATAATCAAAGTGGCATGCATCCATTTTCTCTATAATTACATTAGTCCTATAGGTTAGGTGGCTGCCCAGGTGGCGCTAGTGGTAAAGAACCCACCTGCCAATGCAGGAGGCATAAGAGTCGAGGGTTTGATCCCTGGGTTGGGAAGATTCCCCTGGAGGATGGCATGGCAACCCACTCCAGTATTCTTGCCTGGAGAATCCCATGGACAGAGGAGCCTGGCGGGCTGTAGTCCTTGGGGTCACAAAGAGTCTGACATAACCTAAGCAACTTAGCATGCACACGTAAGTTAGGTGGCACTTTTAGGTACCATTATTTTTCCCATTTTATATAAGAGGATACTGAAGCTTTGTGATTATATGACTTGCCTAAAATGACAGAATTGGGATTCCAGCGGAGCCTCGTACTATCCCCAGAGCCCACGTCCCGATTCCCCAGACCCGTGCCCATGGGGCAGAGCTGCCTGGCAGCATCTCCCCCTCTCCTTGGCCTGAGTGACTGTGCATTTCACTGACTCTCACTGCCCATGCCCAAGACAAAGAAAGCCAGAGGGACCAGGGCAAAAACGCCTGCTCTGTGCAGAGGGGCAGAGCAGAGAGAGCCCTGTTGGAAAAGAATCAGATTGGGGGCGGGGGTGGTCCCTGTAAAATGAGCTGTCAATTCCTCTATCTGGAAAATGAGGGGGCTGGGCCTGGTGACCCTAAAGGCACTTCCAGCTTGGAAATACCCCAAGTTCTGAGTCTGTGGGAAAGCGGGTATTAGACTGAGTCTACTTGTCTGTTCTTTTGTTAATTCATTGCCTGACCCAGCAGGAGAATGCCCCTGCAGCACCCCAGCCTGGTGCCTCCGAGAATCCATCCCAAGCAGGGACGAGGACCTAGTCCGCTGCCGTTGCCACTGGGGGCCTCTGTTCATTCACCACACGACAAAACAGTGCATCAGTGACTTGTGTGGGCCTGTGACTGTAGAACAGGGGTTGATTTGTTGGACAGTCCAAACAGAACAGCCCCATTCTGATAAGACGCTGGTTGTCACATACACTGCGGTCAGTTACAAGCAGACAGACCCACCCACGTACCCGCCCCGCTGCAGCAGAATCATCTGGAGGTCTAGTCATCTGTGTGTTTGATTCTAAAGAATGCAACAAGTTTGAACTAGGCTTAGACTAAGTGCCCCCGTCCCCGACCCAGTCACTCTCCCTCGTAAGTAAGTGACCTCCATCGAAAGGGAGGAGAAAATGAGATTTCATCACTGCACTGAGTTGTAACATGATGGAGTGGAAATGGCCTGGGCTTTGAACTCAAGCAGATCCTTATTCAAATATCACTCAGTCATTTAACAGCTGAGTGACCTTTGAAAAGTAGCCTAATCTCTCTGAAGCTCATTTCTGAACAGCAAAATGGAGCCACTTATTATTATACCTAATTCATAAGGATGATTGCCAGGGTCAAATGAGATGTTACAAATAATCCACCTGACTCTCAGGTACTCAGTGCCTGATAAGTCCCCGGGTGTGGAAGCAGCATAGCGCAGAAGCTAGAAACAAGGATATTGCCACCTGCGTGCCTGGGTCTCTTTCTGGGGTTTACAACGTATTAGTTTCTCTCTGTGTGCTTTGGTTTCTGCATCTGGAAAATGGGAATAACAATACCTTCTGCATAGGATTTTATCAAGATTAAATGATTTAGGATAGCAGTCCCTGGCACATAACCGGTATCATTACCATTGTGTTTTCTTGTTGATGTTACACTGTGCTATGGAGGAAAGTGATTGGGGGATCCAAAAGCGGCCAGATGAGCATTTTGAGGAACGTTGCATAAAGGGAAGCCAGTGGGAATAGACCCAGCATGGATCTAGGTCTTATAGGAACTGGAACATCAGCCAGATCTCTCATTAAGGCCCTCTCCTCATCAGTTTGAAACACATGCCTCACCCATCTATCGCCTTCTCTTCCAATAGGATAGCATCACCATCAAGCAAATTGAGCCTCTGTGATGGAAGAGATTTATCAAATGACAGAGCCAGGCTACATGGTAGTATGTTTATTTTTAGTAACTTCAGCCTCCAACTCTTTAAATTAGCTGCCGGGCTAATTTAAGGGATTTCTCTGATGCATGGTTGGCAGTTTCTCCTGGAGTGTCAATGTGCATTTGAAACCCCCAAGGGGCTGAGGGGACACGACTTGGCCAAGCGGTGGGGAAAGGAACCTGCCTACCTCCTTTTGCCAGTTCAGCCTCGCTGCCCACCGGGTTCTCCTGCCAAGACACAGGATTGCCCGGGAACATGATCCAGGGACTTCCCTCCCTTTCTGTCCCCTGTGATCAAACGCCAAATCCATCTTCTTTCACCTAGACCAGTGATTCTTAGACTTCACTCCTCATCACACTCACCCACAGGGTTTGCTGAGACAGTTTCTGAGGCCTTAGGTCTGGGGCGGGGGCAAGCACGTGCATTTCTAACGAGGTCTCTGGTGGTGACGTTGCTGCTGATCCGGGGACCATGCTTTTAGAATCACTGACCTTGAATGTTCCAATGGCTTCCTTACATCGTCAACCCCCTGCCGCCTCGATTCAGCATGCACACCTTTGGCAGACTCGTTCTTCTTCTCTGAACTTCTGATTTGCTACTCTTCTCCCCAAATCCACCACAACCTTGTCATCTCCTACACTGCCAAGTCCAAGCTTGCTAGTCTTAAAATGCAAGATCCTATAAAGACCCAGACCCATGCTGGCTTCCTGATCATATTCTCACCTGCTCCCTTTCATGTGTATGACTAAGACCCCCTAAACTGACCTCCTTCCATGTGCTCCGGGTCCCATCTCTGGATGCTCACCTAGCCACTCTCACCTGGCTCAGACGTTTTTTGCGGATGGGTCTAGTCTTCCCTCTCTGGGTTACACGCTTCTGGGTAGCAAGGTGGACTGTGTCAACCTTACCTGTGTAACCCAGGCCCGTGGGACAGGTAAGAACTGGGGAAGTGGTTCATAAATGAATAAATGATTGAAGAGATGCTTCACTAAAAACAAAAAAGGGAATTATTTCTCTGAGAGCACTCAAGCATCTTCTCTGAAACTAGCCATTTTATTATTTACCTTCCTATTTTGTTAATTTACAAGAATATACATACATATATATATATAGATATAGATATAGATATAGTTTAAACATCAGAAACATTGGTTTTATTTAAATCAAATTAGCACTAGAGTTATATAGTGAGCTTCCCTGGTGGCTTAGAGGTTAAAGTGCCTGCCTGCAATACAGGAGACCTGGGTTCGATCCCTGGGTCAGGAAGATCCCCTGGAGAAGGAAATGGCAACCCACTCCAGTAATCTTGCCTGGAGAATCCCATGGACAGAGGAGCCTGGCAGGCTACAGTCCATGGGGTCACAAAGAGTCAGACATGACTGAACGACTTCAGTTTCAGTTTATATAGTGAGCAAAGCCTCAGGTGTGTACTGAGACAGTCCTGAGTACAAATTCCTTTTTTTGGAAGTAATCTTTTTTTTTTTTCAAAGAGTTCTGTTTATTTATTTGGCCACACCACACGGCCTGTGAGATCTTAATTCCCCAGCCAGGGATTGAACCAACACACCCTGCATTGGAAGGCAGAGTCTTATCCACTGGATTTCGGGGCAAGTCCTTGAGGACAAATTCTGATTCCCCTATTGATTTATGGAATTGGGCAAGACTGGGCAGTATTGAGGTTCTTTGGGCCTCACATTCCTAGTCTGTAAAATGGGACTAATTTCTAGCTACCTTGTAGAATTGTCTTGAGAAACCAATGAAATCAATATATCAAGTAAGCTGCTTGACATCGAGTTTGTGTAGCGTGTGTTCAGTTGCTCAGTCATGTCCGACTTTGAGATCCTGTGGACTGTAGCCTGCTAGGCTCCTCTGTACACGGAATTTCCTAGGGAAGAATACTGGAGCGGGTTGCCATTTCCTCCTCCAGGTGATCTTCCCAACCCCTCTTGCACTGGCAGGCAGATTCTTTACCACTAGCACCACCTGGGAAACCCCAGAAGTGGGTCTCTGATAAATACTAGTGATTTTCTTTTCAGACAGAATGGTGGTAGGGGGTTTTTCACAGGAGTTTTATTAAAGCAAAACTCCATTTTATTTGAAAAACCATAACAGATGAAATATTCCAGGATTCTTTCCCCTATTTTAATGAATCAAAGACACACCAAATTCAATTGTTTTTAAATGCCCCAAAGGACTAGTAAGCTTGATTTATATTTTCTTTACCAGTCACTTCTATTTCATAAGTCTGACTTTTCCATTAAAATGCTATTAACTAAAATCAGGATTTTACAGTATTTGTGATACCTTGGATCTCCACATGATAATTGGAATTATCTGGAGCAATATACCATTTCTCCATGTTTTATTTCTTCTTCTGTATCAGTTGTATCTTTACTGCCTTCTTCCAGTTGAGTAAAACCCCTTCCACCTGAATTTGTGGTTTCAAGTTCATGAAAATATCTGTGGCTTTGAGGGCCCTTTTCATCTTGAGGTTATTAATTGCGATTCAGGAAGGAAGGGCAATGGTAATCACCCAGTAAGTGCAGCAACCCTTGAAGGAAATGTGAGAAGCTGTCACGGAGAAAGCAGACTCCTTCTGGACAGCTCTAGAGGTGGGATGGGAGGCAGGCTACAGACCCTGGAGGGAGACAGCCCCTGACATGCAGTCCAGGAAATCATCCCAGCCTGAGCCGTGCCCTGGAGGTGGTGGGGTCCTCCTCAGCAGGCACCCCAAGCTCCGGTCACCACCCCGGATGAATGATCTGCCAGTCAGATGACCTACCAGTGCTAATGTCCTGTCTACCTGGGACTCATTTTTTTCCTCTAAAATGACGTCATTGTGAAAATGCTCTGGAACTAGATAGAGGTGGTGGTTTGCATAACATTGTGCCTTGTATGCTTTAAAATGGTGAATCTGGGGACTTCCCTGGTGGTCCAGTGGTTAAGACTCCATGCTTTCAAGGCATGGGGGCGCAGTTTTGATTCTTGGTTGGGAAATAAGAGCCAGCATGTCTTGAAATAGAGCAAGAAAAATTTAAAAATAAAATGGTGAATTTTATGTTATGTGCATTAGACCACAATAAAAGAAAATAGATGACATCATTGGACAGAATGATCTCAAAGCTGTCTTTAGCTGTAATGTATAATGTTTCTGGGAGGGAGCACATGGCTTGGGGGACGTATGTCACCAGACTGTTATTTAACAAAGACAAGTCATGTAGATAATATCTGACTGGGGGGAATGGCCAATTAAATTCTGGTTCAGACATAATACGGAATATTACATGGGCTTCCCAGGTGGCGCTAGTGGTAAAAAACCTGCCTGCCGATGCAAGAGACAGAAGAGACAGGGTGTTCGATCCCTGGGTCGGGAAGATCCCCTGGAGGAGGGCTTGGCAACCCACTCCAGTATTCTTGCCTGGAGAATCCCATGGACAGAGGAGCCTGGTGGGCTACAGTCCATGGGGTCGCACAGAGACGGACACGACTGAAGCGACTTAGCACACGCCTATGTCCATGAGAGGTTACGCTCATGAAAACACACTTAAGGTCACAGGAAAACATGATATAATGGTAAAGTGTAAGAAAAAGGACTTAAACTACCCATAGTGTGATCCTAACTTATAAATACAGATTAAAAAATTAAAACAGTGTTTATCCCTGAATTGTGGGATTGCAAATGATTCTGATTCCTTTTATCCTTTTATACAGTTTTTCAACATGCCTACAAAGAGCATAATGATTATTATAATTAAAAAAAAAGCTACTTAAAAACAAAAAATAAATAAATAACAGTCCTCTGGGCTTTGTAACCCTCAGTGTGAAGCAGGATGTGCTTTGGAAAAACAGGGCGGCAAAATGGGAAGGGCCCTGGTCAGGAGAGCTTAAGTGTAACTCCAGTTCACCCAGGGCAAAGAGCCCCTGCACCCTACTGGGCCTCAGTTTCTCCATCTAGAACAGGGGTATAGAAGCCACTGCGGACTGCACATGTTCCGTGAAGAGCAAATGAGATCGCCAAAGTGGGACGGTTCTGTTGATTGAAGAGTTCTCAGCCCGTTTTCTTTGTCATGGAGTGCATTCAAACCGTACATTTCCTTCAACAAAATCTGCTTTAACAAAAACTTAATGAGTGCTTATAAAGTCAGTGATTGCCACTTATCCAGGAATTTAAGAGCTCATTTCCGGTAACGCGGCTGCTTTTTGTTCTCATCTTTCTTCTTATAACCTTAATGTGAAAACATTTTATTTCACCTGAAGAGTAACCACCTGACTTTTATTTACAGTCTTAAATTCAAGGAGGTGATGATAAAAACCAGTTTAGCTGAAGGGAAATTGCACTTACCCTGCCCCCATCCCATCCCACTCCCCGCCCCCCACCCCGCCCCCAGGGAGGGGAGCGAGTGCTTCTCTGGAGGAATCAGGTCCCTCCCCTTTGTAGGAAGGGGCATTTGTTTCCTTGAGCCATCCACACCGTTGAACTTTAGAAGGGGTTTTGAGCTGCTCTGGTTCTTGAACTTTAGAAGGGGTTTTGAGCTGCTCTGGTTCTGCCTGTCCTGGCTTTGAGACCCACTTTGAAGGAACCGTAACTTACAGGACCTTTTATTCACACCTGGGGGTTCTCTTTCAGACTTGGGCTCCTTGAACCAGCATGAACAAAAGTCCATTTTGGCAGAGTCATCAAGTACACTGTTTCTCTATCGGACCGCTTTCCTATATTAACGAGCCTATGGGGTAGATACAAAGCATCATAAGCTTGATATTTTATTTGACGCTTACCTTGCTATTAAAGGTGGCTCAGATGGTAAACAATCTGCCTGCAATGCGGGAGACCTGGGTTTGATCCCTGGGTCAGGAAGATCCCCTGGAGAAGGCAATGGCAACCCACTCCACTATTCTTGCCTGGAGAATTCCATGGACAGAAGAGCCTGGCAGGCTAGAGTCCGTGGAATCGCAGAGTCGAACACGACTTGAGTGACTGATACTTTCACTTGCTATTAAAAGCACACTTTCCCAATGCAATGAATTCAATGAAACATTTCCCAAGCACCTAATATGTATCAAGTCCTATAGAAATAGGGTTGAATAAGATGTGGTCCTTGCCTTCAATGAGCTCACGAAATAGTGAGAGGGATTGGCACATAAGCAAATACAGTGCAGTTGACTCGAGAAATGCAGACGTCCAAGGGACCTGAAAGATGATCTTCAATGTGGTCACGGGAACAGATGAGCTGGTTCTGAAAGTGGAGCAGAAATGTGCCAGGCAGCCAGGGCCAAGGAAGACTTCAAAGGCTGAGTCAGAAAGCAGGTACAAAGATACCAAGATAGCCCGACTTGGTGACTGATGGCATGCTTGGAAGTGGGAGCTCTGAGAATGAGGCCATTTAATAAAGAAGAATAGAAAATGGCCTTGGTATTGATCTCAGTGCTGTGGGATGCAGCTCTTCTTTTCCTGGATCTCTTAGCCAGTTGGGCAGTATTTATTGGCTGTGTACACCGTGCTCAGGGTGTTACTGAGTCCAAGCTCATACTGCTCACCACACGACAGGCCAATAAATAGAGAGACAAGTTGTTGGGGCAAGGAATAGTGACTTTATTCAAGAAATCAGCAGACCAAGAAGATGGTGGACGGTCATCACAAAGAGCCATCTTCCCTGAGTTAGAATTCAGGCTCCATTTATACTAACAGGGGAGTGGCTAAAGTCCTGGTTCCGGTCAGACTCCAGAGGGGATGTGTTAATTTCTTCCTTCCTGCAGTCATTCAGAGGTGGGCCTAGTCAGGAGGTTTCCTGTGAGCTAAACGAAGGTATTTTAGCTTGACGCTCATTCCATGGGCGACAGCCTTCCCAGAGACGGAGCATTATGTGTCATTTAAGCTTATCGGCAACATCCCTTTAGTGACGGGCTTGCAGCAAAAACAATAGAACACAAAGGCTAAAGTAAAAGTAACAGATTCGCTATGGAGTCAGATCTGTTCTTCTCCACTACAAGGGTTCTGTCGCTGGAATGGACACACAGGTAGAAAGGGTTATGCCCCCCCACCCTCACCCCGTCAGCTACGGGCAGGAAGAGGAGCTGCAGGTGTGGAGATGGGCCCTGTCTGTGGAAGGGGGCCGGGGGGCCAGCAAGCACGAGTCTCTGCCTCCAGGCCGGGCCAGAGGGTAGCAGGCTGGGGCGGCGGCAGCGGTCAAGGCCTTGAAAGGTACAGCGTGTCCAGGGCAGTGACAGGAAATGAGGAGGGCAGAGAGGAAACCGGGAAGGGGCTTGCGTGCCAGAGGGAGGCTATGGACTTGATCACACAGGCGCTCGGGAACCTCAAAGATGACCAGTGTCGGAAGTGGGCGTCTCTGCCAGGTCTGTTTTAGAAGGCGGCCTCGGATACCTTGTAGAGGATGAATCTGTGGAGGATGGGAAATGCCAGAGGCCGGAGGGCCTGTTGCCAGAGTCCAGGAGAGGACAGACAAGGCTAGGGCAGTGGGCACAGTGGACTGGGTTCCAGGAAACACTAAGGAGGCCGCGAAGGCAGAGGGAGAAGGAAGGGCTGGTGTTTGTTCTGATATTCTTTCTGCTTGGGTCACTGGCGGATGGGGGTGACCTTCTGGCAGATGGGGGTGACCTTCGAGGAGACGGGGAATGTGGATTTCGGGGAAGGGGAAATAGCCATGTCAGTGGGAGGTACCTGGGGGCCATCCTGGAGGGTAAACAGGTGATCATTGGCTCTACAGGTGAGAACATTCCAGCTGGAGGGGCATATCTGAGTGTGAGTGGCTGGGAGCTTTCTTGACTCTCGGGAACATTTCAGGATGAAATATCCAGGCAGGAATCACAAAATCACAACACTCTAATAATTTCTCTTTTTTTGTACGAGTTCCAAATAAGAAAATAGTTAAGCCAGAAAACGTAATTGTGCCTATTCCTAGAATTGGGTAACTGATGTATCTTTGCAAATTGTTCATTGAACTGTGCCTATGGCTTCCTGCCAGCCCTCAATGAGATTTTTATATTTCCTAATTATTCAATTACTACCCATAAGTAGGAATTCGAAACCAAACCCAGACTCCTTCATAATTGAGTATTCTCTTGAATCATGAGTACAGGAAAGGAAGTTGTCCATATTGGGAAACTAAGATGGTAGAACAGAGGAAATGTATGTCTCTTGCCCTGTGGCTCTGTCCTGGGCTCAATTTTTCAGTCATGTGAGCTTGGGCAGGTCACTTTTATTTTTTAACTTTTAAAAAAATGTATTTATTTTTAATTGAGGGATAATTACAGTATTGGGTTGGTTTCTGCCATACGGCAACATGAATTAGGTATCAGGTAAATACCATAGATATATACAGGTATGACTCTTTGGGCAGGTCGCTTCTTTGAGGTCAATTTCTGGTTTATACATATAAGAATAGTAATAATAGGGACTTCCCTGGTGGCCCATTGGCTAAGACTCTGGGCTCCCAGTGCAGGGGGCCCAGGTTCCATCTCTGGTCAGGGAACTAGATCCCACATGCTGCAACTAAGACCTAGCACAGCCTAATTAATTAAAGAAAAGAATAGTAATAAAACACTCCCCCCTCCTCCCACCGCCATTGCTGTAAATCTAAAGGAAAGGAGAATTTACAAGAGAAAGTGTTCTGTGTACAAACCCACTCTAAATGTTGGTTCTATCATTAACTCCTTGTTTGTTACAGGTCTCAGCTGCTGGGGAAGCCATTAGCCTCAAAAGAAAATCCTCCACACAGCGATCTGGCCAGTGCCTCATGGGGCAACGCCAACCCCGACGCCCACCTGCCCTCCATCTGCCTCAAGCAGGTGTTCCCCAAGTACGCAAAGCAGTTCAACTACCTGCGCCTAGTGGACAGGATGGCAAACCTGTTTATCCGCTTCCTGGGGATCAAGGGGACGATGAAGTTGGGACCAACAGGCTTCCGTACCTTCATCAGGTCAGTGAGACCAGCCCCCTCTGGCTGGGGTTCAGGCAGCCTGGAGACCAGCTCGACATCTGGCTGGCCCCTTCTCCCTGACTGCCCCGGGAGAATTTGTGATGCCAGATTGGGCCCCGCTGGGCTGGGATTGGCCCAGCAGCTGGCACTGGGCCTGGCATATAGTACACTCTTGTTGGCCGAACAAATTAATGAATACTACAGATGTGACAGCATTCACAACCTTGTGCTTGTGGTTAAAAAACAATTCTGTGCTACCTTGAGCAGGATCCTGAGATCAGAGATGAATAATTGCCCCTTGGACTCAGACAGATCTCATGCTTCCTAAACTGGGTGAAGTCCTCCCAGGGGTGCATGGCTGAGTGCTGAGCGTTTATGAAGCGACAGCAGAGAAGCAAGGCCTATCTTTCCAAAGTGTCATTTTCAGGAGAGAAAAGTTAAATAATTCAGTTGATAAATAATTTAGTACATTTATTCTAGCGTAAAAATAATGTGGTTATATTATGAAGTATAATACAAAATTTGCATGAAGCACAAGACAAAGAAACTGTGTTTTTGCCACATCCTACAAAATAGGCCGTTGCCACCTAACCTCCTAAGAGGATTCATTAACTTGCCTCTACCCTCTAGGGCACTCTGAGGGCTGTACAGGAGCACTTATTAGCTGTGTGACTTTGGGTAAGTTAATGATGGTCTCTGAACTTCGATGGTCCTAGAAAATGGGGATGAAGCTACCGGGCCCTAGGATTGTATGTGATACATCTCAGAGAAACTACCTGCTAGTGTTCAATGCTGCTGCTGTTCCTCTCATCATTGGTTTTAATATTTCTATCTAGTGACTCAAAGTCACCCTCTGCATAGTTTTATTCATGAAGGCAAATAATTAGAAGTCTGGAATTGGAAACCACTTTGTCATGTGCTTTTCTGTAAATGAATTTTATAAATTCTAACTCCAGCCCTCTGATACTCCTGATAGGATAGCATGTGGACGTATCAGCAGGAATTTTTGCCGTCTCAATAAACCTGAAGTCATATTTGCACAGTGATTCTGAAAAGGACTTTGTGTTAGTTTCAGGTGAAAAGAAAGCTCAGTGGAAAGAACACAGGCTTTGGGGTTTGGCTTCAGAGCCAAGCACATTACTTAATAGCTATGTGGCTTTGAGCAAATCCCTTGTCTTCTCTGAGTCTCAGTTCCCTCATCTGTAAAATGGTAATCATCTCTCCCACCTCACAGGGTTGTTATGAGGTTGGGATGTATTATATCATAAAGGATCTGGCCCACTGCCTGGTTTACAGGAGCTGTTTGTGAAATGGGAGGCTTGTGGTTATTATTTCCATGAGGCAGAGGGAATTTTCAAGGAAGTCAACAGGCATGTACTGTTATTTCCCTGAGAAAACTACCTAACGCGATACTCTCTGACTGATTTAGGAACTACATTTGACTTGTAGGAATAGATACCCATCTACAGGTGGTTTAAATAGTGAGACTAATTTTCTCTCATTTAACAGGAAGCTTGGCAGTGGGGCTTCTAGGGCTGGATAATGACTCTGACATATGATCAACTCCCCAATTTCTGTCTTTCTGCTTACCCATCCTGAGCATATGCGTCAAGCTTCAAAGTTGCCTTATGGTTACAAGATGGCTGCTCAAAATCCAGCCACTGTGGTAGAATACCAGGCAGGAAAAAGGAAGAAGGAAGGAAGAGCAAAAGACATCACTCAGATGCTTCCTTTTATTTCCTAGTGTCAATACAATTCTATTAAGCTGTGAGAGAGCAGCGGAGATTTGAAAAGATTACATACTACAAGAATCACATCTCAGTTGCCTGGGGGATGGGGTGGGGGGAGGGTGCAGGCAGGAAGGATAAACAAGCCAGTGGGTGGGATCTACAAGGATGAGGAGGGCAGAACTGTGGCAAAAAGAAAGGTTGTGGGGGAACAGTACCACTAGAGCTTTTGGTTTTTCTAGAGAAGCTAGAAATACCAATTTTTATGTAAAATCTCAATGCATGCATATACAGAATGTCGGTGATTCAGAAAATTATTTGGAGTTCAGTCAAAGAGTGACTGCCCATTGAGTCCTCCAGTGTGTGACCTGTGAGAGGCTGAAGCATATATTAAGAGCACTGCTATTCTTATGTACAATCTGGAAAAGGAAATTCTTGAAAAGATTTGAGAACCATTCTAGCAAAGAAGGTTCTTAAAAGGCAGTCAGACGGGAACTGGATGATATCAGGGATATTGCTAGAACTCTGTCTCTGTGTCAGAGGCTTTATGATTCTTCCATCCCTTTGTTCTCTCTAATTAAGAGCGTTTGCATGAAAAACTTGAATACGTGATGTTAGCGACTGGTAGGTCCTGCAGCCATCGTTCCCAATCTGTGGCCGAGTACCATTAGTGGGAGCTGTGGTGACCGTGACAAGTGACGATGTTTCCAGGGGCAGAAGAGGCAGCTGGAGCAGAAGGACCCAGACAGCGAGCCCCTCTCCCCGCCCTCGGCACCTCCCCTGGCAAGTGTCCTGGGTGATTAAGGGTGAAGGAAGACATGAAGAACACATTGCACAGCGGTTAATACATCTCTCCTTTAAAAATGTACTAAGACATCCCAACAGCAACTTTGTCGTAAAAGGTGATCTTCTCTGCTTTCAGATTTGTATCTCAATATATTCCGTCTTGCCAGCCACATTTGACAGCGAGCGTTTTCTCTTGCTAACGACTATTCTCTCTCTCTTTTCCACTTGGGTTTAAATTTTGCTTCATTATGAATGGATAATATTTGTGCCATATGTTAAATCGAACCAAGTGCCCTTCTCCGGAGCACCATGCTAGAGACATATTTGCTGGCTAGAGAACCTCCTCTCTGAGCTCCCACACAAAAGGCAGAAGTTGAACTTGGCTTTCGTCGGTCCTACCCACTCTTCCTCTCCAAGTTCCTGGAAGAGAACTGGAGGGAACAAAATAATAAACATTGCGATTGAATTTATTTCCAGTGACCATCTCTCATAATGTGTTGCATAGATCAGCAGTTTTAGGAGTGAATTATGCTAATGCAAGTCTGGCCATATTCTATTTTTCTTTTCCACCAAGAAATGAGAAATAATGAACTGTCGTCCTCTTGTCTAGAGTTAACTCTATCTAACCAGCTTGTCATGTCATTTCCTCAGGAGGCACATAACAGTAGCAAGTATCACCATGAATTAAGCACCTTTTTTTTTTTTTTAATTTCATGATAATTGCTGAGGTGTGGAGACATCTCTTTTTCTGAGAAATGGAAATGATCTGCTCCTTCAGTTTGACAGCTTTCTCTGAGGGAAATGCATTTTTGTTATTTTCCTCCCATCGTGTTCCTCATTTGGGGAGATTTCTGTGTAATTCGCTAAGAACACGTTTCCCAGACGTATCCTCCATCGGAATCTGACATCAGTTGGCACAGGCTGCAGTTTCCATTTCCGCAGCCTGAAGATGAAGCGGTTTGCCAAAACCGGAGTTTATTTCTAGAAAATGGAGGCAGCTTCTCCACACCTCGAGTGTTCGCTTCACGCCCGGCCATTCTGCCTGGAGACCCCCCACTCCGCTCCTCTGTGGTTTCTAATCCCAGGCACCTTCTAAATTAGAAAACGGCTTTCTCTTTTGCCTTTTTTTTCCTCCTTCCGCTGCCTTTTCTCGTAAGGAGATATTAATATGCTTCCTAATGTGTAGCTGTGGTGGGGGGGGGAGCGGTTTCTTCTCTGAGAGGCAGCAGGCTGTGTGAGAATGTTCTGGAACAGAAGTGTCAAGGGGCCCTGCCTCCCCCTCTGTCATTAACTCCTCAGTGACTTTGAAAATTTCCTCTGTTCCTGTGATGATTTCTTTCCAGTAATATCATGAGACGTTATGCCTGGGATATCAATAGCCTTTAAAAATAGATAAGTTATAAACCAAAGTTGTCTTTCCCAATCCCCACCAGCCAAGATGTTTAGATAGTGTTTATTTTTTTCTTATTTAAACAAATACTGATTATTTGTTAACTTTCACCTTACAGAAAGCTCTCCAGGAAAAAATAAGCGTCTTTTCTTTCACAAAGAAGGATGAACACAAAAGAAATTCTATAAATAGGATTTTATGGAGTGGAAAAAGTTGGTTTCTAAATTTCCCATGAGATGTCAGTAGTTGTTGAGAGGAAATGGGGATGATAATTTCAAATCTTTCTAATCTTAGACTACTAATGAACTTGAACGATTTGTGATTCTCATTCTGTGCACCCATGTTCTTCTGATTCTGGAAAGAAACGAAGAAACAAAAAAACCCCAAAATCCTTTCTGGAAACTGGCTGTACATCATGGAGGAAGGCTGAAAGCTGTCATGTGTGCCAGGCACTGAGCTAGTCCTTAAAATAACTTTGTATGGTGAGTCACGATATCATCATACAAATAAGGAAATTTAGACACAGAGAGTATCAATGACCTGCTCAAGGTCACATAGCAAAGTCAAGATTCAAACTCATGTGCACTTGACGCCAAAGCTCATTTTTTCCATGTACATTTCTAGCCCATCCTTTCTTAGGAATCTTTCTGGCTTCTCATGTTACCATATTTCTTGGACTCCACTTCCACTGAAGAATTCATCCCACCTCTCATTAGTAATTTGAGGATCTGCCTCCCAGGGCATAAGGGGAAATGTTTCAAATGATCAAGAGCTACCAAGGCCTCAGGTTTTTATCCCAGACTGTGAGATGACGTCTGCCATCCAAAAGCATATCCAAGACTCATCTGGATCCAAGCTTTGTGTCACTCACTGGGCCCAGAATACCACTTACACATAGTAGACACAAAATAAATTCTGTATTGAGTGGATGGATGGATGAAAAGTTCACTCCAAAGTCTTAACGCTTAGAGACATTCCCTGCTTGAGTCCATTAGTGACCGCGGGGACAAACCTAGGAAAACTTAGTGACCCTGATTGTCTTACCCCACCCCCAGCCTTATATCCCAAAGCATCCCAACAGGGCCTCTCTAGAGGCTTCAGCCTTTCTGGGCTACTTGAGAATCTATCTCTGGAATCTTGGGTTTTTCCTGCAGCTCTGGGCTGGGCCACTTCCCCACTTCTTCCCAAAGTTCCCAAGTCCACAGTCCTATCCTCCAGGGGAGCCGGGATGTGAATCCCAGCTATGTGGTCTTGGGCAGGTCATGTCCCTTCTCTTGAGTCTCAGCTTACCCAGCATTGAAATGGGTCTAAGAACACCTCCCTCATAAAACGTTAGAAAGCTCCAGAGAACTAATGAGCAGGAAAGAGCCTGGCACAGAGATGGTGCCCAAGAAAGTACCTACAGAATCAGAATTCTCGCAAGCATTTCATGTCAACTGCAGCCAGCGTGGATACCTCCCTTTCCTGCCCCAGTCCAGATGTTATCATCAACTGTATTTGCAGGTATCACTAGGGAGAACAAGTTACCTTGGAAAGGGGATAGATGGAGAATCATCTTTGGTAAATTACAGCTCCTACTCGAGGTTTGACACTTCTATTTTCTGCCTGTCAGGAAAAAAATAACTGTATACCAGCGGTCAGTCTGGTTTCCCTTTTTATACTCCATTAACCCACAGGGTAAGGCAGGCAGAGCACCTGTCCTGTGGGGAACGGGTAGAAGGAGAGGACATGGAGATGATAATTAGTGAAAACCCATGGCTGCTTCTAATGAAGCTTGGGAAATGAACAGCACGGGTTGTTAGAATACCTTGGGAGGGACTGGAGCGGGTCCCCGGCAGGACCCAATAGAGAGAGCCATCTCGGTGACAGGTGACGTGAAAAGCTCTGCGTCCACTGACTTGTTGTTACTGGGGCTCAATAACTGCGCTGATGTGCTTTGAAGTCTGCCACGGTGACTTGTGATGGAGATACGGAGCGGAGCCCAGGAGGAAGCAGGATGTGAATTGATGGCCTGAGGAATACAGGCGGGGAAGAAAGGGGAGAGGGGCCAGAGAGATGGAGGGAGGGAGGGAAGGTGGGAGGCCGGGAGGATGCTGGCATATAAGGAGCACCAGCCTCATCTGGGCACCGTGCTGGGCACCCACCCAGTCACGCCAGGGGTGTGCATGGGTTTGGAGAGGGGCCCCTGAAATGCCCAAGTCCTGCTTGCCAATCAGCACCCAGCCTCTCGGGTTCCTGAGGGAACTATTCACGCAAGAGATGATGACAAATGGGAAACCAAAGAACCACTTTATCATGAGCTGGGGTGATGGACGTGGACACGTTTGAAAGGTTGGAAGCAGCATGGAATGTAGTTCAACCCAACAGACAGCTGGCCCTGGGGTGCAACTTTCAGGATTCCTAGGGCAAATCCAGCCTGGGTGGGGGTTCCCCTCCCAGCACAACCCGCTTCAAAAGGTGGTGCCTCTGGACCAGCTGAGTTCTGCCTCCATTCCAGCAGACCCCTCATCCTCATACCCAGATGCTCTGACTGATGAGCCCCGTTTCTCCAGAGTGGACAGGGCCCCTCACTGAAAGGTCAGCCTCAGGTAGCCTCTGATAGGGCTGAGAAGGTTCTGGCTTTGGCAGAGAAAGAGGGAAACTAGAGAGAGATAGATGAGGAAGGAAATCAGCAGTTGTCATGGCCCCAGCCAGGTGCCAGGCCCCAGGATGCACAACCTCATGTCTTCTTCACACCAGCCGAGTGGGCAGGTGTTATCCTCTTCATTTAAGAGACCAGCCAATACAGGCACCAAAGTGAATGGTCCACAGTCACACAGCTAGAAGAAGCCGCAGGGCCAGGATTTTAGCCCTGGTCTGTCTGATGCCCAAATCATGCTCTTTGCAGCGTGCCTGCCCACAGTAACTGTGGTAAAGACGGCCTGGTTAACAGGTCAGGAGGCTGAGGCTCAAGAAGGGGAGCTAGTTTAATCAGGGCCATTTGCTCCTAAGTGGCAGAGCCAGATTCAACTCAAGACTTGTCATCCTGAAGTCCCTGCTCTTCCCAGCCCTCTAAAGCCCTTCTGAACCACATTACGGGAACCTGTAGAGGCAGTGAATGGTTTGCTGCCATTCACCCTTCGCTAGTTCCTGCTCTGGGGGTGGAGGTGGGGGTCGGGTGGCATCCAGGAGGGGAGCAGAGCCCAAACAAAGGCACGAGGGCCAGGCAGGACGGGCGGCTCGGGTCTGGCAGTGACGTGTCCTCTCCCGTCTCGGGCAGGAACTGCAAGCTCAGCAGCAGCAGCTTGTCCATGGCCGCAGTGGACATCCTCTACATCGACATCACGCGGAGGTGGAACTCCATGACCATGGACCAGCGAGATTCAGGTACCTGATCACCAGCCTCCCTCCTGTCCTGCGGGGAGACAGACAGGGATGGGCGGTATCTTTTCTCTTCCTTCTTGTTAAGGGTCAGGGTGGGGGAGGAAGACAGTCGTCTTATTGCTGCCAAACCAAGCTCGGGTGTGTTTGCCCATGCGCAGTAAAGCCAATCTGCTGACTCAGGTGGCGGCAAAGGAAAGTGCCGTGTTTACCGCAGGCCAAGTGAGGGGTCCAGGCAGCTCAAAAGGCCTGAACACCCCAGTGGTTTCCAGGGAAAGGCTTTTAAAGGTAGGGTGAGGGAGAGGGTGGCAGGGTCCATGATCAGCTCGTGGACATTCTTCTGATTGGTTGGCTGTGAGGTAATCAGGAGTCCACATCATCAACCTTCTGGTTCCAACCTGTCTGGGGTCTCTGTGCTTGTGGGTGGCATGCAGTTAACTTTTTCCAGCTGGCGGTGGTTTTAGAATCTGCAAAACAGCTCAATGGATTTGGCTCAGAATATAATCTATATAGCCCTTCCTAGGAGGAACCAAAGGTCCTTGACTTTGTTTAATGGCTTCACTATTATTAGTTAGTCTTGCTTGATTGTTTTCCTTTGTTTCTGCATTTTCTCACTTCTCTGATTAATTTTATTCTTTGGAACTTGGGGGAAGAGCTAGGCAACTAAAGTTTTTCTACAAACAAAAAGCAGGCAGAGGATATAGGGTGGGGTGGGGCCTGTCCTGGGAAGTCTTGGTTACGGCACCAGCTTTGGACGTGACTAAACGGATTGAACTGAGTCTGAATTCAGAAGCATGGTTCTGACATCTGCTACCAAGGCCGTTGTTGTTCAGTCGCTCAGGGGTGTCCAACTCTTTGCGACCCCATGGACTGCAGCACACCAGGCTTCCCTGCCCTTTACCATCTCCTGGAGTTTGCTCAAACCCATGTCCATTGAGTCAACGATGCCATCCAACCATCTCATCCTCAGTCAACCTCTTCTCCTCCTGCCCTCAGTCTTTCCCAGCCGCAGGGTCTTTTCTAATGAGTTGGCTTTTCACATCTGGTGGTCAAAGTATTGTAACTTCAGCAAGGCCCTGCCCACCCAAATTCTTAATTCCACCATTGGAATCCTTTGACTAAAGCTTTGATTCCATTAATATTGGAAACAGTTAGTTATTCGTTGGTTGGTTCCTCGGTGCACAGTTCTCGGACATAAGCTGGGCCAGGCCCCTGATAGACTGGAGTGAACAGCACTTGGTTCTGACCCGGAAGGGAGGGGCTATAGAGTTGGGAGGCAGATGAGAACACAGCAGTAAGTAGGGTCTGCATGCTAGGATGGAGGAAGCACAGAGAAGCTATCTGGAAGCACAGCAGAAGAGCTTCTTAGCAAGAGGGGCCCAAGGAAGACTTCTTGCAGAAGACGGAGTGGGATCAGCTGAGGGACAGGGTGGGACAGTCCCCTCCTGCAGGGGTGTTGCCAGGCCTAGACAGAGACACAGATAAAAGGCTCAAGTCACCCCAAGTAGCCTGGAGGGTCTGCAGCAAGGAAGGAAGGGAGAAGGGGTGAATATGGGGTTGCAGGCGCTGTCGAGGCCTTGAAGTCCACACCAAAGAGCTTGATCTTGATCCCCTAGAGCAGGGGTCCCCAACCTCCAGGATCTACTGCATGGTAATCTGAGGTGGAGCTGATGTAATAATAACAGAAATGAAATGCACCATAAATATTATGCACGTGAGTCATCCTGAAACCACCCCCCACTTCATCCATGGAAAAATTGTGTTCCATGAAATCAGTACCAGGTGCCAAAAACACTGGGGACCATTGCCCTGGAGGATGTGGGGCCAATGAAGGATTCAGTAAGAAGAATCTGCCCTTTGGTGGGTGAATTTCTGATCTTTTTCCTCCCGGAGGGTTTTTTTCCTAAAAAGTCATAATAACCATACCTGACATTTGTATAGCTCATCACAAAATTACAGTGGGCTCTCATGCATATTCCCTCATTAAACGTCCCTGTGAACCAGTGCAGTAGGTATTACTGCTCACATTTCACAGCTTAGTGACCTACAGCTCAGGTGATGGCAAGCCCCCCCGCCCCCCGTGGCTGCCTCCTTGCAAAAGGGACAAATGGCAGGCAGGGGGCGGGGGGCGGTGGGGGGCAGCCTCAGGGAGCAGTTTTCTCCTGCAATAGGGCAGCGAGGACATGAAATCAGAGGGGTTTGGGGGGCCGGGTTGGGAGACCCAGACTAGAACTGATGATGCCACTTTATATGATGTAAACTTGAGAAGTCATTTCGCCTCATCCTGTCCATTTCCTCCTCCGTAAACAGTGCCCACATCACCTGTTCTCCGGGGTGCCCTGTGTCGGAGGGTCTCGAGGACTGTGGGCTCCACTTGGGGGAGAACCCTGGGTGCTCCCTGCCAGCTCCTGCCCCACACCCTACAGCTCCCTGACCGCAAGGACCAGCAGCCCTTGCCACGGGTAGCAGTGCTGGGGCATCATTTGCTAATTGGCTTCATGTTTGATAATGATGCTTCCTGCTGCCAGTCATTTCTCACATTCAGAGCACTCTGCCCGGCACTTGACCCATGCAGTGCAGGCAGGACTCCTGCGAGTAGACGTGATTCTCTCTTTCATACAGAGAAGGTTCAGAAGCATGGCCGGTGGGTAAGGCTTTAACACCAAGCTACCATCATCTCCTTCTGGTTGCTTCCTCCTCCTGCTAATTGGTCCTGGAGTAAGAGGACCACCCAGCTCCCTACCACTTCCCTTTCTTAAATTCAAAAGCAAGACTCAGGGAATACTAACACCCACGGCCCGATCCCATGGCATCTCCATCGTCGGAGTTCCCTCCCAGCCTTCCCCAGCAACCAGGAGAGGCTGGAGATGGAGTGTCTTAGAAGCAGGCAGTTGAATTATCTCGAGGACGGAGGGCGCTCCTGTGACAGTTGAGCCGCCTGTTTTCTGCTGACGCCTTCAGAAAGTAAAGGAGTGTTTGCTCTGTGAGCTGAATGCGGGTCATTATCACAGCAGCCTGTGGAGGGGGCCAGATGAGGGGGTGGGGTGGCAGTGGAATTATTAAATATTGAAATTGATCAGGAGTAGCAGCAGGAAGCTATTTATCATGTTTTATTGCTTCAAACTAGCATTACCATCTGGCCCATTGTTAATTCTGAGTAGCTTTTCATGTTTTGTTTGCCTCTCAAATTGTTCCCCGTAAGCGGAATACACAGGGGCTGCCCACAATAACAGGCTCGGATGAGGTTTTGCTGGGGTCTGCCTGGTCTCTCCGTCTGCTGACCAAGCTGAGGAGGTGGAAAAAAATACTTATTTTTAGAACATACTGCTGCGCGAATCCGGGGCTGGGACCTTCGAGGTCCTTCCGCCCTGCCTCAGCCCCCGGATGTGCGGAACAACAATCCTTAGTGGGAACTGCAGTTTTAAGATCACCTCCAGTGTGCAAACATCAGTGCTAATGCTCACGCCAGACCTTTGAGATGTGTAATCAGGTCATAGTTTAAGGGCTTCCCTGTTGGCTCAGAAGGTAAAGCATCTGCCTGCAACGCAGGAGACCCGGGTTCAATCCCTGGGTCAGGAAGATCCCCTGGAGAAGGAAATGGCAACCCACTCCAGTACTCTTGCCTGGAAAATCCCATGGATGGAGGAGCCTGGTATGCTACAGTCCCTGGGGTCCCAAAGAGTCACACACGACTGAGTGACTTCACTTTCAGTTTACAGAGGAGAGTCCTGAGGTTCCAAGAACAAAGGTGACTCGTCTGAAATCCCCTAGCCAGTGATTCGCAGAAGCCAGATTGGAACTCAAGCCTTCTGCCTCCTGATCCCCAACCCTGGGCCACACACAGTGGTGTTTGTTCATTGCAGTGACAGGGGAGAAGGTGGAGCTTGTGAGGCAGTGAGTGAAAGGTCAACTCACGGAGCCCAGGGAAGACAGAACTTGGGTGGGAGGTGGTACCAGGTCCATGCCCTTGTCTCCCCTTCCTTTACCCTCAGAGGTTATACTCCTGTTTCCTTCACTCCTGAGAGGAAATAACAGGGTCCGGAGGCAGGGTGTGGGGGAGCATATAGGCAATGGGCTAGACAGGAAAGCCAGAAATGAAAAGCTGGTCTGTGCCCATGGACTCAGGGGCCACTGCTGTTTCAGCTGTTGCAGGCTGGGGCCCAGGTGCCCCCTAAGAAGGTCACTCTAGCACCTCCTTTTCTCAAGGAGAAGGGACTTCTGAAGTCAGCCACATTCTCAGGACCATGCAGGAAGCTACCGGATGTCCAAAGAAGACCTTTGTGATTGAGTGGTGCTTCTTCCTCTTGGCAAAGGTCAGCAGAGACACCAGGGAGTCCTGCTTCCTTCCTGCCCTCCGTCGGTCAGGGCTGAGGGATTCTCAGGCCCTGGGTTCTAGCACAGGCCTGGCTAGAGGTGTGAATGCTGTGTGGGAAAGGGGCAGTTCTACCTGCCCCAGAGCTGCTGCTGTGGGGCTGGCAAGAAAGAAGTCAGAAAACAGGTAGAACATGAGATCTCCGTCCCAAAGGGCTGCACTTACTCATTTTCATTCATTCAACAAGCAGGCAATGAACATGTTACCACATATCCCACCCTACGGGAATAGAAAGACATTATTTTATGGACACTATTCTCAAGGGGATAAAAAACAAAAACAATAGAGATTGTGTACTGAACATTTACTATGTGATAGGAACCAAAAGTGCCTGTTGTGAATGGTTTCATTTAATTCTCACACAGCCCTGTGAGATAAGGGTGGTTATTCCCTCTTGATTGATGAGAAATCTGAGGCTCAGAGGGGTGACTTAAAGCCATCATGTCAAGTCTTAGAGTGGGGAGCCTGGGATCTGAACCAAGAGCAGTCAGCCTTGGGAGCTCAGGCACGGCCCTTCCGTGATATCCTGCGTCTCCAGCCGCACAGGTGCAAAGGGTGCAGCTGTAACAGGGTGGGGCCAGAGCTCCCATGGGGGACGCCACAAAGGAGTGGGGCGTGAGGGTGAAGTGAGAACACAAGCAGAGCGCTTAGCAGCCCAGAAAAGGCGCTCACTACTCGCTCTGTATCCCCGAGGGCCTGGCACGTCGCCCAGAGCATGCAAATGCATCTCACTGGGTGCCCGGTGAATGTTCGGTGAGCAGACAAGTGCCAAGATAAAAAATATCCCTGTCCCCAAAGCAGGGCGTTCCAAGGATGAGAAGCATGGCTTATACTAGCAGTGATCTATAGGGGTCTCCCTCTACTTTCCTACTGTCCGGCATAAAGATGCCAGCCCTGTTGGAATAAAACCATCGCCCCACAGCCAGACCCCAGTGTGTTCAGGTGCTCATGGCCATCCCTTTCTGGAAGCCAGTCGAGACCCTCCTTCTGCCCTGATGGGACTCTGGTACCCACCAAGGGGCTTAAACAGATTCCTGATGCTTGAGGCCTTTATAGACCTTTGACTTGCATGAGGAGAACCTGCTATTGAAATGGAGAAGAAAAATCGTGTTTGAAAAGATTAGAGGGGGGGAAAAAACCTAGTAAGAAAAAGCATACATGTTATGAAATCTAAATCTCAGACCATCCTTTTAAATAGGCTTCTTATTGATTGCGTTTTAATTGGACCCCAGGTGCACAAAATTGGGTTAATGATAATCCTTGGTTCATGAGACACTTCCATGGAGAACCATGCACATAGCCTGCTGTATTTAGTTAGCTTCTTGAATTAATTTTTTTAAGAATGACATAAGCATCCACACACTCTCATGACCCAAAGCAAAAGCTAGGACTTGATGATAACTTGCATCTCACGTGTGGTTCTTCCCTCTCATCTCCCCTCCCCGCCCCCAGCCAAACCAGCTCATTTCCTGGCTCGCTCTACCTGAGGAGTCCTCATCTGGATCCCATACCCATGGCTCCCTAAATAGACTGTCTTCCTCTCTGTTAGAATGCCAATGACTGTTTAGGAGCTCAGTGGAATTTCATAAGAGGCAGTCTCCCACTCTCCAGCAGGCCAATGTAATTGTCAATTAAAAAAAAATTTTTTTTTTTCAGTTTCCAATTCTAGAACCTCTAGCAGAACACAGAAATCTAAATAAGGATGTTATCAGTGAAGATGGGGTGTGGTAGCCCTCCCATTGCCCAGAGTCGAATGAAGAAACATTGTCAGTGAAGATGCAGTTCTGTTATGTTACGGAAATTGCACTCACGAATGCCTCCTTATCACTGAGACTTTGCTCTTACCTCTTCCCAGAGTGGAATTCACTCCTCTGTGGTGAGAGACAAGGACAGCATCAAGATTAGGCAATTAAAGGCAGTATCACTGGCAGCATCTATGTGAGACAAACATTTCACTTGCAAAGGGAACATTTGAGCTCAGCATCTGGGTATCTGGTTCATCTAACCCACAACTAGAGGTTTCAGAACAGCTTTGTTCACTTAGCAGCCAGATGTTTGGCTATTTTAAGATATAAGCTAGGGGACTTCCCTGTGGTGCAGTGCCCAGAGCTCTGCACTTCCACTGCAGGGGCCTCGGGTTTGATCCTGAGTCAGGGAACTAAGATCCCACATGCTGCAAGGCAAAAAAAAAAAAAAGAAGGAAGAAAGAAAATTAAACTGAATAAAAATGAAAATACAATATATCAACTTAAAAATTATATGAGAAAAGTCACAAATTAAAAAAAAAAAAATACTAGAGGTCCCTCCCAGTAAGCAATGGAAACATGATGGCAAAGCAAGAAGAATGGACTGGAGTCTTTCCCACCGGCCTTCCTCACCCATGTGAGCACACGTGTGACACATGCGTGCACAGCGCACACCTGGCCTGTGGAGGGAAATCAACAGGTGGCATAGTTAATGTCTCTCACGTGCTGTGGACTCTTGGACCAAGATAGGATGCATTTCTTCCACTGTTTGGAGTTCTCCTAAACTCTGTGCGGGCCTTTGTGGGGCCGCCTGGGTTTGACTGGTGGTATAGCCAAAGCCGGGCTCCCCAAGGTGGTAAAGAACCTGCCTGCCAATGCAGGAGATGCTAGAGACGCAGGTTTGACCCCTGGGCTGGGAAGATGCCCTGGAGGAGGGCATGGCAACCCACTCCATGATTCTTGACTAAAGAACCCCATGGACAGCGGAGCCTGGCCGGGTGCGGTCCATGGGGTTGCAAAAAGTCAGACACGACTGAAGCTACTGAGCGCGCACGCGTGCAAAACCAGAGCCGAGGGCTCTGGGGTCAGACGTACCTGGCTTCAAGTCTGAGCCTGGTAAGTTGCAAACTAGGCGATGTCCACAGGTTACGTAACGTCCTCTGAGCCTCCCAGTCATCTCCTGAAAAGTGGAGATAATAAAGGTGCCCGCCTCACGAAGACAAGGATGTGGATGAAACGGGACAAAGCAGAAAGTGCTCAGAGCAGGCGCTCAGGAGGAAACGCTCACTAAGCAGGGGCTGCCTCCCTTGTGACCACCTGGCTCTGACGGCACCGTCTCCCGGGACGTGCATCCTGGGCAGCGTCTTGTGCCAGGCGCTCTGCAGGTGCTGGGAAAAGATAGGAAGAAATGCCCGCCTGGAGACGCCCGCAGGCGCGAGAGGGATGGGACGTGGTGGCGACAGACTTTCCCTCGGAGCCGACGGAGTGCCAGGCCCCCCCTTTCTTTCCCTCCAAGAGGGCCCTCAGCCGCCCTTGGCCTGGGCTGCTGCTGCCAACACCCTGGAGCCCGGCTGCTGCCTCCTCACCCTCTCTGCCCCTTCCTCTTGCGTGGTACTGATGTGGGGGGTGGGGGTGGCTAAGAGGAGGAACCCGTGCGTTCAACTCAAGGCAAGTGTGGGCAGGGTAGATAGTGTGAAGCTGGGGACCTTGAGCAGGAAATGCAGGCCTGCCACGTCAGGGCCCCCGGACCTGGGGAGCCAGGACCACTTTATCTTAGTCCCCGAAGAACAGCTTTCCCCGATCCTCTGCCCATCTGCTCTCCCTCTGGTGGGTGCTCCTGCCATCCACTGGCTGCGGTGGCCTCCAGCCCACCTCCTGCATCACCCCTCAACCCAGAGCCCACCATCAGCTGCCTGCAGTCAACTCCCTTCCGCGTGTGCAGCCACCCTTCTCATCACTAGCCTCACAGGCATCTGCTCCAGCCAAGGTGTTCCTCCATCGGGGCACTCGCCTCTGCCTGAGGCCCCCTCCCCTCACACCCCACTGCCCAGCCTTCCTCTCCAGGAGCCACCCTCAGGCTGGACCAATCCCCCCTTTCCATCAGCTGCAGTAGCCTCCCATCCAGTTCCATCAGATCCACAATGCGGATCGCTGCTCGAATTACACACTGCGGAACCAGCGTGTGGCCTCTGGCCCTTGAGCTAGACTCATCGCCGTGGCGCCGAGTTGTTCCTGCCTTGAGGAAGCCTAGCCCTGCGCCTGGCGCATAGTAGGTGCTCCGCACACGTGGGGGATGGCCGAGGGGCGGGGCCCTGGAGATCAGCTGACAGCTGTGGGTGTCTGAGTCTCGTCCCTGTCTCTCACCAGATTTCCTCAGTCGACTTATGCAAATCATCTGCCTCCTCTACTTTCCCCCAGCTGGAATGAGCCCCAACTGAGATGTATGTGGTTAACGACGTACTGAAATATTTAAAAGTATTTTTACTTGGAGGGTTTAGCGAAGCCTGACTTATACATATACATGGACGGCCCCCTCCCTCCATAGGACGGGAGGCAGGTTTCATGCGGTGCTGTGTCTGGCACGGGCGACGTTCTTCAGCCTTGAAATTATCTCAGAGTCAGATGGGCCTCCCTGGATGTGTGCCCTCCACGCTTACAAAATAGTCGGCGTCAGAATTATTTTTAATAAAAGCAGGCGAGCCAACAGAAATGCCAGCGAGCCCTCCCAGCGCAGACGCTTATCTGGGGCTGCTGCTGTACACGCTGCACCTTCTGTGATGACTTTCTCCTCCGCGCGTGTCGCCTGGAGACTGCCATCACCCCCACAGCCCCTGCCTCCGAGCACCTGATCTTCATGGTCCTCTCCATCACCTCCAGGGCCAGGGGACAGGATCTCTGCCATTGTCTGGTCCTACCCCCCACCTCCAAAGAGACAAAAGGGAAAAAGCAGGATGATGATTTCTTAATACAGCCATCTCCTTTTCTTGTACTTGTTGCTTACCATCCCAGATCCTGCAGAAACAACAGCAGCAGGATGGAGGCTATGGGAAAAGCAGGAGCCAAGGAGTCACCCAGACTGAGTTTGGTTTCCTCTACCTCCCATCTAGGAGTCCGGGTGGGGGGTGCTAGCACATCAGCTGCAGGAACCACCGTTTCCTTTAAACGGGTCAGTGACATCCACCTTGGTTTGTTGTAAGGACTGAATTAGAAAGTGTTCACCTGACTCTCTCTCTCTTTTTTTTTTTTTTACTTTATTTAACCACTGTTGTCATTCTTGATGTGTATATGTGCTTTTCACATTTCAAAACTGTTTTCCAATCTGCTTGTGCCCTGAAAGCTCGCACTCCCCCTGAGCATGGTCTTGTTCCCAAGACGCCACTCACAGAGGGGGAAACTGAGGCTCAGAGTGGTAAAGAAGGGTCAGGGTACAGAGCAGGAACCAGTAAGATGCTGAAAAGGAGTTGCCTTGTTCGTGATCTTAGTGGGAAACTTTCTAGTGTCTCACCATTGAGTATTACGTTCACTACAGGTTTTTTGTACACGTTCTTTATCAAGTTGAAGACATCCTCTCTGTTCCTACCTCACTCAGTTTTTGTGATGAATGAGTGTTGGATTTTTGTCAAGTGCTTTTCTTGCCTCTATGCATAGGCTCATATGATTTTTCTTCTTTAACCTTTAGATGATGTGATTTGTTGTTGTTCAGTCACTAAGTCAGGTCTGACTCTTTGCAACCCTATGGACTGCGGCATATCAGGCTTCCCTGTCCTTCACCGTCTTCCAGAGTTTGCTCAAGTTCGTGTCCATTGAGTTGGTGATGCTATCCAACCATCTCATACTCTGTCATTCCCTTCTCCTCCTACCTTCCATCTTTCCCAGCATCAGGGTCTTTTCTAATGAATTGGCTGTTCGCATCAGATGGCCAAAGTATCAGAGTTTCAGCGTCAGTCCTTGCCGTGAATATTCAGGGTTGATTTGCTTTAGGACTGACTGGTTCGATCTCCTTGCAGTCTGTCTTCTCCAGCACCACAACTCGAAAGCATTAGTTCTTCACTGATGTGTTAGATGACATTAATTGATTTTTGAATGTGAACCAGCCTTAGTTTTCTTCATATGTATCTTCCATATGTTCTGTTAAGGGCTTCCCTGGTAGCTCAGCTGGTAAAGAATCTACCTGCAATGCAGGAGACCCTGGTTCAATTCCTGGGTCAGGAAGATCCCCTGGAGAAGGAAAAGGCTACCCGCTCCAGTATTCTTGGGCTTCCCTAGTGGCTCAGCTGGTAAAGAATCTGCCTGCAATTTGGGAGACCTGGGTTCAATCCCTGGATTGGAAAGATCCCCTGGGAGAAGGGAAAGGCTATCCACTCCAGTATTCCGGCCTGGAGAATACCATGTACTATACCCACGAGGTTGCAACGAGTCAGACATGACTGAGCGACTTTCATTTTCACTTTCATATGTTCTGTTAGATTTACACCTATTTTATTTGGGTGTTAATGTAAATGATGTAATGTAAATGGTGTAATGTAAATGATAATATGATTTTTTCTTTTGTTTTTTTTTAATTTTTAGTCATGCTGCTCAGCATGCGGTACCCTAGTTCCTCGACCAGAGATTGAATTTACACCCCCTACAGTGGAAGCGAGGAGTCTTAACCCCTGAACACCAGGGAAGTCCTTGACGTTGTTTTTCATTTCAAATTCCAAGTGTTCATTGGTGGAATATAGGAAGTGAAAGTGAGAAGTCAGTCAGACGTGTCCGACTCTTTGTGACCCCATGGGCTGTATATAGGCCAGAATATGGGAGTGGGTAGCCTTTCCCCCCTCCAGGGGATCTTCCCAGGGAATTGAACCCAGGTCTCCTGCACTGCAGGTGGATTAGTTACCAGCTGAGCCACAAGGAAGCCCAAGGAATATGGGAAAGCAGTTGACTATTATGTAATTACTTTGTACTCTACAACCTCACTATAAGCACCAGTTCCAGAAGTTTGGTCAGTTCGTTGGGATTTTCTATTAATGCATTGACAGTTGTGTAATTTGAGAGTAAAGGCACTTTTATTTCTGCCTTTCCAATCGGTCTACCTTTTCTTTTCCACTCTTGTCTTGTTTTGTCTTGTCTTACAGTATTAACTGAGTCTCCCAGGACAGTGTTGAATAGGACTGGTGAGAGGGGACATCCGTGTCATGTTTCCAGCCTTAGGAGAAAGTGTGTAGTTTCTCAGCATCAAGAATGAAGTTAGCTGTATTTGGTAGCTCTTTTTTACCAAATGAATGTGGTTCCCCTTTGTTCCTAGTTTGCATAGATGTTTAGGTATGTTGTTTTATTTATTTTTTGTCATGAATAAATGTTGTATTTTGTCAAATGCTTTTCCTGCATCTATTGATAGAATCATATGATTTTTCTCCTTTAGCCTATTGATGTGATAGATTATATCACTTGATTTTTGACTCTTGAAGCAGCCTTGCATACCTGGAATAAATCTCATTGGTTGTCATATTGAGGATTTTTGCATCTATGTTTATGAGAGATATTAGTTCATAGTTTTCCTTTCTAGTAATGCCATTATCTAGCATTGGGGTAATGTTGATCTCATAAAATATGTTAGGACATATTCCCTCTGCTTCAGTAAGAGATAGTAGAGAATTGGTATCATTTCTTTCTTAAATGTTTGGTAGAATTTATCAATGGAACCATCAGGGCCTTGTTCTTTCTTTTTTTAGAAGGTTATTAATTATTGATTTAACTTATTTAATAGATATAAGCCTATTCAGATTATCTGGTTCTCTTTGAGTGAGTTTTGGTGAATTGTGTCTTTCAAGAAATTGGTCCATTTCATCTAAGTTCAAATTTGTGGGCACAAAGTTATTCATAATATTTCTTAATTATCTTTTTAATGACTATGGGATCAGTAGTGGTAACCCTCTTTCATTTCTGATATTAGTAATTTTTAATTGCTAACTAGTAGTTTAGTAATCTTTTTTTCTTGCTTAGCTTGGCTAGAGGTTTATCAGTTTCATTGATCTTTTCATAGCAACAGGTTTTGGCTTAATTGATTTTTATTGATTTCTTATTTTTAATTTCATTGACTTCTGCTCTAATTTGTATTATTTTATTCTGCTTACTTTGGATTTAATTTACTCTTCTTTTTCTAATTTCCTAAGATGGGAGCTTAAATAATTGATTTAAGATCTTTCATTTTGGCTAACATATGCATTAAATGCTGTAAATATCCCTCTATGCACTACCTGCACTGCATCCCTCAAAATCAATAAGTTCTACTTTCATTTTCACTTAGTTAAAAATGTTTTTTAATTTCTCTTGAGACTTATTTTTTGACCCATATATTGTTTAGACATGTGCTATTTAATCTCCAAATATTTGGGGACTTTTCAGCTATCTCTATGTTATTGATCTTTAGTTTAATTTCACTGCGGTATGAGGGCATACTTTGTATGATTTCTATTCTTTTAAATTTGTTAAGGTGTGTTTTATGGCTGAGAATGTAGTCTATCTTGGTTAATGTTCTGTGCGAACTGAAAAGAATGTGTATTCTGCTGTTGTTGAATAAAGTATTTTATACATGTCAGTTAGATCCAGTTGATTGATGGTGCTCTTCAGTTCAACTATATCCTTACCAATTTTCTGCCTGCTGGATCTGTCAATTACTGATAGAGGGGTGTTGAAATCTCTAACTCTAATAGTGAATTTGTCTATTTTCCCTTGCAGTTCTATCTGTTTTACCTCACATATTTTGACACTCTGTTTTTAACTACATACATGTTAAGGATTATGTCTTTTTGGGGAACTGACCCCTTTCTCATTAATAATGCCCACCTTAATCCCTGATAATTTTCTCTGTTCTGCGGTCTTCAATGTCTGAAATTAATATAGTTGCTCCAACTTTCTTTGAGTTAGTGCTAGCATGATATATCTTTCTCCATCTCCTTAGTTTTTATTTGTATCTTTTTGTTCAAAGAGGGTTTCTTGTAAACAAAATACAGTTGAATTTTGCTTTTCTTATCCACTCTTAACAATCTATGTCATTTAATTAATGTATTTAAACCGTTCACATTTAAGGTGATTATTGCTATAGTTAGGTTACTATATATCATCAGTTCAGTTCAGTCTCTCAGTTGTGTCAGACTCTTTGCGACCCCATTAACTGCAGCATGCCAGGCCTGCCTATCCATCACCAACTCCCGGAGTTTACCCAAACTCAAGTCCATTGAGTCGGTGATGCCATCTAACCATCTCATCCTCTGTCGACCCCTTCTCCTCCTGCCTTCAATATTTCCCAACATCAGGGTCTTTTCAGATGAGTCAGCTCTTCACATTAGATTGCCAAAGTACTGGAGTTTCAGCTTCAGCATCAGTCCTTCCAATGAACACCCAGGACTGATCTCCTTTAGGATGGACTGGTTGGATCTCCTTGCAGTCCAAAGGACTCTCAGGAGTCTTCTCCAACACCACAGTTCAAAAGTATCAATTCTTCAGTGCTCAGCTTTCTTTATAGTCCAATTCTCACATCCATACATGACTACTGGAAAAACCATAGCCTTGACTAGACCAACCTTTGTTGACAAAGTAATGTCTCTACTTTTTAATATGCTATCTAGGTTGGTCATAACTTTCCTTCCAAAGAGTAAGCGTCTTTTAATTTCATGGCTGCAATCACCATCTGCAGTGATTTTGGAGTCCAAAAAAATAAAGTCAGCCACTGTTTCCACTGTTTCCCCATCTATTTGCCATGAAGTGATGGGACCAGATGCCATGATCTTAGTTTTCTGAATGTTGAGCTTTAAGCCAACTTTTTCACTGTCCTCTTTCACTTTCATCAAGAGGCTCTTCTTCACTTTCTGCCATAGGGGTGGTGTCATCTGCATATCTGAGGTTATTGATATTTCTGCCAGCAATCTTGATTCCAGCTTGTGCTTCATCCAGCCCAGTGTTTCTCATGATGTACTCTGCATATAAGTTGAATAAGCAGGGTGACAGTATACAGCCTTGATGTACTCCTTTTCCTATTTGGAACCAGTCTGTTGTTCCATGTCCATGTTGTTCATGTCTGTTGCTTCCTGACCTGCATACAGGTTTCTTGAGAGGCAAGTCAGGTGGTCTCGTAACTACATACAATGTTTGTAACCATTTCTGTTTATTTCCCTTGTTCCTTGTTGTCTTTCCCTCTTTTTCTGCCTTTCCTGGGTTTCCCTGATAGCTCAGTTGGTAAAGAATTTGCCTGCACTGCAGGAGACCCTGGTTTGATTCCTGGGTTGGGAAGATCTGCTAAAGAAGAATTGGCTACCCACTCCAGTATTCTTGGGCTTCACTTGTGGCTCAGCTGGTAAAGAATCCACCCACAATGTGGGAGACCTGTGTTTGATCACTGGGTTGGTCAGATCCCCTGGAGAAGGAAAAGGCTACCCACTCTAGTATTCTGGCCTGGAGAATTCCATGGACTAAATAGCCCATGGGATCACAAAGACACGAGTGAGCGACTTTCACTTTCACTAGTTTTATTTATTTATTTATTTATTTTATTTTTCATTGGGTTTTGTCATACATTGATATGAATCAGCCATAGAGTTACACATATTCCCCATCCCGATCCCCCCTCCCACCTCCCTCTCCACCCGATTCCTCTGGGTCTTCCCAGCCCACCAGGCCCGAGCACTTGACTCATGCATCCCACCTGGGCTGGTGATCTGTTTCACCATAGATTATATACATGCTGTTCTTTTGAAACATCCCACCCTCACCTTCTCCCACAGAGTTCAAAAGTCTGTTCTGTACTTCTGTGTCTCTTTTTCTGTTTTGCATATAGGGTTATCGTTACCATCTTTCTAAATTCCATATATATGTGTTAGTATACTGTAATGTTCTCTATCTTTCTGGCTTACTTCACTCTGTATAATGGGCTCCAGTTTCATCCATCTCATTAGAACTGATTCAAATGAATTCTTTTTAACCGCTGAGTAATATTCCATGGTGTATATGTACCACAGCTTCCTTATCCATTCATCTGCTGATGGGCATCTAGGTTGCTTCCACGTCCTGGCTATTATAAACAGTGCTGCGATGAACATTGGGGTGCACGTGTCTCTTTCAGATCTGGTTTCCTCGGTGTGTATGCCCAGAAGTGGTATTGCTGGGTCATATGGCAGTTCTATTTCCAGTTTTTTAAGAAATCTCCACACTGTTTTCCATAGTGGCTGTACTAGTTTGCATTCCCACCAACAGTGTAAGAGGGTTCCCTTTTCTCCACACCCTCTCCAGCATTTATTGCTTGTAGACTTTTGGATAGCAGCCATCCTGACTGGCGTGTAATGGTACCTCATTGTGGTTTTGATTTGCATTTCTCTGATAATGAGTGATGTTGAGCATCTTTTCATGTGTTTGTTAGCCATCTGTATGTCTTCTTTGGAGAAATGTCTGTTTAGTTCTTTGGCCCATTTTTTGATTGGGTCATTTATTTTTCTGGAATTGAGCTTCAGGAGTTGCTTGTATATTTTTGAGATTAATCCTTTGTCTGTTTCCTCATTTGCTATTATTTTCTCCCAATCTGAGGGCTGTCTTTTCAGCTTGCTTATAGTTTCCTTTGTTGTGCAAAAGCTTTTAATTTTCATTAGGTCCCATTTGTTTATTTTTGCTTTTATTTCCAATATTCTGGGAGGTGGGTCATAGAGGACCTTGCTGAGATTTATGTCGGAGAGTGTTTTGCCTATGTTCTCCTCTAGGAGTTTTATAGTTTCTGGTCTTACATTTAGATCTTTAATCTGTTTTGAGTTTATTTTTGTGTATGGTGTTAGAAAGTGTTCTAGTTTCATTCTTTTACAAGTGGTTGACCAGTTTTCCCAGCACCACTTGTTAAAGAGATTGTCTTTTTTCCATTGTATATCCTTGCCTCCTTTGTCAAAGGTAAGGTATCCTTAGGTTCGTGGATTTATCTCTGGGCTTTCTATTCTGTTCCATTGATCTATATTTCTGTCTTTGTGCCAGTACCATACTGTCTTGATGACTGTGGCTTTGTAGTAGAGTCCAAAGTCAGGCAGGTTGATTCCTCCAGTTCCATTCTTCTTTCTCAAGATTACTTTGGCTATTTGAGGCTTTTTGTATTTCCATACAAATTGTGAAATTATTTGTTCTAGTTCTGTGAAAAATACCGTTGGTAGCTTGATAGGGATTGCATTGAATCTATAGATTGCTTTGGATAGAATAGTCATTTTGACAATATTGATTCTTCCAATCCATGAACACGATATGTTTCTCCATCTGTTTGTGTCCTCTTTGATTTCTTTCATCAGTGTTTTATAGTTTTCTATGTACAAGTCTTTTGTTTCTTTAGGTAGATATACTCCTAAGTATTTTATTCTTTTTGTTGCAATGGTGAATGGTATTGTTTCCTTAATTTCTCTTTCTGTCTTTTCATTGTTAGTATACAGGAATGCAAGGGATTTCTGTGTGTTAATTTTATATCCTGCAACTTTACTATATTCATTGATTAGCTCTAGTAATTTTCTGGAAGAGTCTTTAGGGTTTTCTATGTAGAGAATCATGTCATCTGCAAACAGCGAGAGTTTCACTTCTTTTCCTATCTGGATTCCTTTTATGTCTTTTTCTGCTCTGATTGCTGTGGCCAAAACTTCCAACACTATGTTGAATAGTAGTGGTGAGAGTGGGCATCCTTGTCTTGTTCCTGATTTCAGAGGAAATGCTTTCAGTTTTTCACCATTGAGGGTGATGCTTGCTGTGTTATATAGCTTTTATTATGTTGAGGTATGTTCCTTCTATTCCTGCTTTCTGGAGAGTTTTAATCATAAATGAGTGTTGAATTTTGTCAAAGGCTTTCTCTGCATCTATTGAGATAATCATACGGTTTTTATCTTCCAATTTGTTAATGTGGTGTATTATGTTGATTGATTTGCGGATATTAAAGAATCCTTGCATTCCTGGGATAAAGCCCACTTGGTCATGGTGTATGATTTTTTTAATATGTTGTTGGATTCTGTTTGCTAGAATTTTGTTAAGGATTTTTGCATCTATGTTCATCAGTGATATTGGCCTGTAGTTTTCTTTTTTTGTGGCATCTTTGTCTGGTTTTGGAATTAGGGTGATGGTGGCCTCATAGAATGAGTTTGGAAGTTTACCTTCATCTGCAATTTTCTGGAAGAGTTTGAGTAAGATAGGTGTTAGCTCTTCTCTAAATTTTTGGTAGAATTCAGCTCTGAAGCCATCTGGTCCTGGGCTTTTATTTGCTTGAAGATTTTTGATTACAGTTTCGATTTCCTTGCTTGTGATGGTTCTGTTAAGATCTTCTGTTTCTTCCTGGTTCAGTTTTGGAAAGTTATACTTTTCTAAGAATTTGTCCATTTCATCCAAGTTGTCCATTTTATTGGCATAGAGCTGTTGGTAGTAGTCTGTTATGATCCTTTGATTTTCAGTGTTGTCTGTTGTGATCTCACCCTTTTCATTTCTTATTTTGTTAATTTGGTTCTTCTCTCTTTGTTTCTTAATGAGTCTTGCTAATGGTTTGTCAATTTTGTTTATTTTTTCAAAAAAACAACTTTTAGCTTTGTTGATTTTTGCTATGGTCTCTTTAGTTTCTTTTGCATTTATTTCTGCCCTAATTTTTAAGATTTCTTTCCTTCTGCTGACCCTGGGGTTCTTCATTTCTTCCTTCTCTAATTGGTTTAGGTGTAGAGTTAGGTTATTTATTTGGCTTTTTCTTGTTTCTTGATGTAAGCCTGTAACGCTATGAACCTTCCCCTTAGCACTGCTTTTACAGTGTCCCATAGATTTTGGGTTGTTGTGTTTTCATTTTCATTCATTTCTGTACATATTTTGATTTCTTTTTTGATTTCTTCTATAATTTGTTGGTTATTCAGAAGCGTGTTATTTAGCCTCCATATGTTTGAATTTTTAACAATTTTTTTTCCTATAATTGAGATCTAATCTTACTGCACTGTGGTCAGAAAAGATGACTGGAATGATTTCAATTTTTTTGAATTTTCCAAGGCCAGATTTATGGCCCAGGATGTGATCTATCCTGGAGAAGGTTCCATGTGCACTTGAGAAAAAGGTGAAGTTGATTGTTTTGGGGTGAAATGTCCTATTGATATCAATTAGGTCTAGCTGGTCCATTGTGTCATTTAAGGTTTGTGTTTCCTTGTTAATTTTCTGTTTAGTTGATCTATCCATAGTTGTGAGTTGGGGTATTAAAGTTTCCCACTATTATTGTGTTACTATTAATTTCCTCTTTCATACTTGTTAGCATTTGCCGTATATATTGCGGTGCTCCTATGTTGGGTGCATATATATTTATAGTTGTTATATCTTCTTCTTGGATTGATCCTTTGATCATTATGTAGTGTCCTTCTTTGTCTCTTTCACATCCTTTATTTGAAAGTCTATTTTATCTGATATGAGTATTGCGACTCCTGCTTTCTTTTGTTTTCCGTTTGCGTGAAATATTTTTTTCCAGCCCTTCACTTTTAGTCTGTATGTGTCTCTTGTTTTGAGGTGGGTCTCTTGTAGACAGCATATATAGGGGTCTTGTTTTTGTATCGATTCAGCCAATCTTTGTCTTTTGGTTGGGGCATTCAACCCATTTACATTTAAGGTAATTATTGATAGGTGTGGTCCCGTTGCCATTTACTTTAAAAATATGCAACGCTTCACGAATTTGCGTGTCATCCTTGTGCAGGGGCCATGCTAATCTTCTCTGTATCGTTCCAATTTTAGTATATGTGCTGCCGAAGCAAGCACTAGTTTCACTAGTTTTAACTGAGCATTTTATATGATTCTATTTTCTCTCTTAATATATCAATTATACTTCTTTTTTTTCTTTTTAAGTTCGTGGTTGTCCTAGAATTTGCTGTGTACTTTTTCATCTAATAAGTCCATTATCAAACAGTGCTATATACCACTTCCCAGAGAGTTCAGGTTCCTTGTAAAATGGCATTCACAATTCCTCCCTCCCTTCCCTAATAATGTTGCTGTTACTCATTTCATTTCTTCTTAAGCTGTAATCAACCAACACATTGTTGCTATTATTACTTTGAACAGTTTTCTGTTAGATCAGTTAAGATTAAGAAAAGTACAAAGGATTTATTCTACTCTCATTTATTCCTTTTCTGATGCTCTTCTCTTTATGTAGATTTGAATTCTGACCTAGATCATTTCCTTTCTCTCTGAACAGCTTCTGTTAACATTGCTTGCAAAGCAAGTCTGTGGGCAACAAATTCCTTCAGTTTTTGTTTATCTGAGAAAGTCTTTATTTCTCCTTCACCTTTGAAGGATAATTCCCTAGATACAGAATTCTAAGTTTATGGGATTTTTCTTTCAACATTTAAAATGTTTCACTCCATTTTCTTCTTACATGGTTTCTGATGAGAAGCTAATGTAATTGTTTTCCCTTATTCCTCTATAGGTAAGATGTTTTCCCCTTCTGGCTTCTGTCAAGGTTTTCTCTTTGTGTCTGGTTTTCTGCAGTTTGAATATAACATGTATAGGTGTAAATTTCTTTGGTATTTCTCCTGTGTGTCTTTCTCTGAGCATCTTGGATCGATGGTTTGGGTGCCTCATTAATTTTGGAAAATTCTCAGCCATTACAACTTCAAATATTTCTTCTGTTCCTTTCTTTTTTCTCTTTCTGGTGTTTTCATTGTATTTCAAGCCTTTTGTATTGTTCCACTGTTTCAGGACTTTCTCCCTTTTTTCATTTTAAAAGTGGAACTGCCAGATTACATTATAATTCTATTTTTAATTTTTTGTGGACCCTCCATACTGTTTTTCACAATGGCTGCACTATTTTACATTCCCTACAAGAGGGCATATGGATTCCCTCTTCTCTACATTCTCACCAACATTCATTATTTCTTGTCTTTTTGATAATAGCTATGCTAATAGACATGAGGTAATGACTCATTGTGATTTTGATTTTCATTTCCCTGATGATTAATAATGTTGAGCATCTTTTCAGTTACCTGTTGGCCATCTATATGTCTTCTCTGAACAAATGTCTTTTCAGATATTCTGCCTTGTTTAAAATCTGATTGGCTTTTTGACTATTGAGTCGTATGTGTTCTTATATATTTTAATATTAACCCCTTACTAGGTATATAATTTGCAATTATTTCTTCCCATTCAGTAGGTTGCCTTTTCATTCTGTTGGTGGTTTCCTTTGCTGTGCAGAAACATTTTAGTTTGGTGTGGTTCCACTTGTTCATTTTGCTTTTGTTACTTTTGCTTTTGGTGTGGAGATTTAAAAAAAAAAAAAAGAATCCTTAAAAAGGCCTATGTCAAGGAGCTTACTGCCTGTTTTTTTCTAGGGGTTTAATGGTTTCAGGTCTTAAGTTCAAGTCTTTTTCATGTTGAGTTAATTTTTTTGTGTATGGTGTTAGATGGTGGCCCAGTTTCATTCTTTTGCATGTGGCTGTACAATTTTTCCAACACCATTTATTGAAGAGACTGTCCTTTCCCTATTATATATCTTTGACTTCTTTATTGTAAATTAATTGACCATATATGCATGGGTTTATTTCTGGGCTCTCTGTTCTACTGGTATATGTGTCTGTTTTTATCCCAGTGAGTGTGTGTTCAGTTGCATCCAACTCTTTGCAACTCCATGGACTGTAACCCACCAGGCTTCTCTGTCCATGGAATTTCCAGGCAAGAATGCTGGAGTGGGTTGCCACTGTCTACTCCTGGGGATATTCCTGACCCAGGGATCAAACCCAGTCTCTTGTATCTCCTGGGGGGCAGATTCTTTACCACTGTGCCACCTGGGAAGTCTTTTTATCCCAATACCACACTGTGTTCACTACTATAGCTTTGTAATATAGTTTGAAATCAGGAAACGTGATGCCTTCAGTTTTGTCCTTCTTTCTCAAGGTTGCTTTGGCTATTTGGAGTCGTTTTCGGTTCTGTACAAATTTTTAGGATTGTTTGTTCTATTTCTGTGAAAAATACCCTTAGCATTTTTATAGGGATTGCATTGGATCTGTATGTTGTTTTCAGAAGTATGAACATTTTGACAATGTTAATTATTCCAATCCATGAGTACAGAATATTTTTGCATTTATTTGTCTTTAATTTCTTTTGTTGATATCTTACAGTTTTCAATATATGGGTCTTTCAAATCCTTAGTTAAATTTCATCCTGAATATTTTATTTTTTTTGATGAGATTGTAAATGAGATTGTTTTCTTGATTTCTCTTTCTGATAGTTTGTTATTAGTATATAGAAAGCAACAGATTTTTGTGTATTGATTTTATATCTTGCAACTTTACTGAATTCATTTATTTTTTCCTCACAGTTTTTTTTTTATGGATTCATTAGGGTTTTCTAAATATAATATCATGTCATCTGCAAATAGTGACAGTTTTGCTTTTTCCTTTCCAATTTGGATTCCTTTTATTTCTTTTTCTTGCCTAATTTGTCTGGATAGGACAATTCCTATTTTGTTCCTATTATATTGAATTAAACTGATAAGAGTGGACATCTTTGTCTTGCTGCTGGTCTTAGAGGAAGAACTTTAAGCTTCTCACCATTGAGCATGATATGAGCTGAGGGTTTGTCATAATTATGACCTTTATTATGTTGGGATACCTTCCCTCTATACCTGATTTGCTGAGAATTTTTATCAAAAATGAATGTTGAACTTTGTCAAATGCTTTTTATGCATCTACTGAGATGATCATATGCTTTTAATCCTTCATTTTATTAATGTTGGTACACTAAGTCCCCTACAAATGAATGAGTTCTGTTCCAAGAATGTGTTCATAAGTTCAATTTTTTTGTTAAGTTCAACAAAGTTAGCCTAGGTACCCAACTAACCCAGGCAGCTCTATAGTACTGTACTGTAATAGGTTTATAATATTCTTCACACAAATAATACATACAAAACAAATACAAGAAAATAAAGCATTTTTAATCTTACAGTACAGTACCTTAAAAAGTACAGTAGTACAGTACAACAGCTGGTATACAGGAGTTGCATCAAGTGAAAAGGCAAGAAGAATTACTTACTGGAGGAGGAAGAAGAGGTGGGAGATGGTAGAGCTGAAGGATCGTCAGCAATAGGAGATAGAGGGCAAGCTACAATTTCACTCATGTCAGATGATGATGGAATGCAAGTTTACATCTTTGAAAGCTTGCAACTTGAAGGTTCATATGTAGGGGACTTACTGTATATCACATTGACTGATTTGCAGTTGATGAGCAAGTCCTTGTATACCTAGAATAAATCATCCTTGTATACCTAAAATAAATCCCATTTAATCATGGTGGATGTGAGAGTTGGACTGTGTAGAAAGCTGTCCAATTTTTTCAATGTTGAAAAATTGATGCTTTTGAACTGTGGTGTTGGAGAAGACTCTTGAGAGTCTCTGGGACTGCAAGGAGATCCAACCAGTCGATCCTAAAGGAGATCAGTCCTGGGTGTTCATTGGAAGGACTGATGCTGAAGCTGAAACTCCAGTACGTTGGCCACCTCATGCGAAGAGTTGACTCATTGGAAAAGACCCTGATGCTGGTAGGGATTGGGGGCGGGAGGAGAAGGGGACAACAGAGGATGAGATGGCTGGATGGCATCACTGACTCGATGGGCATGAGTTTGAGTAGACTCTGGGAGTTGGTGATGGACAGGGAGGCCTGGCGTGCTGAGATTCATGGGGTCACAAAGAGTCGGACATGACTGAGCGACTGAACTGAACTGAACAGATGATCCTTTTAATGTATTGTTTAATTTAGTTTGATAATAATTTGTTGTGGATTTTTGCATCTATGTTCATCAAGAATACTGATCCATACTTTTTTTCTCGTGGCATCATTGTCTGATTTTGGTATCAAGGTAATGCTGACCTCATAAAATGAGTTTGGAAGAATTCCCTCATCTTCTATTTTTTTAAAGGGTATGAGAAGGACTGGTATTAATTCTCTGAGTGTTTGGTAGAGTTGACCAGTGAAGCCATCTGGTCCTGGGCTTTTGTTTGTTGGGAGGTTTTTTATTGATTCAGTTTTCTTACTTAATTGGCCTGTTAAGATTATCTCATTTTGACTAAGTTTTGGTAGGTTGTTTCTGTGAATTTATTCATCTCTTCTAGGTTGTCCAAAGACATTTTTCCTGGACATTCTGGTTTTTTTGCGCATTCTTTTGTTCTTTGCATTTCAGTTTGTGACATTTCTATTAACATATCTTCAGGCTCACTGATCTTTCCTTAGCTATGTCTAATCTATTTCTGAGTCCACTGAGGGTTTCACCTCTATTATGGTGTTTTTAATTTCTAGCATTTCCTTTTGATTGTTTCTTAAAGTATTTATCTCTCTTCTTACCTCCCCCATCAGCTATGGAATGTACTTTTTCCATCAGAGCCCTTAAAATATTAATCATCATTATTTTATATTCTCCATTGAATAATTCCAATTCTGTATCATATCTGAATCTGACTTTGATGCTTACTTTGTCTCTTCAGGCCACTTTTTTCCCTCATCTTTTAGCAGATCTTGTAATTTGGGGTTGAAAACTGGATGTGCTATATCAGGTACTAAGAACTGAGACAATCAGACTGTAAGTGTGAGGTTTTGTTAACTTGGCTGGGAGCTGGGCTGTAATTAATGTTTGCTGCAGCTGTAGGTGCCAGAGGCTTCAGTTTCCTTGGTTTTATTTTCTACTTCCAATTGTCTTTGGGTTTCCCTAAAAACTCCTTCTTAAATTGCTTTGCAGCTCTTTCTTGTATCCATTGTTGTTATATTGGAGTCCCGTTGATGTGGTGGTAGGATGTTGGGGAGAGCATTTGATAACCTGTTTAAATCTCAGTTTCTTAATAGGCTTGAGTCCTTGAACTATGAAGTCTTTTTTTTTTTCTCCCCTTTTGTGAGACAGGAAGGCTGGAGAGGCCAAAGTTGTATAATTGCCCTTCCCTTGGGTCAGGTAAGCCTCAGGTAAAGCCTGCCCCTTGAGGGCAGGCTTTTGTTACAGAGAACACTCTGGGTATATGTCAGAATGATTACTTTCTCCTCACCCCTGCCTGAAGCATGAGAGATTTTTCTCCTATAGTCACCTTAAGAACCTGGTTAGGTTCTAGACATCAGGGATACCATAAGACTGAGCTCCCAAGAACTTCTAACTCTCAATCTAGTCCGTCCAGCACTTCTTCAGTTACCAATTAAGTGTTCCTATCAGTTACCGGCTCTAGCAACTTCTGCTCCCAGCAAGCTGGTCTCAGCTGTGATTCTCCATGTTCACTCGTCTGTCTAGTTTTCAGGTTGGCAGTTTGCCCTGTGACCTCATTTCTCTGATGGATGTGAGAAAAGCCATCCATTTCTGGTTTGCTCATCTTTTTTCTTGTTGTAAGGATGGGAGTGATTTCCAAGCTCTCTTTGTGTCAGAGCTGTATCTGAAAGTCCTTTCTAACCATTTTATACTTTGCACACCAACCTGTTTTGCAAAGAAAAGAGAGATGAAACTCAGAGAGGTTAAGAAATGTGCCCAGGGTCACCCAGCTAATGGGTGATAGAGCCAAAATTCTTTCTTCCACTCCAATGGTCTTTAAGAAACTGTACCAATCCCAAGCATTCCAGAGGTGTTTACCATAAAGGCCCATTCCGAAGTTTTTCACGAAATTCCTGATGAAATCTGGGCTTAATCATTTAACCTGAGGGTGAAGTAAGAACTTCATGAGTCATCTAGTCAGTTCTCTGCCTCTAAACAAGAAAATTAACCCAAGATAAAATCTTATCCAGCCCAGAGTTCATCATCTCTCACATGGAGCCAACTTCAGTATTCACTAATAGCATCCTTTAATGTGTGCTCATCTTACTGTGCAGAATCAGAGTCTTTAAAACCAGAGAGGCCTTAGAGATCAACTATTCAACCCCCTTGATTTACAGATGAGGGATGCTGAGACTCTGAACTCCCTGTTGTCCATTGGCTTTCTACCTCCTTATCTTGCTCTTTGTCCTAGATATTTCTAGGAATAATTTAGACACACTTCTTTTTGAAATAGTCAGTGCATAGTCACGTGCTAAAACTTGTGTTCTGCTCCATCTTTTGCCCCATGGGAGAGGTGAGAAGGCAGACACCATGCCCCAGGGAGGTCCTCCATCTCACTGCAAGACTTAGGAGACTTCTAGTGATCAGGCATCCTTGACCTCATCAGTCTTCTCTGAGGCCTGGATAAACCAGTGGTTCTCAATTGGAGCTGATATCCCCTGTCACCTGGAGACATGTGGCCATGTCTGGAGACATCTTTGCTTGCCACAACTGGGGAAGGAAGGAGGGAAGGTGCTATTGGCATCTAGTGGTTGGAGGCCAGGGATGCTCTAGACACTGTTATGCATAGGACACTCCCCCTCCCCCAACAAAGAACTTTCTGGCCCCAAATCTTAAAAAACTGGCAAGGTCGAGAAGTCCTGGGGTGGAGTGTGTTCACTCAGGATCTCCACAGTAGCTCTTTGTGTGCGTGAAACGGCCACATTTTCCCTTCAGCTTTCCTAAAAGACAGCTCCTGGGGCGTGGAAGCACTTCCCCGGGGGCCTTACTGCGGTCACGTGATGTAGCTGCCAATCAACTCAGGGCGAGGGCTAGCAGCCTCCCAGGAAGGGTGTGCTCCCAAAGTGTTCTGCAAGACCTTACATGACTGAGGTGCTTTCTTCTTGGTAGCAGGTGGGTGTCTCTGCCCACACTTCCCCGCTGATCACGTATGCGCAGGGAGGAGGAAGCCTTATATAAGCGCAGCCTCACGCAACCTTCTGTCATTTTGGCACTCCAGGGCCTGGAGAACCCCTCCTTCCTAAAGTCTTGAGGGAACGTGGCTCTCTTCGGAACAGGCCTGGTAGGGACATTAGCCACCTGCAGGGTAAAATCTGTGCTCTGTAGCCTTTGGGATGGGCCTGGCCAACCTCCTGTCCATCTTCTGCAACCCCAGCGCCCCAGCCCCGCTCTCCTCTCACACGCCACACATGGTGCTTCTCAGCGGCCAGGCCAAAGTGCTTCCTTCTGTGCCTCTGCTCTGCTCCAACTTGCCTCCCTGCCTGCAGCCTACCTTCCCTAACTTGACTGCCTGAGCAATGCCCCCCGGGCATGACCCTCCTTTGTGAAGCTTCCAGGTCCCTTGCCCTGCCAGTCACGCTGTCTTCTGTGTTGGTCGGTTCTTGGCACACCACCCCCCTGCAGGTCTTACTTTCAGTTCAGCTCGGTCACTCAGTCGTGTCCGACTCTTTGTGACCCCATGAACCGCAGCACGCCAGGCCTCCCTGTCCATCACCAACTCCCAGAGTCCACCCAAACCCATGTCCATCGAGTTGGTGATGCCATCCAACCATCTCATCCTCTCTTGTCCCCTTCTCCTCCTGCCCTCAATCTTTGCCAGCATCAGGGTCTTTTCCAATGAGTCAGCTCTTCACATCAGGTGGCCAAAGTATTGGAGTTTCAGCTTCAACGTCAGTCCTTCCAATGAATACCCAAGACTAATCTCCTTTAGGATGGACTAGTTGGATCTCCTTGCAGTCCAAGGGACTCTCAAGAGTCTTCTCCAACACCACAGTTCAAAAGCATCAATTCTTCAGCACTCAGTTTTTTTTATAGTCCAACTCTCACATCCATACATGTCCACTGGAAAACCATAGCCTTGACTAGATGGACCTTTGTTGGCAAAGTAATGTCTCTGCTTTTTAATATGCTGTCTAGGTTGGTCATAACTTTCCTTCCAAGATCACAAATGTTAGTATCCGTCTGTGTCCCCTCCCCACTTGCCTGCATGGATTCTGATGCTCATGTGTGCTTCATACATGCTTTATACCAGGGGCCTAGGGCATAGCACAGCAAAAGGTTATTGAAGGAGTGAGTGAGTGAGTGAATGAATGAACAAGTGCTTGGATGGAATGTCTCCACTTCCTATTCTCAGAGTGGCTACGTCCAAGCCCCCTAATGATCCCCTGTTGCTCACTTGGTTACTTGAGGCACAGGACACATTGACTTTAGGTCTACCTCATCCCCTGCCATGGATGCTGTATGGTCTTGAGCATATGTGTTCTCTACACTGGGGTTTCCCTGGTAACTCAGATGGTAAAGAATCCGCCTGCAATGCAGGAGACCCAAGTTCGATCCCTGGGTTGGGGAGATTCCCTGGAGAAGGAAATGTCTACCCACTCTAGTATTCCTGCCTGAAGAATCCCATGGACAGAGGAGCCTGGTGGGCTACAGTCCATGGAGTCGTGAAGAGTCAGACACGACTGAGCGACTAACAGTTTAACTTTCACTTTCATTCTGGGTACACCCACGGTAGCCAGCTGCAATGTCCTAGGTATGATCTCTGGTCGAGGAAGTAATAAAATCGTAACCAAGTTCACAACTCTCCCTAATTCTCCATTTGCCGTGGCCCCAACTGGCCCCCAAATGGCACCATTCTGAGCTGGAGTGCAGTGAAAGAAATATTTTCGTGCACTAATAAAATTACCTTTTCCAAAGAAGGCAATTTGCATGTTAATGTTTTGGGTAATTCTCTGCAGCTCCAGTGCCCTCGGGGCTGCAATTTCTCTCTGACAAAGTGACAAAAATAAACTCCCGCATAAAAGAGCATTTCTCTTCTCTCTCATTTGTGCTCTAAAGTGACAGTCTTAATAGAAGTCAAGTTGAAACCCACTTCTCTGTCTTATTTTTGACACTGATCTGCCTCCCATCATCTCTCCAAGTGACAGGCCGGGTCCTTGGAGCTCCTTGGTGGGGCTGCTTCTTGAGGACAGGCCTTGGTCCTGGGGTTTAGGGAAGAGGGCTGCATTTGGTGGGTGAGTTAGGGTGACCTGTTGTTGTTCACTTGCTCAGTCATGTTCACCTCTGTGACCCCATGGACTGTAGCCCACCAGGCTCCTCTGTCCGTGCGATTTCCCAGGCAGGAATACTGGAGTGGGTTGCCATTTCCTTCCCCAGGGGATCTTCCTAACCCAGGGATTGCACCCACATCTCCTGCATTGGCAGGCATACTCTTTACCACTGAACCACCCACCAGGGGTGACCTTATGTCCCCCAGGTCACCTATTATCTGGAAATAAAGAGCAACTACAATGGGATGGAGATTCTGAGCCTCTGCCCTCCAGAACCACAGCACACTGTTTCCCTGCCAGCCTTGGCCCCTTTCATCATCTGAAGATAATAAGGAAAGAAGCTCAGATTTGTGGGGTGTCTTCCAAGTGCCAGACTGGGTCCCCTTAACATCTAAGTTCTCTCACTGAACTGACCCAAGAGCCAGACAGGGTAGGCAGAAAATGAGCTCTGAGAGTGAAGTGAATGAGCAGAGGTCACCTATTGCCGTTGACCTTAGATGTGTGTGGCGTAAAGCCTGATTCCTTCTGCACTGAATAGATGCTAAAAGTGTGCTCATAAACTTAGCCCATGTGCCACAGCTACTCATGCCCTCATGCTTTAGAGCCTGTGCTCCACAACAAGAGAAGTCACCGCAATGAGAAGCCTGCGCACCGCAATGAAGACCCAGCGCCGCCAAAAATAACTAACTAAACAATTAAAAAAAAAAAAATATGCTCATAGCATCAGTGACCCAAGCAGCAGGAAGGGAGGAGAGGACAGCCATTTACCAAACACCTACCATGTACCATATACTGCGCCTATAGATTTCTTTCTTTCTTTTTTTTTTTTTGAGCAGTAGAATGATTTATTTTTCATTCGTTTAATTAAAAAATTTTAATTAAAAAAACATACACTTTTAAAGGTTACTTTTCATTCACAGTTATTTCAAAATATTGGCTATATTCCCCATGGTGTACAATTCCATCCTACCTTACACCTGATAGCTTGCATGTGCCCCCACCCAACCCTTATATTGGCCTTTCCCCCACACACACTGGTAACCCCTAGTTTGTTCTCTATATCTGCAAGTCTGCTCCTTTTTTGTTATATTTACTAGTTTGTTGTATTTTTTTAGATTCCTCAAATAAGTGACATCATGTGGTTGCTTGTCTTTGTCTGACTTATTTCACTTAGCATAATGCCCTCCAAGTCCATCCATGTTGCTTCAAATGGCAAAATTTCATTCTTTTTTGTGGCTGAGTAATATTCTGCTGTGAGTGTGTGTATCTTCTTTACCCATTCATCTGTTGCTTGCATATCTTTATACTAACTGACTTCATTCCATTAGCTCACGGCCAGGGAGCACCGACCTCTTGCCAGGCACGTGTGGTGGCAGCAGGGGCAAGAGACCAATAGGAGAGACCCCCCGCCAGGCCCCAGACCCCTGATAGCATGGTGGCAAAGACAGATGGACGTTAGCACAGAAACACAGAAATAAACACTTACTTACCTGCTACCATGAGTTCCAGGAAGTAAGTCTTAAAGAGGATAGCAGAGAAGACAGGGAGAGCTGTCAGAAAAGGTAATATTGGAGCTGAGATCTAAGCACTCCCCAGGGAGAGGCCGCGGGAAAGAGGGTTCCATCAAAGCAGGGGGTTCTCCGGCTCACGGGGCAGCCCAGCTGCAGAGGCAGGCAAGAGCTGGATCCTACCTGGATCTTACCGTGAACTGACAGCACATTAAGGGTGTAGATTTGTTCTGAACGTTGTTGAGGAGCTTAAAGCAGGGGGAATACACAGCTTGACTCATGTTTCTGAAAGGTCATTCTGGATGCAGTGTTAGAAGCTGGGACACCAGCCAGCTGGGAGGCTGCGTGGGGGTTCAGAAGAGTGATGGTCTTGCAGGCAGAGGGTGGGGAGGATGAGGGAGGTGGGGAGCAGGGTGGAAAGTACTTGGGGTGCAGGGGGGAGGCAGGCACTGTGGGAGAAGGGTTCAACGATGGCTCTCAGAATTCCGGCTGGAGCAACCAGGAGGGTGAAGATAATTTATTTAAATGGGGTCGAGATCAGGAAAAGAAGACCCGGAGATCCATTTCTAACAGGCTCTCTGAGATGTTGATGAGACACCCCACTGGGCAAAAAAAAAAAAAGAGGTAGTGAGGCCTGGAAATAACTATTCAATGGCATTGATTTCACAGAGGATATTTAAAGCCTAGGGATTGAATGACAGGGAGAGACAAGAGCTGAGCCCAGGTGGAGAGCCCTGCAGGACCCCACATGCAGGAGAGACAGTGAAGCCTGGGAGAGCCTGAACCCGGAGTTCCCAGAGACAGACAAAGAAAAGCAGGGGAGAGAGTGTTCAAGGAGGGGCTCCTAAAACCATTAGCTGGCACTTCTAGGATTGGGGGGCGGATACCGCTCTGAAGAGCTCTGATGCCATAGTCCTTATGTCTCAGCACAGAAAGAATTCAGTGAGAGGCAAAGTGATGAATGAGAAGTAATTTATTACAATAGGACGCTTATGAGGCTTGCAGGCAGGCTAGCGAGAGAGTGCCACACCCCGAGAACTTACTGAGCTCCAGTTTTATAATCAAAGGAAAACTGGGGGTGAGGGCGGGCAGGTGGAGAAGACCACTTTCTTCCTTATTCTTGAGTAGATGACGTGTTTCCATCATCAGTTCCTTCTCCAGGCTGGGCAGGGAGAGTTTGTCCCTACATGGTCAAGCCGGGACTGTAACAATTATTTCAGGTCTCTGTACAGAGAGTACCTTTCCATCCTAGGGGTCATTAACTTATGGAGCTCACTGGGCAGGATGTGGGTCTCATGCCACTGTCGTTTTATTGTTTGGAGGCATGTCTCATGCTTCTGTTACCTGGTTTTGTGGCTAAGCCAGCCTGCTTGGTTTTGTGGTTAAGCAAACCTGCTTTCTTGACTAATCCTTAACTTACAGGGGTCTCCCATAGTTTTTCTACTTACAATCCGCCTAAGAGAATTAACCACGTAATCACCTACTTTGTCGCCTTACTCTGTCCCTGTCACTTCCACGTGGACAAATGCAGAGAGTGAGCGAGCTAAGAAGACGGGGAGGGAAGGTGGCCAGTCATTTGGCGACAGCAGCTTGGTGGCGAGGTAGGGAACCAGCCACCTGAGGCCCCAGAGGGGAAGCTGTGGAGACCGTGCCTGCACCAGCATCCCTTTGGGAAGTTTGGCTGAGCTTGGAGCAGAGATGGAAAGGTGACTCATGGATGCAATGTCAAAGCAGCCTTTTAATGCAAGACCGGGTCTGTTTGCTGGCCAGTGGGCACAATTCGGGAGGGAGACCCTGATGATCTGGGGCCACTGGGCCCTGACTCCAGACCACGTGCCCCTCCTCCCTTAGGCTCTGCCACGTTCCTGCCTCTCACGGGCATCTTCTGCTTCTTCCTTTGCCTTCTAACCCTTCCTTCTCCTGGTCCCACCCCTCCCTCCCCTCCCCTCTCCTCCCTCCCTTCCTTCAGATGAGGGGTGAGGGCTTGCCTGGCTCCATATCCCCCTGATTGGTGGTCAGCAAAAGTCTGTGAAATTGAATTGCTCTGGTTGCTGCCTTACAAATCCTCTCAGAGCAAGGCCATGGTGGGGAAGAAGAGTTAGATTTGCTCTCTGGAAAAGCAGAGCCAGTGCAGAAGCTTTGCATATTCACCCCAGTGGCAGAGAGCACACAGCGAGACAGGGCCTCCTAGGGAGGTGATGAGACCCCTCCAATCACTGGAAGTGTCCAAGTGAGGGCTCGATGACCACCATTAGCAATGTCAGGGCGGGCATCCTCGACTCAGCACCTCATGGGGAAACCGCAGGAAGCCAGAGAGACAGCACCAGAAACCATGCTGTTCCTGCTGGCCCATGACTTATGGCCCCTTTCCTGCCTCTCAGGGTGACCCCGGGGTCAGGAGTGCAGATCCTCAGAGCTGGGCTCGCATCCCGCCGCCACCTCCAGACTGTGGGGCTCCAGGTGAATGTCTGTATCTCCTGCACCCCAGAAGCTGTAGCATCCAACTAGTAAACAGCCAAGATAAAAGCAAAATTTCGCTATATCACTGAACACAGGGAGAACAACCACAGGGTGAAATGCAGATCAGAAATGCACCTGCCACCGGGATTTTTTTAAAGAGGTCTGCTTTTTAAAAAATTTATTTTTGTTTTTATTTCTTTATTTTAAAGTTATTATTTATCTTTTGACCACACTGCGTGGCATGTGGGATTTTAGCTCCCTGACCAGGGATTGAACCCATGCCCTCTGCATTGACAGCATGGAGTCTTAACCACTGGACCGCCAGGGAAGTCCCTAGATTTTGTTTTGAGAGTGAGGTAGAGGCACCTTATAAAGAGCTCACCCCAGTGCCTGATACATACAAAGCTTGTGCTCTATGCCAACTACTCTTATTACTTCTCACCAAGTAGTGTTGTGATCCTCTAAGGGCCTGGATTCTGTGATCTCTGAAGACCTTTCCAAGCCAGAGATCGTGACCCCTTGCTGAGGGATGAATGTTGGACCTCAGAAGGTCCATGGGTGCCATTAATCCCAACAGAAGCATCTGGAAGAGCACCAAGGAGGTGGCAGGAAGCGGTGACCAGCCCTGCAGCCCATCTCCCCAGACGATGACTCAGGAGTTCGCATCCGCCTCATGGTGGAATCAGGGGTGACCCTGGCTGGGGCTGGAGCGGGACCTTCAGGCCACTCTGCGCCCGCCAGCGGTATGACCTGTGATTAATGAAATGATGGAATAACTGCTTTCATCTTTGCTTATGTTTGTTATGTGGGTGCTGCAGGCTTCTGGGGGTAATGATTTTTCTCCAAGGTCTATTTATGGTTCACTCCTGACACTTAGTAATTTTTCCATCTAGCCAAGGACAAAGGTGATGGTGACTCGCGGCTGTAATGCTTAGACACAAGAACTCTGTGCTTGAGACTTCTGTTCCCCAGCTATAGGGGAATGGCTGTCTCCTCTGTCCCTTAAAGGCTGAGCCTTGAGGAAGTTTCCATCTGTTTTGGGATGAGGTGGGGTAGACCAGCAGTGGGGTACCCAGTACCGCCACTCTGAACTGGGGCACAGGAAATGTGACCTTGGCAAGTGGCTGGGCCTCTCTGGGTTCAGCCCTCTAAGCTACGCAGTGTGAATATCAGCAGGACCAGCCTCTCAGGGTTGTTGTGAGGGACACGTGCAGGGAAAATGCACAGCGTGAGTCCTGGCGGCTGAACATCTTCAATAAACATGGTTTGAGATTTTAATTATTATAACAATTTTTAAAGATATTCTTTTAAAAAATATATATTTATTTATTTTATTTTTGGCTGTTCTGGGTCTTCGTTTCCGTGCGGGGTTTTCTCTGGTCGTGGAGAGCAAGGTATTGCTCTCTAGTTGCGGTGCGCAGGCTTCTCATTGCAGTGACTTCTCTTGTTGTGGAGCACAGGTTCTAGGCACGCAGGCTCAGTAGTTGTGGTGTATGGGATCTTCCTGGATCAGGGATCGAACCCGTGTCTCCTGCATTGGCAGGCAGATTCTTTACCACTGACCCAGCAGGGAACCCCAATTATTATTTTTCAAACATTCAGAAGCTGCCATCCTTCCTAACGCTTCTGGAATCCTGGGAAATGGCCTGATCCTCTACCCATTTTACAGAAGGGGAAAGTGAGGCCCAGAGAAGGGGAGTAATTGGCCCAAAGCCACGCCACGTGGAGGGCAGAGACCAAGTGAGAATCTAGGTCCTCTAACCCCGCAGCATAATTTTTCCTCCTGTAATCCCAGTTAATCAGCTCATTGATTCCACAAACACTTACTGAAAGCCTACTCTATGACAGCTAGAGATGGGGGGCGCAGGCTCCCCAGCCTCAAGGCAGCCTAGTGTGGAGACCAGCGGTCGGTTAGTGCAATAAAAGAAGCAAATGAAACCAGCGTCATGATAGCGCTCCAAGCAGCGGGAGGTGAAAGGGCAGGCATTAAAGCAGCGAGATGACTGGTATTTTTTAAGTGCTGTATTGGGCTTTTTCTAGGGGATGCTTGGTAAAAGCCACTCTTTACAGAATAGAAACCAAGCCCTCTGGAGGAGAACCGGCTCCCGAAAGACTAGACAGCTAGCACGTGGTAGAGCGGGGACCAGACCAGCCCAATCAGTCATTCCTCCACGGAGCCAGATGCCATCTCTCGGGAAAGGCCCAGTTTTCATCTCCCGCAGTGGAGCCCTTTGAGACGCCAGCCTCAGGCCTGGGGAAGGACCATGGTAATGCCTAGGGTGACAGACTGCAGCTACGGATCAGAGCAGAATGCAAGCCACCCCAAGAACGGAGAGAAGACAGATCTTCGTGATTAACCACCTTGGAGTTGGTGCAGCCTTCACATAGCTCTTCTGGGGCGCGTTCTGCTGCAGAGAGAGGAACCACTAAAGTAATTCTAGTCAAGATCACTCAGCTTTATTTCCCACCACCGATTCCAAACAGAAAGCTTGTATACTTGCACATTTAAAAAATCACTATGAGACAGAAACCTCTCTTCCAGGTGAGCAATGAGAAAGAGATTTAAAGGTTCTAGTGAGAGAAAGAATCAGCAAATAGCTGTCCTAACCCAGCACTCCAATATTTTGAAATAGAATTACTAGCAAGGAAGCACAGGTATATTTGAGAGGGAAAAAAAATATATCTCATATTCAGTCTGGGGTAATATCTCTGGCTGTCGACAATGATTTGGATTTAATTATATCATATATGCAAATGTGCTCTATAAACTATAAAATAATACATAAATGTCACATGTTAAGAAAGAACACGGTGTCAGAAAAAGAACTGTGGGTTTGAGTCAGCTAGGGTTTAAATGCCGCCTCGTCCACTTAAGGGGACCTAGACAAGCCACTTGGCCTTTCTGGGTCTCAACTGTAAGTGGGGAGTCCTCTTCCGAAAGTGATTCAGAGAACCAGGTGAGAAAGCGGATATTTTTGTAAACTGGCAGGTGCTCTACAAACGGACCGCATCATTCTTGTTTCCACCCTTAAGCCCCAGAGAAGATGATGAGATTATCAGGACGCAGCCGCCAGCACTGTCCTTAAGTCCAGTGATCAAGAGCCCCTCCCTGGGCGTGGAGAGGAGCAGGCTGGGGACCAGGAGTCGGTGGGCCCTCTCTCACCAGGCTGATGGACAAAACGAGGTCACGGTCTGTCAGGGGCTGCATCCAATATGCAAGTGGCAGTCTCAGCGAGAGCCACGCGGATGGCTATGCTGGAAGGTTCCAAAGGCTGCTTTCTCCAGCGAGATCCATGAACCCAAATGAAGTTTAGAAAAACACTCAGCAGCTCATCTTCAGGCATAGTGGGCAGGAGGCGAAAGCCTGTTTGCAAAGCCTGGGGGACGGTTCTGCACCTTCTTGCTGACATCCAGCAGAAATGGGAGTGGTGGGAGGTGGGCTCCCTCATTCACTGCAAGGCAGCATTGTTTCTTCCTTCTAAGTGACTGGAATTAACACCCCGATCTGGCCATCTCTTTGACGGCTCTTAAAGCCTCAGCAGAGTCAAAAAGTTACGGGAACAGTCCTAGGCTCAGGCGCCTTACCAGCTATATGGCTTTGACAAGTCTCTTGAATATAAAACGATATTGATGGTAACACTTGTTCCCTGAGATTTCTGAGAGATTCGTTCAGTTAAATAATGCAAGTGCAGCCCTTTGCCCAGGGCCTGCACATAATGAAGGCTCAATGAATATGAAGTGCTATTGTTTCCTTTCATCCCCTTTACTGTAATGGGTCACTGAAGCAATGTTACCAAAGAGATACTTCCAGCTCCGCATCAGAGCTGTAAGGAGTGACCCGGCAGGGCTGGTGGAGGAGCAGGGGAGAGCGGTAGGGTTTCTTACATTTTCTCCTAAACAGCTCAAGTCATCTCGAAGACCTGGTAGATGGTAGGAGACATTGCAAATACTGGGTGCACCTCAGCAGAATCAAGCTATAGACCAGGGTGCTGTGGACTAAAGCGTGCCCTACCCCCCACTTTCAATCATATGTTGGAACCCTAACCCCTAGTATGATTGTTTTTGGAGTTGGGGCCCCTGAGGAAGTAATTAAGGTTAAATGAAGTCATAGGGTGAGGCCCTGATCCAATAGGACTGCTGTCCTTATAAGAAGAGATGCCAGATTGCTGGCTCTCTCTCTCTCTCTCTCTCTACCTTGGGAAAGCACAGAGAGAAGGCGGCTGTCTGCAAGCCAGGAAGAGAGCCCTCACCAGAACTAAACCACGTTAGCACTCAGATCTCAGACTTTCCACCTTCAGAACTGTTGAGAGAATAAACGTCTGTTGTCTGAGCCATCCCAGCTATGGTGTTGTGTTATGGTATTTGGCAGCCCAAGCAGATGAAGATGGTGGAGACAGGTGGGCAGTGGGATTTCAGAGGAGAGAGCTTGTTCTCTGCACCCCCAGAGGCCCTTGATCACCCATGGCAGGGCTAGTCCAGCACTAGGTTTCGCAAAAGACCATGCTCTCAACTTCTTCACTCCACTGCCTCCTCAAGAGCCCTTCAAGAGACAGCCAAGAGGGAATGTTCATCCCGAAGCTTCCTGATCATCCTTCAGTGTCTGATCTCCAGCACTGCAGTTACAAGCAGTATCTGGGCCTCATCACCAACAGACAGCCCCCAGGGGACGGGAACAGGTACCTGCATCTTCGGCAAGGTCCCCAGGTTGTTTTACAAATAAAATGTTAGCAAACCACAGGCCTTGAGGGGAAGGCCAGTCCCCTCAGCCTGCTGTTAGAGCCCCTTCTTCGTGAGGACGCCTGACTTGCCCTCACGCCCCCATCCACCCCACTGGCTCCCCAGAGACATAGGCACGACCCCCAGACTCTATCCAGAACCTCATTACCTCTCATCACCTGCCCCCTCTCCTGCTGCCTGGCCCAACTTGCTATCAGCCCTCGCCTGGACCAGCACAGTAACCCCCTAATGGATCTCCCTGATTTTTTCCTCCTGTGCCCCTGCCACTTTCTGTCAACACAGGACCCACCCTGACCGTGTCACCTGGAAACTTCCCAGTGGCCACCTGTCTTCCCCAGCATGAGATCCGAAGTCCCACCTTGGCCCACGGGGCCTTTATGGCCTGGCCCACCAGAACCTTTCAGGCCATCAGCACAGAGAGAGAAGGCCAGGGCCCGGCAGAGGGCAATAGAGCGTGCCCCCCCCCACCACTTAGCGGTCAAGCCGTGATGCTAGAAGAAACCGGGGGTGTGTGGTTTCTCAGAAACCAAGAGAGGACTTAATGCAAAGTTGGAACAAGTTCCTGCTTTTCCAGCTCCATCATTAGTCTTTTAAAAATAACTGATTGCAAATCTGCTTTCAATCAGAGTGTCTTAAAAGGCAGACATTTTTAGCCCAAAGTCAAGCTTCTCTCAGTTCAGGGGCCAGCCCTTGTGCAAGCAGGATGCTTTTTGCAGATGGGCTTTCAGAGTGAAGAAAGAACAGACTGCACCCGGCCGCGGGAGGAGGTGAGGCAGGGACAGCTTCTCAAAGTGGGGTCCCGACTAGGTGCCTTGTCACCACTTGGGGACGTGTTCAAAGTGCAGGTTCTCAGACCTTCAGAGCTAAGAACCCTGGGGTGGAGCTGCGGTCTATTCCAACATGGCTTCTGAACAGAATCAGCAGAGCCTGAGGCCTGGGTTCAAGTCCCAGCCCTGCTGCTTACCTGAGAGCAAGTTATGTGACCTGAGGACAAGTTATTTGATCTCTCTGGGCCTCGGTTTCCTCATCTGCACAGTGGGACTTGTTACGAGGTTCAGAGCACTGGCAGAGTGTATGTGACCCATGCAGGAATCAGTAATGTCCATTCCCCTTCATCCTCGTACATATACTTTATACATGTATAACTTGTTATCAAAGCAGAACATGTATGCAGAAGGTTCGCACTCTAATTTTTCAAAGCAATGACTTCAAATAGTAGCAACGTCTTCATAATTAGAAGCAGCTGTCCCAGCATCACCTTTTTCCACTCTCTAGATTTTCCAGTTGCATTTTTTTTAATTGCACACATGCGTACTATAGAAAATCTGAAAATGTAGACAAGCAAAAAGAAAACCGAGGAGAGCACAGTCAACTCCATTTCTCATTTTATCAATAATGAGATATTGATAATGATTTCTCAATGATTTAGCCATACTTTTTTCTCCCCAAAGAGGTCTTAATTGTGTTTAGGGGGGTGTGTTATTGCTCTAATCACAGTTTGCCTCCAATTAAGGGAAGGAAACAGGTGTTTGTTGAGTGAAAGGTGCTCAGCCCTCACTGTTCAGAGTGCGTGCTCCAGAGGCCGCAGCCTGGGTACCACTAGGAAGCTTGGCAGAAATGCAGTGTTGGGCCCCATGCCGGAATCTGCATTTTTTGACAAGACTGTAGTTAAAGTGGGAGACGGGGGTTGTAGACCCCTGAGCTATGAAACTTGCAGTCACGCACTGTTCTTCCAGTCCTGGATAGGAGACTTGAGCTAGCACGTAAATGCGTGCGGCTTCCTTTACAAATGGAAAGTCTTGCCGCAAAGCACTGCCAGCTGAACTAAACAATGTGATTGATGAGGAGGGTGATTTACATTCTGGCCCGAGCTCCTTATCTTGTCAGGGACCAGGGACATGCCGTTCCTGGACCCGGCACCCGTCTGCCGACCACACTTGGAGCAGCGGCGCTTGTGAAGTTGGGGGCTGGGGCTGCCCCGGGTTTCTCTGGTTTTAGATCCCAGCCTCTTCAGCCTGCGTGTCCTGGACCCTCCCACTGGCTGTGACACACACCCACACATGCACGCACACCCTAGGAGAGCCCTGGCCCAGAGTCAGTGATTAGAAAACGTCTGTCTCTTCATACAGGCTCAGGCCTCATCCCCTGCGTCTCGGTCGGTACCAGGCCTCTGTTTACATTAAAAGGGTTACTGTTCTTTATATCAGCTCCTGTCAAGACCAAGCAGGGGACTTGCAGAACGTCTGGAGTCAAGAGAAGCTGAGTTAAAAAAAAGCTTTGATGGACTTAGAAGATTAGAAACGAAAAACAAAACAGCAACGTCTTTGCGCAGCTCAAGTTTCCAACACAAAAAGATCTCTCAGATCCTAGGGTCCATATATCATCCAGTATTTACGAACTCCAGGTCAGGCCTCCACCTACAGTGACAGAGCAGGCAACTAATATGTCTGAGAAGGAAGCAAGGCCCCTGGGAAGGTGTGGATCAGCCAAGTAGGAGCTGGCTTCTCTAAAAATCCCATGTGGCAATGGTCCAGCCTTACCCCCAGGAGCCCAGGGAGGCCCATGATTTTGGATCATGGAGCTCATTTTCACTAGAACATTGGGAAGACTCAGAACCTTTTGCGGGGCACAACTTGGTTAAGAGAATTGGGAGTCAGAGTGTGAATTTCCAAGCCACAATTCTCTGGCTGTGTGACCTTAGGGAATTTACTCAACGTCTCTGATTGTTAGTTTCCGTATCTGTAAAATGGGACATCATAATAGTGACCTTGCAAAGGCATGTCTGTGAAGCGCCTAGCGCTGACTCTTTCGTTCATTCACTCATGTAGTCAGTCCCTCTGTATTAAGCATCTTCTGGGGACCTGGCACTGGGGGTCTGAGGTGAGCTGGAGCCCACAGTCCAGCAGGGAAGCTAGAGATTGTCAGTGAACCCTCTAATAAAACCCTGAACTAGCAGCCAAAGGTGTTACCAAGAAAAAGGCAAGAAGCCTCTATCAGGGGCTGGATCTAACCTGGAACTCAGTGGAGGTTTTGCTGAGTAAGTGATTTTTCAGCTCAAATCCCAAGAATGAGTAGGAGTTTATGAGGCAAAGTAGAAGAACCTTCCAGGCGCAGAATGGGGTCTCCTATTAATACCTTTCAGAATACAGTTTTGAGTATAGAGAAGGGGTCAGGTATGTTTTACTTTTTGAGGTAAAATTTACACGTAGCCAAATGCACAGATTTTAACTTAAGGTACAATTTGTGGATTTCAAGAAACATACACGCTCATGTAACTGACACGCCTATGAGGGCTTTCCCCAGGTGGCTCAGATGATAAAGAATCTGCCTGCGGTGTAAGTAGACCCAGTTTTGATCCCTGGGTGGGGAAGATTCGCTGGAGAAAGGAATGGCTACCCACTCCGGTATTCTTGCCTGGGAAATCCCAGGGACAGAGGAGCCTGGCAGGCTACAGTCCATGGGGTCACCAAGAGTCGGACACGACTGAGCACCTAGCACTTTTCATGAGGATATAGAATGGCCATCATGTTGGACTCATCTTCACACCCTCTCCCTTATTATAAAAATTGTGGGCTGGGTTTTAATGGGAACATTTGGTGGCGATGCAAGGGGATAAAGGCGTTGGACTAGGTTTAAATCCCAGCCCTACCGCTTTCTACCACTGGACTTTGCCCAAGTTGCTCCAGTTCGCTAAGACTCAGTTTCCCCATGTGTAAAACTGGGTTATTGAACCTTCTTCACAGGGTTGCTTAAAGGGTGAATCTGCAAGTGGTTGTGAATGCCCAGCTGGCTGGACGCTGGTCAGGCACGCTGAGACGGCCCTGTTTCCTCTCCAAAAGGGAACAGTGGTGGGCAGAGAGCCTGGTGGTTGGCGTCGGGAAGCCAGGGCACCTGCGTGCACGCACCATGCCCCCCCTAACGCCGGTCTCTTGTCCACAGGGATGTGCCTGCAGGCCTTCGTGGAGGCCTTCTTTTACCTGGCTCAGAGGAAGTTCAAGATGCTGCCGCTCCACGAGCAGGTGGCCTCGCTGATCGACCTGTGTGAATACCACCTGTCCTTGCAGGACGAGAAGCGCCTGGTGTGTGGCCGCAGCGGCATATCGTCGGGGAGCAGGCCCCAGCCCAGCGCCACCCCGCAGGAGGCCGCACCTCCAGCCCCGCCGGCCGAGGGCCGGCCCCAGCCCTGCACAGACGGCGCCCACAAGGTCTCCCCCTCCAGACACACTCTGTCCTGAGGGCCACTCTGTCTTCCCGGAAGAAGGTTGAGCCTGAAAGATGCCACCCCCGGGCTTCCTGCTGGTGGAAAGATGGCAGGATGTTAAGTCCCAGCCCGAGATCCCACTCCTCGTCTCCATGTTCCACTGAGCTGCACTTGGCGAGCCCGCCTGATTCTCGCCCGCTCTCCTCCCCAGCACCTCTTGGTGGCCCACCTGCTCGCGAGCCATCAGCGGACATATGATATGCAAAACGTGGCAGATGGCTTCTTCTCTTCTGGGCTCGTGGGAAGCCACACCTGGGGATAAAAAGCTGCTGTGTTTGGGGCAGGGTAGGGGCACCAGCAACCCCAAGATAGAGAACCATGGAGAGGAAGGAACTCGAGGCATCGGAGTCTGGGGTCTGCCCCCGGGCCCCTCCCCCCACCCAGAGAGAATATGGTTAGAGCCTAGGAACATCATGTTTGACTTCCTACCAGCCCGTTCTGTGAAAATGAATTGGAAATACCCAGGAGGCCTGCGCGCTCTCCCACCCCGATCATGTGCTGCGTGGGTGCAGTTAACAGACCGACCTGGCTGATTTCAGAGCTTGTCTGTTGCCAGCAGTGTTCTGTGTGTTACTCATTAAGATACAGATTTCACTGAGAGGTAGCTGAGGAAGGCTCCCAGGAGTCTCAGAGCTGGCTGGAGCCTGCGAGCCACCTTCCGTCCCATTGGGTTTGCCCCCACAGCAGGCATTCCCCGATCATTGTTTTCTGATCAGAGCTCTCTGCGGGTGGGGCGTTCACCATGTGTGCCCAGAGTGTGCCGGGAGCCCTGGGGAAGGTGGGGGCTTCAGAGGGGAGGAATGTGTCAATAAGCCCTGCGTAAGGGTCAGAGCAAGTCAGAGCTTGATGTTAGAAGTGTCGGAGAAAGGGGAGTCACACTCTCCCTTCAACGAGACCCTTCCCTTGTCTCCATTCATATCCCCAGCCATCCCCCCTTCTCAGGGGGAAGCTTCAGAGGCAGCCGAAGGGAGCACTTTGGAAAATGGCCACAGGCAAGTCAGGGTCCAGGGCCCCCTGACCACAGGCAGCCGAGGAGCTGCCATTGTACAGCCAATCTCCCCAGAGTGCTGTTGGGTTTGGGGTTAATCTCCCCCTTTATCAAGGACCCTGGAGGGCCCTGGAAGGAACTCACCATCAGGCTCTGAGGGAGGAGGGTGAAGGGTCTTGGACGGCATTCGTTAGCATGGTGCCTGGCACACAGTGGGACTCAGAAAATGCTCACAATTGTAGGGACTGGGGAAAGTCATGGGTGTCAGTGTCAGAGACGTGTCCGAGACCAGCACAGACATCTTCCTTCCCCCGCTTTTCCTCTTCCTCCTTACACTCCTCCCTGTCTCTGAGCCAAATCCCCTTCACTCCAACCAGTGGGAGCAGTTGCGTCAAAGTCCAGCACAGAGCCTGGTCCCTCGTAGGTGCTCAAAAAGCGTCTGTTGAAGTGCCCGGCTGGGAGTCATCCACTCTGGAATATTTTTCAGTCCAAAGGGAAGGCTGTTAATCTAAGATCGCTCCAGCCGTTGACCAGTTAGGGGGCAGGGTGGGGGTCTGTTGATCCTTGCCTGACCTTCCCTCTCGCCAGACGCCCATTCCCTCAAGGTGTGAAGTCTGCCTCCCCCACCCCACAGGGTGGCTCCCATGCGATGCCCTCATCCCATTGTTTCTCCCGTCCTGCTCCTGGACGCCCAGGGCAGACCCAGGTCTGCAGCCTGTCCCCACCCCAGGGGCCCCGGCAGTCCGCGAGCCCTGCAGGGCACGTGCTGGGAGACTCTTTCTTTCTGTAAAGAAAATAAATGCCTCTATTTTCCCAGCAAAAAGCAAGAGGTGGCCACAGGTGGGAGGGACAGGAGGAACCCGATGAGCAGCAAGTCCCAAGTGGGAACATTTTAGAGGTGTCATCAGCTCTGTTTTCCAGTTGCCCAGGGCAGTTTTGTGAGGCCGTTCCCATTTTCAGAGAAGGGAAAACAAGGCCCGGGAGGTCACGTGGTAAGTCAGGGCTTGGTCCAGGTCTGTTAGTCAACTCCAGAGCCCCATCCCCTCTGTGTACCCAGGTGAGTATGAACCCAGCTCCAAACAGAGCCCTGGTGGGTCCTTCCTGCCTGTGGGCCTTCAGGGCTCTGCACACTGCCATGCCATCTGGTGTCACGGGTCAGGGCCATCAGCGTTCCTAAACTGTCCACTGTGAGAAAATGAGTTTGAAAACCCTGCGTACGCTCTCCCAGAGCCCTGTGACCGCAGCAGATGGATTTCACAGCGAACAACCCAAGTAAATGGTCCCCGCACGCTTATTAGCAGCTGGGAGCAGCAAAGGATCTTTTAGACAAAGTTCTAACTTGATATCATTTCCTGAAGTCGGTTTCCAGAAAGCATGCACTTGCCAAAATGGGATGCCATCATCAGGTTCCAAACCAACCAAACACATTGAATTTTTTAGAAAAAAAATAATCAGTCGGCTGAATTCTAGGGGACTTCCCTATCGGTTCGGTGGTTAAGAATCTGCCTGCCAGTGCAGGGGACATGGGTTCGATCCCTGCTTGGGGAAGATTTCACATGCCACAGGGCAACTAAGCTCATCCACCACAACTCCCGGGCCTGCACTCTAGAGCCCATGCCCTGCAGCAGGAGAAACCCTCACACCAAAACTAGAGAGTAGCCCCTGCTCGCCACAACTAGAGAGAGCCCACACACAGCAACACAGACCCAGCACAGTCAAAAATACATAAATCAATTAAAAATTTTTTTTTAAAAAAGGCTGAATTCAACCAGCATTGTTTGGGGTGAAATGTGAATATCAGTTCCTAGGATGAGGACCATCCTCCCTTCACCCCGCCTCGCCTCTCACCTGGAGGCATGGTTGCTGGGTGGTCTCCCAGGGTCACAGTCTAGAAGGAGCCCCTCCAGGGCAGGACAGGGCCTGAGAAGCCCCGGGGCCCTCGGTGAGCGTTGGGGAACCGAGGCTGGCGTAGTACAGGAGGCCAGCGAGTGACAGCGGGCCCTGTGTTTTCTTGACGCCACTGATCAGGAAGAACCAGAGGCTGCTCTGTTACTGGAGTAAGTGATCGGAGACTTCCCCCACCGCCTCGTGCCTAATAGGAAGTCCCACTGTGTTTATCTCGTTCAGTAATTGGCTGCTTGTTTGTAGCGGGTAATTGGAGTGATCACAAGAGCAGCCGTCTCCTTCCTCCTGGAAGAGAGATGCTCCGTGGGGAGCTGAATCCCTGTTCTCTGCCCGTAGGATCGGCCCATCCCCAAGAAGGGCCCATGGATGCCATCTGGACCTCTTGCTCCCTATCCTCTCCTGCCGTTTCTTCCCCTCCTGCTGGTGCCCCCCCCCCACACACACAGTCCGGCCACACTGACCCTGCCACTGTCCACTGGCTGGGTCCTTGCATGGCCTGCAGCCAGAGCGGTTCAATGAATAGATGAGATCAGGTTCAGCCTCATCCATCTTGGGCTGCATGCATCCCTGGACCACTGCCCGCCCCCCTCCTTTCCTGCCATGCCATTTCTGGTGTATCTGGAAAGCACCCTTCCCTCTTCAGGGCTGGCCTTGTGTGCTCCCCTCCTTCCTTCCTCCCAGGGCTTGTCCTTGGCCTCTCTGCCTTTACTGTCAGGAGCTCCATCCCCACAGCCCAGGCAGAATGCAGCTTGCAGCAGGGGCTTGTGAAGGATGCAGGTGGACTGTTAGCAGTGCTGGTCCCAACGGACCCCTCCCCAGGTGCGGAGGCAGGACCTCCTGGAGACAGGCGCCTCCATCCCCAGAACTCCCGAATCCCTCTTGTTTGTCCTCTGTCTGCTCTCCCAGCTCAGACCTCATCATCTCTGGCCTACGCTGCATCAGTCTTTTGCCTCTTAACCCCCTCAACCATCTTGCATCCCTATCAGTTCAGGAAGAACTCAGAACCGAAATGCTGATTGCGCGATCCCTTAATTGTCAACCCTCCTCTTTTCCCAGCTAAAGCCCAAGCTCCTTGATCTTCAAGTCCCCTCCTCCCTTTCCACCCTAAATCCACGCTCAGCACCCACATCTCCGGAGCAGCCTCTGCTCCTACAGCCCTTTGTGTCTGTTGTTACCACTCTGGAGAGAAGGTGCTGGTTCCTGACCCCTGGGAGGGGGGGCACAGGGCCCACATTTGCTCCATGCGCTCCAGGCTTAGCTGTCCCCTCTGCTGGACCCCCCCTCTGCCCAGTGGAAACTTGTTGTTGTTCAGTTGCTCGGTCGTGTCTCGGCGACCCCATGGACTGCAGCACGTCAGGCTTCCCTGTCCTTCACCAACTCCCAGAGCTTGCTCAAACTCATATTCGTCGAGTCAGTGATGCCATCCAACTATCTCATCCTCTGTCGTCCCCTTCTCTTCCTGCCCTCAGTCTTTCCCAGCATCAAGGTCTTTTCCAATGAGTCAGTTATTCACATCAGGTGGCCAAAGTATTGGAGTTTCAGCTTCAGCATCCGTCCTTCCAATGAATATTCACGGTTGAATTCCTTTAGGATTGATTGGTTTGATCTCCTTGCAGTCTAAGGGACTCTCAAGAGTCTTCCCCAGCTACCACAGTTCGAAGGCATCAATTCTTCAGCACTCAGCCTTTTTTATTGTCCAGCTTCCACAAGTAAGTGGAAACTCACTTATCTTTCAAAGTCCAGCTCACGTGTCTCCACTGCCATCCCTCAAGCAATGAGCCACCCCCTCCTCCTCCTCGTGAGAACCGGGAAGTCCGTTGTGATCATACTTGCGTGTGGTGTCAGTGTTCGCGTCTGCCAAGCTGTGAGTTCTTTCACGGTCAGGCGGGTGATAGCTTGACACTAGCCCCTCAGGCACCGGACTGGGGCCCTTCAGGTACTGGAATGCCGTGTTATCCTCAGACTGGCTTCTGGTTTCCTGCAAAGTGTGAAAGGATAAAGGGGGAAGGTTCCTCCTTGAATGCTGTAATCCATCAAGATAAATGAAGTCGGGACACTCAGCTCCCCTCCTGCTCTACCCTCTTTCATTTTCCTTGCATATTTGAAGACACAAGGGCTGAAAAATGGTCTCTGCTGCTCCTCTGACACCTGGAATTTGCCTTGTGATTGGCAGACTATTACTTTAAAAATAGCTTAAACATTTTTTTTTCATTTCTTGATAAATACCCTAAACTCCTCAGTCCCAGCATTGAGAACCAGGCTTGACTGTCTGGCATTTGAGCCCCTTCCCTTAAAACTCACAGATGATGCGATTCCCCCATCAGTGGCTCAGAGCTCTCCTTCTCTCCCAGCACGGTGCATTTTAACCTAAAATCCACCTCACCCTGATTGATATTTTTGCCAGTCTCCCACTGAGTCTGACAGGTATGGGAGACATTTTCCCATATGGTATGTGAATTTCTCCCTCATGAAATAAGTTTGAATTTTTGTGTGTGTGTTCCCAGGGGCAAAGGAGCTTTGCAGAACAGGCAATACAGTCAATTACCTCCATCTCTGGTAACCAAAAGTCTTGCTTTTCCTGTAACTAGGAAATCCACGGAGCACACAGCTTCCACACGCATGCATGTGCACGCCCACAGACACACTGAGGGCCTTTGAGTTTTGGTAGAAAATGGCAAAATTCCTGATGTCTTTTTGCTCATTTCTGGCAAATTGCTTCTGAGCCTTATTCAGAGAGCAGACGGAAGGGGGTCTTTGCAGCCCCAGAGTGACTTAACACGCTCACCAGGAGGCTGGTGGGGAATGTTTCCTCCGACACGGAGGCGGTTGCTAAGAGTCCAACCAGGATGGTGGTTTCAGGCCATGGGGACGTTGCCTGCCCCTCACTGTGTCCCCCCCTTGCCCTGTCCCCCCAGCCCCCTCCCAGGCTGCAGAAACAAGGCAAGGAGCTGGGCGATGAAAAGAGCCAGCCATGAGTATTTCCCTTCAGAATCCTTAGCATCAGAACAGGGAAAACAAGAATCCCAGCAGGGACCCTGAGAGGGTCTTTGGCTGCATCTGTGGCTCTCTGGCTATGTGACCACGACCATGGACCAGTAATTCCAGCCCCTTGCCCGCTTCCTGGCCTGTACCATGGACGTGGGTCATAATCAATGAAAAGATCCTGTCGTGGACTTGGCACCAGGCAGGGTCTTAATAAATGTCCATTGAACAAAGGACCGATCTCGATAGGCTTAAACTAGACAGAAGCCAGAGATCACTTCTGCCCACGCCAAAGGGCCCTGACAGGCCCGGCTCCTCCAGGTCTGGCAGGCAGCCGGCGTGTTAGCGCCTCCTCCCTCCGTGGGGGCTCCGCTGCTGAGCTGCAGCTTCTGCTTCTTAAAAGCCTTTAAAAAATTCTTTATTAAATTTTCATGGCGCATAAAGTCAAGGTTCTGTTACTTGGCCTCAGTTGTCTTGGAAACTTCGTAAAGGCAATAATAAAACCTAGCGGAGGGCTGCTGCACACAGGCCCCTTGTAGAAACGACTGCGGAGTACCAGTCATTTCTTCTGCATGATCATTTGTGACAGCAAACCCAGCGAGGTGGACAGGGCTTGTTCATTTGGGGTCAGTTGAGGAGAAAGGAGATCCTTTTTCACTTTTTTCCCTCCCCTAATGGTTATTGTTTACCTGGGGGTGGGGGGTGGGGGGAGCTAAATCTTGCTGCAAGGAACCTATGAGATTCTGGGGGAGATGGAGAAGGGAGTTTGGAAAGCTCCTAGCACTTGATCCACTGGGGACAGTCTCCCGAGGGAGGGAGTGACGGGTCCCTAGAGTCTGGCCACCTCTTAGAGACTCTGGCGGAGCAACGGCCCTGGGGAGAAGGCGGCCCCTTCCAGCTTTGTGGGTGCAGCGACCACTGCACACAGCCCCAGGCTGGGTGGGGGTGCATAGCAAGGTCTGCCTCCTCTCACAGGGAGGCTTGAGGCAGGGCAGCTCCTTGGAGAATGGAGGGTCCAGACTTCTGCTAAGAGGCCTTCTGAGGCTGCTGATACACCCGGGGGCCCCATCCTGGCCTCACCCCTGCGCTTGACCCCGTGGGAGCAGCCTAGGTCTGCTCAGAACTCTTCCCAGCCTCTGGACCATTTGGTAGGATGAGAAAGGCATAGAGCCTTGAATGATAAATAAAGTGGAATCTCTGCCCCCTAGAAACAACACCCCGTGGCATCAGAGAGGTGTCATTTCCCACAGCCCCTCCACAGTGCCGGGGAGGGGCACTCAGGAGGGCTCTGTCCCCACCCCGGGAACCCCTAAGGTTCTCCATTTTATGAAACATTCAGACCCTGCACATGCCTTGTGCTCCGAATCTGTGCCAACCCCTTGGTCCTAGCGCCTGTGCCACCACAGGTTCGGCTGTGGGGTAGAGCTGCCACCTCGCTCCCTGCTGGAAAAAGTCAGGTTTGCCACCCGCGGTACCCCCGCCAGGTGGGGAAGCTCCCCAGCTGCACGTAATGTTAGCACAGCCTTGGCCCTCGGCAGCCGGCCTGGGCACACCTTCCAGGGGCCTTTTCCACACTTCTGCCTCCCCCAGATGCCCTGGGTGTGTGGTGGTGCCCGGCAGGGCTCAGACCCAACTCTGTCTTAAATCCCGGCAGCTCCAGCTTTCTCGATAAGTCCTGGGTTTTGTTAAAAGATTCTATCCACCGCCATAGCCTTTCCAACATGTCAATTTCACAGACAGGGCACCAGAAGCCCACCGAGGGGAAGGGCCCTGCCCGAATGCCCAGCAAGGGAGGGATGCGCGCTCAGGCCTCCTCAGCAAGGCGACCCGAAAAGCAGAAGCCAGCCTCAGCCTCTGGTTCAAAGATTTTAAAGTAGATTCCACAGTAGCCAAGAGCAGCTCCACTAATTCCGGGTTTGTTTGTTTTTCTTTTTGTTTGTTCTTTGCTTGTTGTGGTGTTTTATATATTGCGGTCGCATGTAAGGAAAAAGCTGCAAATGCCATCATCATCATCATTTCCAATTTTTCAACTGAGATGAAGCTGAGGGTCTGGGAGAAGTACCTGGCTTGAAGTCATGACCACAGCAACCTCCTCCCCCGGACCCCTGAGCCCAGCCATGGCTCCTGCTGCTGCTCCAGCCACTTGGACCCTGGAAGGCACACATCGGGTTGGCGGCAGTGACCAGTCACTGGGGGGGTTCACCCCGGCGTCTGAGGCAGGAACTGGATCTTCCTCCCTCATGCTCCAGAGAATGGTTTCGGAGGCCTTGGAGGCTGGCGCTGGGTTTGTTTCTCACTCGGCTCCGGTCATCAGGCACCGGCCATTTGATCTGCTTGGACGTTCAACTTCAATAGCTCCTCCCCAGGCGCTTCAGTAGATCTGCTGTGAGCCGTTTCCAGGGCCAGCGGCTGTGGCATCAGTGGGTCACAGGGTCTATCCCTGACGGTCTTGGAGAAAAATATAGCCCACACCGGCAGGTCAGAAGTCTGTGGGCATGGCTGAAATGCCAGGCACAAGCAGCTACTTACTTAAAGCCTCATGTCTTAGCTTTAAAAGCCCTGTAACTATTGCCTTGGGCTCCATATTATACCCATACTTTAGTCAGGACGCTGACTCATATGATGCTAAGCTAAATCCCAAATCACAGCGGCTTCACCCTGAGGTTTATTCTTGCCTGTGCAAATCTCACTGGGTCAAGGATGACACTTCTTTGGACAGGATCCCAGCTTCTTCCTGCCTGGGCTCTTTCCCCTCAAGGATGGTTTCCCAGTTGTCTCTGAGAAGAAGAGAAGACAGGAGGATTGCAGGAGTGGGTTGTTCAGGGAGCGCTGATCTCACTTCTACCCACATGCACTCGACCAGAACTTGGTCACCTGGCCCTAACCTAAGTGCAGGGGATACTGGGCAATGTGTTCTTCCTGTGTATCCACGATGAAAAAAATGAAATGGAACTCAGTGGATGCATAGTATGGTTTTTCCTCAATTCATATTTGTATTAATATAAAAATGCTTTTCTCTCCTTCCATCTTCAAATAAAATTGCTACTTCAAGAAAACAACTGTGTTTCTCTTACAACTGCACGAGCATCTCATCTCACCTCTGTCACGGACTTTCCATTTGGGAAACACAATGTGATGGAGGGCACATGGGTTCCTGAGACTGCATGAGATTCTGGGAATATCTTGGATCTTCCCACCAAGAATTCCAATCCTAGGCTCTGTAGCTTGGCTTCAGCTCAGCTCCAAGTTCCTGGGAAAAACTTCCCATCCCCTGGAAAACTCAGTCCAAAGCAGGTCACTGAAGTTTCCCCTTGAGAGGGTTAGGAGCCAGGACTGGAGAATAGATAAGGAACCCAGACAGAGGGTATGCCCTTCTCAGGCAGGAATAAACCACACAGTCCAAGATTCTGGGGTCCTCAGTTCTAGGGACAGGTGGTCCAGCAAGCCAACTCCAGCTATAGGCCTGTCGAGCTAAGGGCCAGATCACCCCATCCTCTCCAATGCAGCATGTTGGCAAAATGCTAACAAAATGCTAACCCACCCATTGGTGGGTGAAAAAACATGGCATCACTCATTATAGATTTAATCTGTTTCTCTCATGAATGAGGTTGAGAAGCTTTCTTCTGTGCTTCAAAGTCATTACTATATCCTTTTCTACAAACTGGCTGTTCTTGCTGTTTGCCCATTTTCCTATTGGTCTTTTTCCGTTGATTTGTAGCATCACTTTACAGATGAAAAGAGTTAGCCTTTTGTCATTTTCTTTTTTTCTTTTTTTTTTTTTGCAAAATATGTGTTCTATATGGGCCATTTTTCTGCAGCCAACTGTTTGTCTGCCTCCAACGCATTTTCCACTGACTGCCAGAGTGGCCTTTCCGAAATGCCAATCTGACTGTGTCACCCTCCTTCCTAGAGATGCACAACAGCTTCCTGCCACCTGGATCCAGCTCAAACTCCCCACCTGGTTTGGGGGGACGTGCCCATTTGAGGCCCAGCTTTCCACAGTCCCACCAACAGGACCACCAGGTGCAGCCATAAGGGTCATAACTGCACAAGGGGCAATGACATCTGCAGAAAGGCCTCGGGGGCGCCCCCTGGAGGTGAACAGCGGGACAGCCTGGCAAGCGGCTGCAGGAACCTTAGTTCAGGACTCCCCTGGGTTTCCCCAGTGCCTCAGTGGTAAAAAATCTACCTGCAAGGCACGAGATGTGAGTTCGATCCCTGGGTCAGGAGGATCCCCTGGAGAAGGAAATGGCAGCACACTCCAGTATTCTTGCCTGGAAAACACCATGGACAGAGGAGCCTGGCGGGCTGCAGTCCATGGGGTCGCAAAGAGTCAGACACGACTGAGCGACTAAACAATACATTTTGGCCATTTCTCAAAGCCCATCTCTTCCACTCCTCCAGGGCTACGTCCAGGATCTTCCTTCTGCCCCTGACACACTTCCTCTCCTGTGATGGTGAGCTTCCTCCTTTGCAAAGTTGACCTCACTGTCACAGTTTGGCTGGCGGGGATGGCCAGCACTGGTGTGTCTGTTTAGCCCACAGCACGTTGCTTTTCTTTCTGGGGTAAGGCTGTGAGCATTCACGTCTGAATCTCATCCCTGGTCAGTGGAGGTGCTCGGGAAATGCTTGTGTAATAAATGAGGGACTGAGTGAAGGCAGACCTTTTTTTTTTTTTTGAAAATTTTAAAACATTGAGGTATAGTTGACGTATACAAGTGCATACAATACAATATTATATAAGTTGCAGGTATATAATATAGTGATTCACAATTTTTCAAGGTTTTACTCCATTTATAGCTATTATAAGATATTGGCTATATTCCCTGTGTTGTAGAATATATTCTTGTAGCTTATTTTATACATAATAATTTGTACCTCTTTCTCTCCGCCCCTGTCTTGCCCATCCCCCACCCCTCCCCCTACTGAAAACCACTAGTTTGTTGTCTGTATTTGCAAGTCTGTGAAGGCGGGGCCTCTGCCTGCCAAACCCAGTGGACATAAGGCATGAGCGGACATAAGACCCAGCCTCCCCTCAGGCTTCTCAGCCTAATGTAAACTTGAGCACTTACCCAACAGGATGTCCTTTTGTATAAATATTCATTAAACACTTTGAAAAATATAAATTTTTTTAAAAAGCAGCAAAATGGCTCTTCCCAGGTAATTATTGTCGCCCCTGCAAATCTGCACTGAGACCATTTTATTTAGTAGGTCTAGGGCTCTTTCCAGATTATAAATGAAAGCCCTTTAAGGGGCAGGTTATTGTCCCTCCTCCAAACCCCCTGGAGGGGGGGCATTGCAGGAGGACACGATGGGCACAGACACTGCTGTCGAAGGGCCCGCCCAGGGGAGCAGGGGCCCAGGGACACTTCCTGGTCTGTAGGGGCCAGTGGGATGTACACTCTAAAGCAGGTCCTTCCTCCTAAACCCCAGACCCTTCCCCTCTTCTGTCTGGGCCAGCCCTCAACCTCTCCTCCAATGAGGAAGGTGCCCCGGCACCATCCCCTGCCCCCCACCCCCAGGTGCCTGCAAGACCTCTTGTTGCTCCGTCCACCTCCAGGCCTCCAGCTGCCATCAGTCCTTCTCCGGGAAGGTTACTGGTCCTCCCAGCTGCACTTCCCTGCCTGGTTCCTGTGGCCCCTCTGGGTTCCCGCAGCCCACACCGCATGAGGATCTGTAGTTCTTCCAGCCCCGATAGGGCCCCTCTAACCTGGGAAAGGCCTGCTTAGCCAACTCACTCCTCTCTCTTTTCTGCTCCTTCCTCCCAGTCATTAACTCCTGAGCACCTTCCCTGGGCCAGCCTCATGCCTGCCCCAGGGGAGGCGAGGAGAGGAGAAAAACCAACATGGCTCTGCCCACCTGCAGCTGACGTTTGGAAAGGGGTTAACTAAGAGCAGGGGTTAACTGTGGCTTGGAAGATAACTCAGCTTAGGATCCGGATGGTAGACTACGAAGTGGAGAGGCTGATTGGCAGGGTGTGCAGCAGTCCTGGTAGCAGCAGCCCAGGTGATGAAGGGCACAGCTTCAAGAGGCTTGCAGGAGGCAGAATTGATGGCACTTCTCATGGCATCTTTTAATGCCATCTCCCTTCCATCCGGGAGGGCAGGGCCTTGACCATCCCATTGGCAGCCCTGGAAGCACCCAGCACGCAACTCAGTACGTAGTAGGTGGGGTGTTCTGGGAGTGAATGGAGGAAGGAAGGAGAGGTGAGAGAGGGAATAGTAATCAAATGAAAGGACTGAACGGGTGGAGAACTGATGCTCTGCATCATGGGGCGGTGTGTTACCTGGTGAACTGGTGACAGCCCCGGTGAGGGACACAGCCCAGCAGCGGGGCCGGTGGGGAGACCCCGGACTGTCTGCCCAAGCCCCAAGGCAACTGGAAAACCCCATCCCCCCCCCACCTTGCTCACAAAAGACCTGTTTTCCCAACTTGTCATTTCCCCACACACCCACAGGCAGGAGCACGCGCCGCCCCAATAAATAAATCTGGGCCACTTTTCAGCATCGTTTAACGTCCCCGGGAAGGGTGGACCACGTGGCATCCAGCAGCAGCCCATTAGCTGACAGGCTGAAGCATATCATATTGAATTCCACGGCCCGCGGAGCCCGCGAGACCCCGTGCTGCTCGGAAATCTGCGCAGATTTATTACAATGCAATCGTGCTGCTCATTTCCTATAATGAACACGTGGCCCCCGCCTCTTGCCAGGACCGCTTCCCCACACCTCCAATGGGGGTGGGAGGACCTTGAACTCACTCCCTGTCTACAGCTTGAAAGGAAGAGGGGATGACTAGGAAGGGGGAGGTTGTGGCGGGCGGGGGGTGGGGGGCGGCAAGGGCCAGTGCTGGGGGCTGACCTTGGGTGCTGCTTGCAGAGAGAAGGTCTCGAGGCATTGTACTGTCCTCCTGTCCCCCACACTTCTTACCCCGTCCTGTGTCTCCCCGCTCATCTACCCCTGCCCCCGCATCTCCTGGCCCTTGGCCACTGCTGCAGCAGCACCCATGGACAGGCCAGCCGGGGACTCGGCCCCTGACGCCCACAGCCTGGCCAGAGCCTGGTACATCTGCCTCTGTCCCACCTTCCGGGACCACATAGGCCTGGGCGTCTGCCTTTAGCAGGTGCCATGCGCACCAGTCAGAGCTCTGCTCAGACTAAACTGCGGCACATCCCTTATAATCAGCCGCTCCAGACGGCAGCTCTCTTGCCCTCTGTGCACCCGCTGCTTGACCAAACCCTGCTTCCCCCACACCCTATCACCTGAGCATCTTTACCCCCTAGTGATTGTTCTAGTCCTTAGGCCACAGAGCAGCTCCACCTGCTCTTATTAAAGGGAACCATCTGCCCTCGAGATGGTCATTAACCTGAAGCACTGTGAGGCATGGGCTCCAGCCACTGGTTTCCCTGGTGACTGATGAGCCAACCCACAGTCAGTTTCCCTATAAATGGCAGCCTTCTCCCCTGAGTGGCCAGGATGGCCGCCACACCCTGCCTGTGCTCACTATGGGGTGTTGTTTCGGACGTGTAAGATCCCCTATCCGATAAACCATTGATATCTCTGTGGCTGTATCCAGGCGCTTTCTTCAGTCTCAAGGCTGGGCAACATGTAGGCTTGCTAGGCCTGCAGCAGGCAGCCCAATAATTGGTAAGTCAGCCAGGAAGGCAAGGGCTTCCCAGGTGGCACAGTGGTAAAGAATCTGCCTGCAATGCTGGAGACATAGGAGACAAGGGTTTGATCCCTTCCTGGGTCAGGAAGATCCCCTGGAGGAGGAACTGGCAACCCACTCCAGTACTTTTGCCTGGGAAGTCCCACGGACAGAGGAGCCTGGCAGGCTACAGTCCATGGGGTCACAGAGAGTCAGACACAACCGAGTGGCTGAGCATGTTCTAGGAAGCGGAGGAAACTCCCATGAGCACCGAGAGTTGTGGAAATGAGGATGGGGAACCAACAGTTGTGGAGTCATTGGCGGTGGGGGCTGGCCCCCAGCACATGGGGCCCTGTGACCCCTGACCACCCTGAGAGATATCTTTCCCTCCCACCATGTTGATGACATTCCGTTAACCTCAGTCTCTTTCTAGTTTAAACGTAGTAGCCCTGGGCTCCTGGCTCATCTGACCACACGGGGATGGGTGGTGAGTACAGACAAAATGCACGGACCTAGATTGTCTATCAAATACCTGGGTGTTCTCTAGTTGGGTAAGACAAGATACCTCTCACCCCCCACCCCTAAACAGCTACAGACACAGGCTTTAGGGACATTAACTCAGAGATGGTAACTGGACATGGCTAGTTACCCAGAATGGACTGGTTGGGGCCTGTGGCAACAGCAAAATAATAGAGTAGCCTGGGGCTTCTGGTCTCAGCCACAGGAGGGGGCAAAGTTATACGCAGTCTACGGTGTGTTACAACAAGTGAGACACATTACAAAAGGCCTATTCAAGTGGTTGAGCAATGCAAAACCCACTATTGGGGATCTAGAACAGTTGTGTGCACCATTCGGGACTACCATGGACATTGAGAGTGACCAAGGTGCCACCTTGAAGTTGAGAAATGGGCTGATAAGACTGCCACAGGCTGGTGTTTCTGCTCTTCCTACAGCCCCACTATTGTGGGGTTAATTGAAAACATGATGGACCATGTAATCATAGAGATGGGAGCCACTCTCAGCCGTGGACCAGGAACCATCACTGAGCATCCCAGCAGTTATCATCCCAGGGTCTACACCATGTTCACCCAGAGGCAGCCAGTCACCATCCGAGCTCAGCTATTGGTCAGGACAGTCAGTCGTTTTTGCCCTTGTTAAGGGAGCACTTTATGAGCTGGTCCTGGGGCTGGCAGGTAAGTCCCTGGTGGTTAGGGTTCCCTACCCTGTGGTGAACAGGACAGGTTCCCCCTACTGGAGAAAGCATTGTATTAGCCCTGCAGTTGGTTGTTACGTGATATGACACTGCAGGACAGAAGCTACAGGCAGGGGTGATGTCATCTCAGGATTCGATCACTGCTTGTATTTTGCTCAATGATCACTCACCATCTCCCATGTATCGTGCCTGTTAAACATCTTAGATTTCCAGGCTGGGTGGAGAGAGTCTGTTTATGAACTGGGCAACAGTGGTGCCTTCTCTGCAAAAAGAGTCTGATTGCTGGCTTTACAGTGACAGGCCGTGGTTGTCCTCCTCTGGACTGCCATGAAAAATTGACCGGATAAGTGCCTGGCTTACTCTTGATCCTCGTTAGCGCTGGTATCCGGCTCACATTTGTGGGCTCTGGTTGCAGTGCCCCTCTGCCTACCCAATCTCCGAGATATCTCTAAGGAGGGGCCGACCAAAAAATTTTAGGTGTTGTGCGGGGTATGTAGGGGAGGGGTGTGTGGTCAGGCCACTCAAGATGGCAGCGCTCTTGCTCTCTCGCATTCCCAGCTCGACCAGGCCCTGCCTCTCCTGCCCCCTATCACCTGTGCGCCTTTAGCCCCTAGTGATTGTTCCAGTCCTTAGGCCAGAACGGCTCCACCTGCTAGTTCATTGAAGGGAAATATCTGCCCTCATGATGGTCGTTAACCTGAGGGGCAGTGAGGGATGTGCCCCAGCTGCTGGTTTCTCTGGTGACTGAGTCAGTCTGACGTCAATTCCTCCCTATAAATGGCAGCCTAGTCCTCCCCCGAGGAGCCAAGATTGCTACCATGTCCTGCCTGCCATCTGCTGCACACCGTGGGGTGTTGTTCCAGGACCCTTTGTTTTGGACTGGTCCACTAAGTCATTGATATCTCTGTGGCTCTTTCCAGACTCTTTTTCTTCGGCCCAGAGGCCAGGCTAGATCTACAAGCTTTGTAGGCCTGCCGGGTGCAGTCCAACACATACCCACACTGATATACAGACACCTGGACAGAACCCCATTCAAACACACCCCTGGATATCGGCTCCCATCCCAACACGTAGGCTACACAGACCCATGCCACACCCATCAGTTTGTGTTCTTGACTTATACATGGAGACTCACATATACACTTCTACATACATTTTGAATTTTCAAGCAGCAGATACAATTTTGTTATTAAATTCCTACTTTCATTGCTCTGTGGTCAAGAAATATGACCTTTCCTCTTACGAACCTACTTTGTGTCTAGCATGGTATTAGGTGCTATGTGTACAAAGTTGAATGAATTTGGATCCTACAGCCTAATAACAGAAAATAAATTCACTTTGACAATCTGATGTAACATCTGATACAGCAGAATCCCAGCACCTATATTTTCTTAATGTTTTATGTATTTTTCTCTAGATTTCTTTTGTTTCTATCACCTAAACACTACTAGACCAAAAAAATATTTTCATTGCTATAATCACTTGCTTTTCTTGAATTACTAGTATGAATGGGCATATTTTCTTCTCTTTACTATCCATTTGTTTTCCTTCTTTGTGATTTGCCGTTTCATATCCTCTGCCAACTTTTCTGCTAGTATGATTGTTTAACTCTCCAGATTTCCAGTTATTTGTCTTTTGCAATATTCTTGGATAATTCTTCAAGCTGATATGCTAGTAGCAAGGACCACGACTTTGACTTTTAAGCACATGTGCTCTGTTTCACTCTTAGCAATAATATGCTTTAATCCCAAGTTTGTTTTCAAGTCACTCCTTTTTCTCGGCACATTCCCGTTTATAGAGGAAGCATCATTTTAGGTATTTCAGCATCATTCAGAACCTACGGAGAGGTTTCTACAGGCTGACACATTAAGACCTGCTGTATTGTGCAGAGCAAAGTAGGACTTGCTGTTGCCAGTGGAGACGAGAGTTCAGGAAGGAATCTCCCTGGGAATTTGCCCTCGAGGTTGGCGTTTTCATCTGTTCCTCCATTCAGGCTGTGCCTGCACCGCCCCCCCACCCCCCAACCACAACTGGGCGCAAGGGTCTGGGAGCAGCTCCCTCTCCCCCTCCTCTGAGCAGCCTACACCTGCCACAGGTGTCTGTTGGAACACTTGTTAAACTTTAGATTCCATGAAACTAGAGCTACAGATGCAAATTTGTGATTTCTAAAATGTGCACATATATATGTGTTTGAGTGTATACTTGTATATATACACACAATATATTGTTTCCTAGCTCTGTCTGCTGGAAAGGTCAAGAAGAAAGGACATTCTAGCAGCTCTCGGATCTTGGTCTGTAATTGCATTCCCCAGAGTTCCACAGAGAAATGACTAATCCGGAGCTGGGGCAGGGCAGGTACAAGATGAGCCTGGAACATGTGGTGAAGCTAGAAAGTAAGGGAATGTTCAAAAACCACATTGAAGGCATGTCACAGGACAGGGGCACCAGCTTGGAGAGGCTCCCAGTGGCCAAACTGGGGAGTGTTTGAGCACCAAAACAATCAAGTTGAGTAATGAACTGTAAGCCCTGAAAAACAGACATTTGAGTCCACACTGACTTGGGAAGAAGGGAAGACCTTTGCTGACCGTAAGTGTCTGAAACAACCACTGAAGAGGAAGTTTTGGAATTGGAAAGTCATCTTTTGCGACCATCCCGGTAAAGACTGGATCGTTCCATCATTAATCGTTGTTGAATTTTAGTAATGAGCAAGATACTTGTATGGTGTCAGACTATCTCCCCACAGACTGCATGTTAGTTGCAAGCAAAACTTAAAAAAAATACCCAGTAAATATACAGTGGAGAAATTGGATCACACCCTGATGAGGTAATCAAAATTAACATCACCAGGGAGGGATAGACAGGCATCAGGCGTCTCCACATGCCTTATTCTAAGAAGGAACTCCATATGCTCCCTGCAGTCTTTGGCGAAGAACGAATAACCAGAAACTAGTCACAAGGAAACATCAGACAAATGCAAAATTCTATTTTTAAAAGGACGTGTGGGGAGGAATGGTTGGTTGTATTCTTCTGATGTCAATGCCGTAAAAGATAAAGAACACCATAGAGGCACTCTAGATTAAACGAGGCTGAAGAGACATGACAGCCAAATGCAATCTCTGACCCCAGACTGGATCCTGTGCTGGAGGGGGAAAAATAGTATAAAAGGATATTATCGGGTCTACTGAGAACATTGGAATGTGAATGCTAGATGAGAGAAAATTCTGTACCGATGTTAAATTGAGGTGGGTGACTATATTGTGATTATGTAAGAGAATATTTCTAATCTTACTAAATATTCACTGAAGTTTTTAGAAGTAAAGGGTTGGGACAAATATAACTTATCATCAGGAGTTCGGGGAGGGGGGAAACCTGTGTGTGTGTGTGTGTGTGTGTGTGTGTAGAGAAAGAGGGTGGGAAATGATAAATGAGGAACAACAAAACAAATGTTAATAGGATAATCTATTAAAAGACACATGGGTGTTCTCTATACTGCTGATTTTAGAAAAACTGGGTCTAAGTTTGAAATTCTTTCCAAATCCAAAGTTCTCTTTTAAAACTTAAGACCCTACGCCTTGAAATTTTAGACAATGTGCAAAAATAATAAACAACAGATAGCCACAGAGAGAAGGATTTGTGGATGACAGTTCCTTTTAACTTTGCGTGCTTCTGTTATGTTTTGTTGTTGTTGTTGCTTTTTTTAAACGGGAGTCAAGAAAAATTGTGAAAAACTTTGAAATAAAGATGATTGGGCCTCCTAAATCCATATCCAGTTTCATTGCCCTTGAGATACTGCGCAGCTCTGTCAATTATATTATTAAGAAAACTGATCATAATATATGTGATATTTGTCCTTAGAGACCAAAATAAACTCTGTCTGGTGGAATACACTTGATGATTGCCTGTGGATGAACTGGTCTTGTGTTTCTATTTGTAAAATCTTCAGCACCTGTGACTGCCTCTGTAAGTGGGGCTCTTTGAATTCTCCTCTGAATTGGTTATGACAGCTGACTGGATCCCTCCTTAATTAATGAGTTGTGCATGTTCAGTGGTGTCCAACTCTTTGCGACCCCATGGGATGTAGCCCGCTAGACTCCTCTGTCCATGGAATTTTCCAGGTGAGAATACTGGAGTGGGTTTCCATTTCCTGCTCCAGGGGGGTCTTCCTGACCCAGGGATCGAATCCATTGCATTGACAGGTGGATTCTCTACCAGTGAGCCACCAGGGAAATCAATTAATGAGTTAAAAACACTAAATATATGTTCAACTTATGCTTGTGTGAAAGTTATGCTTTACCTATTTAAAAAATTTTCCTTTAACACAAGTGTTTGTTACTTTTATAATTCAGGTAAAGCCTGGAAACGTTATGAAAGTATTCCAGAGACTCCCCAGAGATCTAACTCAGATCTGCAGGGAGGTCTCCCTTCTGGTTGGCAGCGTTGACTCCCCGATGAGCGCGAAGCCAAACTTCACACACCAGCCAAGCGGGGACACCCCGGGAACCTACCCCAGCCTTCCCAGGAACTCTGTGCCTCAGGTGAGTGGGGTCCCCAGTCCCCTCAGTACCAGAGTCACTGGCTGACCGGGAGGGCATGGCCAAAATCAAACTACCATCCTAGGGAAAAAGAGCTACTTATGTTTCTGATTGGCGAGGCCTCTCAGAAGGCAATACATCCTAGGCTAATTTGCTTTCTGGATGTTTCAAGGATATATGAAAAAGATGCCAATGGAGAGTCACAAAAATAGCAGTAAATGTTAAACATTTATGTTGAATCCACAAATGTTTTAATACAAATTCAGTAACAGCAAAATATAATTGTACGGTTCATTGGAGCGGAGGTGTGCTCGGGAAACTGGCTGTTTCCCGCACACCCACCATCTATCTTGTGCGTACAATCTCACCAGATTGTCCAGATTTGAGGTCTCCTGTCCACCTGCCTCTTATACCCACAGGCCCAGCCTGTTGACAGGCACCAACTGCTATCTGGAAAAGCAGTTTCAGTTTTGTGTACTTACTGTGTATTCAGCCACTTGACTGAACCAGGAGCACTTTTTGGTTGCTTCCCAGGGAAATTCTAAGATGACCCTATCTTTTGCCTTCTCTTTCCCAATAGTTATAATTATTTTCTCTCCTGCCTTTTTGCCTTGAAATGTAGCAGAATCCTGCATCTAAATCTGTTTCTTATCTCATTGGGAAGGGCTGTTATGTTTTACTCTTAAGGATGATGTTGACTATTGACTTGAGATATTTTAGCTTTTAAATGTGTCTTTATTACAAAAGCTAAAGTATGGTCAGGAAAAAAAAAGACTTAAAAAATAATGATTAAGCCCCAAGATGGTGGGGAGGAATAAAAAGTCATGCATTTTCTCATTTATCTCTAGGTCAGTGTTTTGTTAACACTTTGGTATATGTCCTTAACAATAATTAAGATTTTATTAAAATAATTATTGCTCCCAGAGCACATGGCACTTATTTATTATGTGTCAATCATGGTGCTGAGTATAGGAGTGACAAGCATTATTTCAGCAAATCGTTCCACAGTACCTCTCTATGGTATAGATACAATTACCACCACTTCACAGTCAATCCTAAAGGAAATCAACTCATTTCCTTATATTCACTGGAAGGACTGATGTTGATACTTTGGCCTCCTGACGTGAAGAGCTGACTCATTGGAAAAGACCCTGATGCTGGGATAGACTGACAGCAGGAGGAGAAGGGGGTGACAGAGGATGAGATAATTGGATGGCATCTTGATTCAATGGACATGAGTTTGAGCAAACTCTGGGAGACAGTGAAGAACAGGAAAGCCTGGCATACTGCAGTCTGTGGGATCTCAAAGAGTCGGACACGACTGAGCAATTGAACAATGGTTCAGGACACAGACTGAGGATATTTCCAATTTACCTAAGATCATAGGCTAATCAACAGCCATGAAGAGCACCCAAGTCTCCCTTATGCCTAAGCTCCGGCTCTTATCTACATTACTATCTCCTAATACAAAACTTTTTTGAAAATAGATTTTTAAAACTAAACTAGAATCCTTCTGAACGTATTATTCTTTATCAGCTTTTACACCTAATATATTATTAACATCTTCAATGTTATTTATTATTCCTCTACAGATTTAATGGCTGCATAGAGTTTCATTATATGGATATGTTTTATTTATTCTTAAATGGCTTCATAGCAAAATAAGAAATAAAGACCAGTCATGAAATATTTAAACAATAGTAAGAATATAAAGTAGAAAATGCAAGTTTTCCTTTCCATCTTGCTGAGCCCCACTTCTCAGAGGAAGTTACCATTAATAGTATGTGTTTGCTTTCCCATAGTCCTTCTACGTAACTTACTATAGGTGATGTAAGTTCAGTTCAGTTCAATGACTCAGTCATGTCCAACTAATTTTCTCTAAAAGAATGGGTATACCAATCTACTGCTTGACTTGCATACATAATATATCACGAACATCATTCCAAATCTATCCAACTTTTAAAAAATATTTTATCTATCTTTTAAAAATATTTTTAAAATTACACTATAATTGATTTACAATATCGTTCATTTCAGGCATACAGCAAAGTGAGACAGTTTTACATGTGTGTGCATATATATAAAGTATTGTTCAATTGTTAAGTTGTGTCCAACTCTTTGTGGGTCTGTATATATAGATTCTTTTTTAGATTCTTTTCCATCACTGGTTATTACAAGATATTCAGTATAGTTCCCTGTACTATACAGTAAATATACATACTGTATATATATATATATAGAGAGAGAGAGAGAGAGAGAGAGAAAGACTGTATACTTTAGCCATTCATCTCTTGACAAGTACTTAGATGGCTTCCATGTCTTGGTTTTTGTAAATATTGCTGTTATAAACATTGCGGAGCATGTATCTTTTTTTTAAATTGAAGTATAGCCTTTATTTTTGGGCTTCCCTGGTAGCTCAGATGGTAAAGAATCTGCCTGCAATGTGGGAGACCTGGGATAGATCCCCGGGTTGGAAAGATCCCCTGGAGGAGGGCTTGGCAATCCACTCTGGTATTCTTCCCTGGAGAATCCCATGGCCAGAGGAACCTGGGGGACTATAGTCCATGGGGTCGCAAAATGTTGGACACAACTGAGCGACTGCGTGCTGGGTTATATTATTGTTGTTCTGTTGCTAAGTCACGCCCAACTTTTTGTGACCCTGCGGACTGCAGCACACCATGCTTCCTTGTCCTTCACCATCTCCCGGAGTTTGCTCAAATTCATGTCCATTGAGTCAGTGATGCGGTCTAATCATCTCATCCTCTGTTGCCCTCCTCTCCTTTTGCTGTCAATCTTTCCCATCATCAGGGTCTTTTCCAATGAGTTGGCTCTTCACATCAGGTGGCCAAAATACCAGAGCTTCAGCATCATCAGTCCTTCCAAAATATATCCAGGGTTGATTTCCTTTAGGATTGATTGATTTGATCTCCTTGCAGTCCAAGGGATTCTCGAGAGGCTTCTCCAGCACCACAATTCAAAAGCATCAGTTCTTTGGTGCTCAGCCTTCTTTATGGTCGAAATCTCACATCCATATATGATTACTGGAAAAATCATAGCTTTGACTATAGGGATCTCTGTTGGCAAAGTGATGTCTTTCCTTTTTAATATACTGTCTAGGTTTGTCAGTTTCCTTCCAAGGAGTGAGTGTCTTTTAATTTCATGACAGCAGTCACCGTCCACAGTGATTTTGGAGCCCAAGAAAATAAAACCTACCACTGTTTCCACTTTTCCCCTATTTGCCATGAAGCGATGGGACCAGATGCCATAATCTTAGCTTTTTGAATGTTGAGTTTTAAGCCAGCTCGTTCACTCTCCTCTTTTACCCTCATCAAGAGGCCTAGTTGCTCTTCACTTCTGCCATTAGAGTGGTATCTGTATAGCTGAGGTTGTTGATATTTCTCCTGGCAATTTTGATTCCAACTTGTGATTCATCCAGCCTGGCATTTCACATGACGTACTCTGCATAGAAGTTAAATAAACAGGTTGACATTATACAATAGCCTTGTCATACCCCTTTCTCAATTTTGAACCAGTTGTTCCATGTAATGTTCTAATGGTTGCTTCTTGACCTGCATACAGGTTTCTCAGGAAACAAGTAAGGTGGTCTGGTATTCCCTTCTCTTTAAGAATTTTCCACAGTTTGTTGTGATATACACAGTCAAAAGCTTTAGCATAGTCAGTGAAGCAAAAGTATGTGTATTTCTGGATTCCCTTACTTTCTCTATGATCCAGCAAATGTTGGCAATTTTATCTTTGGTTCCTCTGCTTTTTCTAAACCCAGCTTGTATATCTGGAAGTTTTTGGTTCGCATACTGCTGAAGCCTAGCTTGAAAGGGAAAGATATATCCAACTGAATGCAGAGTTACAGAGAATAGCAAGGAGAAATAAGGTCTTCATCAATGAACAATGCAAAGAACTAGAGGGAAACAACAGAATGGAAAAGACTAGAGATCTCTTCAAGAAAACTGGAGATATCAAGGGAACATTTCATGCAAGGGTGGGCATGATATTGGACAGAAACAGTAAGGACCTAACAGAAGCAGAAGACGCTAAGAAGAGGTGACAAGAATACAAAGAACTATACAAAAAATCTTAATGACCCAGATAACCCCGATGATGTGGTTACTCACCTAGAACCAGACATCCTGGAGTGTGAAGTTAAGTAGGCCTTAGGAAGCATTACTATGAACAAAACTCGTGCAGCTGATGGAATTCCAGCTAAGCTCTTTTAAATCCTAAAAGATGATGCTATTAAAGTGCTTCACTCAATGTCAGCAAATTTGGAAAACTCAGCAACGGTCACAGGATTGGAAAAGGCCAATTTTCATCCCACTTCCAAAGAAAGGGCAATACCAAAGAATATTCAAACTACTATACAATTGTGCTCATTTCACCTGCTCATTTTGGTTATATACATATAAAAATATATTCAAAATATAGTTTCTTTTTCAGATTCTTTTCCATTATAGATTATTACAAGTTATAGAATATAGCTCCCCGTGCTATATAGTAAGTCCTTGTTGCTTATCTATTTTATAGATAGTAGTGTATATCTGCTAATCCCAAACTCCTGACTTATCCCTCCTCTCTTCCCCCTTGGTAACCATAAGGTAGTTTTCAATGTCTGTGAATCTGTTTTATAAATAAGTTCATCTGTATCATTTTTTTTTAGATTCAACATATAAGTGGCATCATATATTTGTCTTTCTGACTTCACTTGGTATGAATGCAGGTCTATCCATGTTGCTGAAAATAGCATTATTTCACTTTTTCATGGCAGAGTAATAGTCCAATGTGTGTATATATCTATATCTATATATATCTCACATCTTCCTTATCCATTCATCTGTTTATGGACATTTAGGTTGCTTGGATGTCTTGGCTATTATAAAATAGTGCTTTTATGAACATTGGGAGCATGTATCTTATCGCATTAGAATTATCTTTTTTGGATATATGTCCAGGAGTTGGATTACTGGATGGTATGGTAACTCTATTTCTCGTTTTTCAGGAAACCTCCATACTGTTCTCCATAGTGGCTGCACCAACTTACATTCCCACCGACAGTGTAGGAGGGTCCCCTCTGCCCCGTACCCTCTCCAGCATATGTTATTTATGTACTTTTTGGTGAAAGCCATTCTGACCAATGTGAGGGGATATCTCACTGTAGTTTTGATTTGCGCTTCTAATAATTAGCAATGTTGAGCATCTTTTCATGTGTCTATTGGCCATCTGTATGTCTTCTTTGGAGAAATGTCTACTTCTGTATCTTTTGACCATTTTTGATTGGGCTGGTTTCTTGGTTTTTGATATTGAGTAGTATGAGCTGTTTGTATATTTTGGAAATTAATCCCTGGTCAGTCACATCATTTGCAGATATTTTCTCCCATTCCACAGGTTGTCTTTTCATTTTGTTTATGGTTTCCTTTGCTGTACAAGAGCTTGCTAGTTTGGTTAGGTCCCATTCATTTATTTTTGCTTTTATTTCTATTGCCTTGGGAGATTGACGTAAGAAAACACCACTATGATTTATGTCAGAGAATGTTTTACCTGTGTTCTCTTCTAAGAGTTTTATAGTGTCACATCTTATGTTTAAGTCTTTAGGTCTTTAAGTCTTTATTTTTGCATATGGTCTGAGTGTGTGTTCTAACTTTATTGATTTATGTAGAGCTGTCCAGCCTTCCCAACAGCATTTGCTGAAGAGACTTTCTCTCATTGCATATTCTTGCCTCCTTTGTCCAAGATTAATTGACTGTAGTTATGTGGGTTTATTTCTGGATTCTGTTCCATGGAGCCATATGTCTGTTTTTGTCCAATATCATGCTGTTTTGATTACTGTAGCTTTGTAGTATTGCCTGAAGACTAGGTCTCACTCCCATTTTCTATTTCTGGAAGAATACTTCATCTTTGTATTTTGTTACTCCTGTTAGGTATTTTATCTTTGGATTATACAAAAAATCTAATAGCAGCTCTTTTGTGACCTGGATTTTTTTTTAAACATCCTATTCTTGTTTTGTCTCCCTGAGGACATTATGTCTTGGTGGAGGGTTGTTTTTTAACGTGCTTCTCTTTCCTACATTGTCTCTATCTCATTTCTTTTTTTTTTTTTGGTTGGTTGATTTGGACTTTTCCTTGAAACTTTTTATTAAGCTATTATATTTGCTAATAGGGGAGTTTGTTAGGACTAGTGAAGCAAAGGCCTGGGGAAATTCGTATCTATTTTCTTTTACTTGTTGGAAGCTCTGCTCTCCGAGGGGTCCTGGCTGTCTGTGGTGGTGGTGGTGGTGGTGGTGTGGTGGTGGTGGTGGTGGTGGGTGGGTGGGTGGGTGGGTGTGTGTGTGTGTGCGTGCACGCCTTGCTGTCTGTTGTGTGTGTGTGTGTGTGTGTCCTGGCTGTCTGTGGTTGGGTGTGTGTGTGTGTGTGTGTGTGTGTGTGTGTGTGTGTGTGTGTGTGTGTGTGTGTGTGTGTGTGTGTGCGCGCGCCTGGCTGTCTGTGCTCTGTGTGTGTGTGTGTGTGTGTTTGTGTGTGTGTAAAGGCCCAGGACACACTGATCAGTGAGTGTCGTTGTAGGATGTTGGAACAGTGATAGTCTTTACATTGAGATTATGTGGAGGTCTTTTCTCCGAAGCCAGTTTTTCCAATGAATGTTGCAGTCATTTATCTGGGAAACAGATGCCTGTTCCTGGGCATTCTGGGAGCCTTGCAGGTGCTGGTGGGCTGGGCACCTGCTGGGCACTCGAGGGGAGCTCACTTCATCCCTCCCTGCTCCTTATAGACCTGTACCTCTCAGAGCTCTGTTCTGCCTGGTGTCCCCATGTCCGGGGCCTACCTGGCTCAATTCCTCCATGGGATGCCCAGCTCCTTACAAGGTGAGGTGGCAAAGAGGACTTTTCCCTGGCTGTGCAGAACACAGGGAGAAGGCTGGAGTTCATGGAAATGGTTCCCCCATTTCCAACCTGGTACCCTTGCTTGAGGGTTTCCCAGGTGGCTCAGTGGCAAAGAACCCGCCTGCAATGCGTGGATTTGATCTCTGGGTTGGGAAGATCTCCTGGAGAAGGAAATGGCAACCCACACCAGCATTCTTGACTGGGACATCCCATGGACAGAGGATCCTGGTGAGCTACAATCCATGGGGTTGCAGAGTCAGACATGACTTAGTGACTAAACAACGACCCTTGCTTGGCCCCCCCATCACGCTGGGCCCCACAGGGCTAATCAGTTCATTTCTGGTTCATCTCTTCCTCTGCTAATTTAGTCAACCACCTTTCATCAACTTTCAGCTGCCAAAGTCTTTCACGTTCTTTTAAATACTGCTGTCTCCTTCCACGTTAATTCTGACCTTATGAGTGACAATGTTTTTGGTCCTTTCCTATATGCTTGCAAAGGAAAAGAGATGAATGCATGTCATCAATATACCTTGCTTAATTAGAAGACTATTTCTCTTAAAAACCTAATCTTGCTGATTCAATGTTTTTTAAACTTTCTGATAGAAAAACCAAGTAAACATTTTTTTAGTGATCTCTAGTTTTATTGCTTCAAGGTACAAAATGTGGCCCAAACTGTTTCTTTGGCCGACTTTCTGAGATTGTCCTATCTTGACGTATGCAGTCAGCTTTGGGTAATTTTCAAAGTATACTCGAAAGAAGGTGTGTTCTCTCTAGGGTAAGAGCTTGATGTATTCCTGCTTATTAAACTTTATTAATTATTAAAATCCTCTGAGTTCTTAACGTTTCCTTGATCTGTCATAAACTAATACTGGTCGTCTGTTAGTCTCAAATGCAATTGTGTTTTTGCTGATTATTTTTCCTCTTGCATTTCTGGCAGTTTTTGCTTTCTATCCGATGTTCCTTAATCCACATGTGGAAGTTCGTGGCTCTTGCAGCTTCATTATAAGTGCCTCTGTCAACGTGAAAAATTTTTCTGTTGCATCTGGTGCTATTTCCTTGAGTTTTGTATTTACAGAGCATCGCTCCAGCAGAGGGACCAGGGTCAGCGCTGCAGAAACGCTGAGGTGGCCCATGGTTTGGCAAAGAGGTGGCAGAGGTGTGACAGATAAAACAGGTGACAGAGGGCTGGGGAAAGGGCAGGAGGTGGAGACGGCAGGTCCCTGCAGACACTACACTTTAAAAAACGCTGTCTGAGGGAAGAAAAGCTGCCTGGAGCAGGTGATGAGCAGGTGGAGAGCTGGTGTTCTAAATGCTGTGAGCAGCAGCAGCAGATGCTGAAGAGTGAGGAGGGATGAAAGCAAGGGGGTGGCCGGGGCTGCCTCTCCCGTCGCCCCTGCAGGGATGGAACAGCGCGGGCAGGGGTGCCCAGCTGGCGGTGAGCCAGAGCAGAGGGTCACTGTGGCACCCCCCCGCCCCCGCCCCAGCCCCATGGGGTAGGAGGATGGCTCTCAGAGCAGCGAGAACATCTGTCTGAGAGGTCTGCGAAGAGGTACCACGGTGGAGAACAGGGCAGGAAGGCCTCGCTGAGAGGGCAGATGGGAGCCCAGGGGGCCCGGTCTGAAACGGGAGTGTTTCTCTCTCCTGCAGTCCTCGCCCTGTGCAGGTGCAGCCGGGGGGCTTGGGTGCTGGCTAGCTCCCAGCAAAGGCCCTGGTTCAGCCTCGTGGGCAGGAAGGAGGTCACGCACTGGGGCATCGCAGGTATCAGGGGCTTTTTTATGTCTAATTCAGTCACAAGCTGCTGGTGACCCTGGATCAACCTCCTTCCCTCCTGGAGCCAGATTTCAGGGGCTGGGGCAGCAGAGTCTGGCAGGAGCTGGTGTCCACTACAGGGGAGTCCAGGGGGTCAGGCTCTGGGGGACTAGAGGGAGGAAGAGACCCCAGTCCTCCTTCCCTGCCCTCAACTGCCACTGGGGTGAACCAAGTGCTGGCGTCCCCTGGTACAGAACTGTCAGTCTATGACTTGGGAGTCACCCCACGACTCGGGCGTCACCCCTGGAGAAGCTGGAGACACAGCTGCATGGAGAGGCGAGGCAGGCTTAAAATAGCTAAATAAATCTTTAATATTTCTAATTGCAAATGTACAGAAATTGCACAGCCACACAGTCTTAGAACACCAACAACCTTCTCTGTACATTATTACATAGTTAGAGTCGCAGCTGGAGGGAGGCGCTCTGGCCAAGACTCCAACATTTGCTTTTTTTTCCTTTTCACATACTTACAAAAGGCGGGGTGGGAGGTGGAGTAGTGGGGCTGGGGAACTGGGGGAGTGTGTAGAAAAAGAGGGGCTGTTTCCCTGGGGTCTGCCTCAAGCAGACACAGATGGGGTGGGAGGTGTTCATTAGGGCAGATGCTCTGCAGGGTGGGGGGGAAGCCTGGAGCTCTGCCCTGGGTTCCCCACCCCCATTCTGGGCGGTTGGAAAGAGTCTTCACTTATAGGAAGTTTGGCAGTTTCCTTCACCCTAAACATCAAAGTTAGGCGGAAAGAGTCAGGCCTCTCCGTTGGCAGGAGAGGGCCAGGAGAGAGCCTTCTCTGGCGGCAGGGTGGCTGGGCTCAGGACCCCCGCCCTCCCACCCCTCCCTCGGGGACGGAGGTTCAGGGTGACCCAGGAGGGGGCGCGCATTCCCCAGCCACCCAGACAGCACGCTGCAAAACCCCAACCCCCAGACCCCCGACCTGTGCCTCCTGCCCAATACTGTCCTCTAGATTAAAAATAAAATAAAAAACCGTCGGAGAGCAGCGGGCCCGGGCAGCCCTCGGCAGCACCAGGACTGAAGGACTATGTACAACCATTGGGTGAAATAGTTACATTACAGTCAAACACCAAGAACATTTACAAAAATCGTCAGACTTGCAGTTCAGATAAAAATCTGTGGAGAGTCTGTACACTTTTACAGTTTTTGCACTAAGTAGATAAGGCTCTCGGCCCGAGAGCTCGCAACCCATGCCAAGGGCCGCCAGCTCCGGCCTCCGGAGCCCGGCTGTGCAGGCCCTGGGACCCTCCCCCTGTATTGCTAAGAGGCGCTCAGTTCAGTCCGAGGTCGCTCAACGAGGCATCGGCGGGAGAGGGGTGGGGAGGATTCGCCGGGCAGAAGAGGGGTATGGGCAGAAGAGGGGTGCCTCAGAACCAGAGGCGGACGTCCCTGGGGCCAGGCCCTGCCTACGCGGCCAGAGGAGTGGGGCAGGGCCTCCACCCCGCCACGGCCTGCCTTCCTGAGGTCTGTGACCTTTCGGGGGGTCTTGCCCGCTCCCCACGAGCAGGTCTCTGGGCTAACTGAACTGCAGGTTCCACCCCAGGACGGGTGCAGTGTGATCTGAACCACCATCCCCCTGTTGCTCCCCTTCCTGGGGGAACTCTGGGTCCCAGTGGAGCAGCTCCCGCCCCAGAGGCAGGAAGAGGTGTCTCCCCAGCTTTCCCACGGCTGAGGGTAGTCGGGGTGGCTCCTGGCTGCGGGATGGACGCCCCAGCTCTGGCCCCGAGATTCCCCAGGGTCAGGGGTGGGAACAGGGACGAGAGAGACCCAAGTTCCTGCCCATCTATGTCCCGCAAGGGCGGGAGCAGGGGGCAGCGGGGAGGGCCCACAAGCTACAGAACAGCCTGGGGCTGAGGGACAGCGGCCCCAGCCGTGGGTGGGCCCCTCCCTGTCTGCAGCGCCTGGGTCCTCGGCGGGCCCGGGAGGGTGAGGCAGAGGCCGGCCGCACGCACGGGGCGGGTGCAGGCTGCCGCGGTCTTGGAGAGGGAGCAAGTCTAAGATCCTCCAGGGCCGCTATTTCCCATGCAGTGCGCACGCTCAACTTAAAAGGCCCCTGTGTTCCAGCAAGCGAGCTTTTGTTTCTAATGCATACTGTGAAAGGAAAAAAAATCACAGTTATCCACCTTCTCAGGGCCTGTGGGCACTAGAATTCTTTTTCTAACCATCCACCAGGAAAGCTCAGCCTGTCTCTCGGGAGGGCGGGGGGGGTGGGGTGCACCTGCTGGCCACTCCCTGCAGGACCACCGTGCGGGCACGCGGGCTCTGGGAGACAGGCGGCCACTGCTACGGTGCCACCTGGGCCAGCTCTGCCCACATCTTTGGCTTCGGGGGGGGCGCCCAGTGCATCAGCCTGGGCACCCCGTGGCAAGTGAGGGAGGCCCTGATCTTCCCATGGGTACGAGGGCCCAGAAGGAAGAGCTGAGATCCTCACTGGGTCTACAGACTGTCTATCTAACAGAGTTAGGGTGGGAGGGGGTGGGCCGAGGGGTTGGGGCAGGTGTGGGGGTGACGCCTCGGCTCCTCACAGCCAGGAAGGGGCCCCCGAGCATGCAATGGCAGGTGCTCAGGGTGGAGACAGATGGGGGGACACAGCGCTCTGGCAGCTCCATCCTCCCCACCCTCTGCCTGCCTGCTCACCACCCTGTCGGCTTCTGGAACCGAGCAATAGGTCCCACAGGGCAGCTCCTGGCTGCCTGGGAGTCCTGGGTCCCTGGGAGGCAAGGGGAAGCCATGGCAGGAGGCCCCTGGCTCTCTGACCCTCCAACTCTCCGGGCAGCTCCCCCTGTGTGGAGGAGGTGTGTGTGTGGGGGTGGGTACATGCACTCGGCCAGGTCAAGGAGGAAAGGGGACGCGCACCAAGTTCAACACTCAAAACAGAGACGCCTCGGCCGGCCCCTGCCCCCGCCAGGCTGCACCCTCCCCAGCCTGCACCCCACGCGCTTCTGGGGGAGCGGGCCGGCGTCCCCCGCTCCGCTGCGTCAGTCTCTCGCGGCTCCCTCTGCGGCCGCCTCCTGGGCCGCGGGTGGAGGCAGGGAGGCGAGCCTCGGCCTCTGGCCCCACGGCGCTGCTCCTCCCCAGGCCGAGACCCCGCCCTGGGCCACCAGAGTCCTCCCCTCCTCGGGCAGGTTAACAATTGCTGCTGTTTCGGAACTCGCCGTTCTCGGTAATCTGCAATTTGGTGGGGTTGGTGGGGGAGAGGCCGTTACGGGCTTGCATGCTGTACCTCTCTTTGAGCTGCGTCAGGGCGCTCATGAGGCGCGCGTTGGCCGCGTCCAGGGAGGCGATGCGCTTCTCCTGTGGAACAAAGAGGGCGTCAGCTGGGGCTGAGGGCTGCTGGGCCCAAGGCGGGGCGGGGGGTCCGTGCTGGGAAGGGGGTCTCCCCGGAGCTGTGGCTGCCTACAGGGAAGAAGAGCAGGGGGAGGGGTGGGGGAGGCGGCCTGGAGGACACCACCGGTGAGGACAGGCACCGCGGATGCAGACTTCTGAAGCCGGGAGGAGGCAGCTCGCCCTCATGGAAGAGGACCTTGCGGGCCCGGCTTCCTCGTGCCTCTACCTCATTAGCAGCTTTTCCCCCAGATGAGTGGCCCCAGGGGTGTCATGTACCAGCTCCCTGAAGCCCCGAGGGCAGGCCCCCTCACTCATGTGCGTGTGCATGTATAATACAGAGGTCACAGCTTCCACCAGCCTGTGCAGTTTTCTGACTGAGCAAGACCTGGGTGAAGGAGACTGGAAGCCAGCCTCTCAACTGTCTTCCCCCCTCAACGCAGTTGGGAAGCCAAGGGCCTGAACAAGAGCTCCCTTGCTCCGTCTCCCCAGCCTGCTGTCATCCCAGCCTTCCCCATTCCCCTCCCAAAAGCTTCTACTCTGGTCAGAACACCTGGTGAAAGGTAATCCCTAACTAAGCTGCCCAAGAAGGGGAGGAGTGGCCCCGCCCTTTTCAAAGCCTGTCCTAGTGAGCTTGTGGTCCACTGAGACCCTTGACTCTGACTTCTTGGGGCAGAGATCCTGATCTCCTATCCTCTTCTGCTTCTGCAGTGGGGTACGACTGAGGAGGTGAAGAAGCCAAAGTCACCCCCTCCTGATCCCAGGTCCTTTAACACCTGTGGCTGTTCAAAAGGCCAGAGCCCCACACCTGAGCATCAATGATCTTCTGTTTGGAGTCTACAGCTGCTTGCATCTCTGCATGGTCCTTCTTCAGCTCCTCCTCCACTGACATCAACCTGTTACCGGAGACAAGGACAGTCAGGCCGGCATTTGAGGGTGCAAGTGGGGGGGGGGGGGTGAGTGGGGCCTCGTGGGAACAAGTCATCACTCCCTCACAGAGGGGGACACACTAGGAGAGCCCCTCCTTGGGCCACAGACTCACCTCCCACACTTGCCTGGGACGGAGGCCCTCCAGCTGGCCTCCACCACCCGACATGGCTAAGCCTGCTCCTTCCTTGTGTTTCACCCGCCCCAGATTCTGTCCCCAAATCCCCAGAAGCCCTGGGCGCGGCCCCCTTCTGATGTTCTTCCAGGAGCCGAGGGGGTGGTGGGCGGGTGTTAGATCCTCATGCACCCCAGGGCCAGGCAGGTGGTGTCACATCATAAGACCTGTGGTTTGAGCGGGGAACAGAGGCCCTGAAGGGCTCGAGAACTTTCTCCACCCACGCTGTATGCACTGAGGCTGCACAAGGTCCGCGAGGTGGCAGGATGAAGCCACAAGGTGTAGGGACACAGGCAGGGAGGCAGTAGCTGCCCTCTGCACGGGAAGCTGGGGAGCCGCGGGAACAGAGAATGGGAAGCGGCCAACCGTCTCGGAGGGTGGGGTGTAGATGCACACGCTAGATGGGACGCCACAGGACAGGCAAGGGCTGTTGGCTGGGTAACGAGCTGGGATGACGTGAGGATCACGATGTCCGAAAGTTCAGAACGAGGGCCAGCGTGGGCCTGCTGCCGGCTGCTCCTGCCCTGAGACCCTTCCTAGTCTCATCCTGCCTGTCTCTCACACACCTGTCAGTCACTGCTGAGGACGCCCAGCTTTGGACTACGCTCTCTGGGTCTGCATCCTAGCTCCCTGGCCACTGCTCTGGAGACGCCTTGTCCTGTCTGCCCCGAGGACCTCAGGCTCCCCAGGGCTCTGCCTCAGCCCACCATTCTTCTTGCTCTACGCTCTTCTCAGATGAATTCACTTCCTGCTTTATTTGGGCTTCCCCGCTGGCTCAGGGGTAAAGAATCTGCTTGCAATGCAGGATGGAGAAGGCAATGGCACCCCACTCCAGTACTCCTGCCTGGAAAATCCCACAGACAGAGGAGCCTGGTAGGCTGCAGTTCATCGGGTTGCTACGAGTCGGACATGACTGAGCGACTTCACTTTCACTTTTCACTTTCACACACTGGAGAAGGAAATGGCAACCCACTCCAGTGTTCTTGCCTTGAGAATCCTAGGGACGGGTGAGCCTGGTGGGCTGCGGTCTATGGGGTCAGACAGCGTCAGACATGACTGAAGTGACTTAGCAGCAGCAGCAGCAATGCAGGAGGTGTGGGTTGGATCCCTGGGTTGGGAAGATCCCCTGGAGGAGGACATGGCAACCCACTCCAGTATTCTTGCCAGGAAAAATCTCATGGACAAAGGGACCTGGTGGGCTACGGTCCATGAGGCTGCAGAACAGTCAGACACAACTGAGCACGCAGTTTTACTTCTGTCTCTGCCCTCGGGACTTCTTCGGCACAGCGCAGCATCTACCCCCCAGACAAGCACTCAGTCCATCTCACAGCAGACGCACAAAGGTCAACGGTGCAGGGACAGGTACCACACAGGACTGTCACGAGAAGCCAATGGGATCGGGGTTGAGGAGGAAGCGGTGTGGGATCCTGCCAAGGTCGGGGATGGGGGTTCCTTTGTCACAGGAACGTAAGACACTGAGCAAAGCCTGGATGAAGAAGAGGAGGTGGAAGCAATGGAGCAAGTGGGAGAAACTTCTGTTCCCAGCTATGGTGGAATAACAGGCACCGGATTTAACCTCCTGCCACAGAAACACCAAACTAGAAAACGGAACAAAATAAATAAAACAAAGGTTTCCAGACACTGAAAAACAGGCAGCGCAGTATAGCACCTGACTCCCAAGAGATGGGAACACGTGAGGGGAGCCCCGCCCACTGCTAAGAGTGTCCAGGCAAACAAAGGATGGACGTGATCAGAGAGAGTCAGGATATATGGGAGGGTGGGGGTGGGAGTGGAGAGGAAAAAATGCAGAGGAGACTCTACCTATCTCCTGAGGGGTACCTTTGGGGCTTTGGCTGAGAACTGGTCTGCATGCTTGTGAGAAAACAGGCCAGAGCCACTGGAAAGGAATACACAAAACTACCCCTAAAATAGTTTACGATCCTTCCAGGCAGTAAAAACACTCCTGTGTTAGTAAACACAGGAGGCATCAGTAGAATCCCCAGAAGGAAACTGCCTCAACAGCAGAGCCAGATCAGCTCTGGATTAAAGACTACCCCAACAGAGCTTACAAAAAAACCTCGAAAGAATCAAACAGACTCTTTCAACTTCATTGTGTCCCAGAAGAAAGCCCCCAGGTACTTAAAGGAACACAAGACATCCAGCAGATACATAAAAAAAAATCACAGTGTCTGGCATCTAACCAAAAATCACCAAGCATGCAGAGAAGTAGGAAAACATAACCCTTAACCAGGAAGAACATCAATCAAGACAGACCTGGAAATGTCAGACGACAGGATTAGTAGACGAGGGCATTTAAACAACTGTTGTAAATATATTCTACGTGTTCAAGAAAACAGAGGAAAAGCATGGGCAGGATGAGAAGAGAAATGGATGGGATTTAAACCAAACTGAAAGTTTAGAGGCAAAAAATACATCTGAAATGAAAAAAATACTGGAGAGGAGTAACAGATTAGAGACTGAACAACCTGAACAAGGAATGAACTTGAAGACACATTGCAACAGCCTAAGATAAAACACAGGAGAAAAATTTCAAAAATAAAACCGCACCAGTAGGATGTGGGACAATATAAAGAAGACTAATATACGTGCAATGAGAATTCCAGAAAATAGCCTGGGGAGGCAGAACTCTACGCCCACAGATCCAAGAGCTTAACAAACTCAAGAAACATGAAGAAAACATGTCAAGGCACTTCATCATTGTTGGCAATCGATGATTAAAAAAAAAAAAATCTTTAAATCAGCCAGAGGAAAAGTGATATCAATACATTAAGTATAGAGGAAGAAAAATACTATCAGGCCCCTGCTCTTAAAGGCAAAATCATGTAAAGCCAAAATGTTGTCCACTGCTGGTTTTGGTAAACAGCCACACCACGCACATTCTTCTAAAACAGCAGAGGTACACAGCTGCAACAGACATCCTATGGTCTGCAAAGCCTAAATACCCATTATCCACCTCTTTACAAAAAGTTTCCAACCTCTGCCCGTCATGCAACAAGATATAGCTAATATGCCAATACAGAAGGCAAGATGGAATCATAAAAGGAACTCAACCTAAAAGAGGGCAGGAAAAGGAACAGATGGTACAAGAGAAAAGAAGCAACAAGATAATAGGTTTAAATGTAACTATATTGACAGTTTCATTAAATGTAAATAGCCTAAACATTCCAACTCAAAGGCAGAAACTGTCAGATTAGATAAAAAGCAGGAACAACAAGGTGTCCAAGTGATAGAAACTCACTTTATGTAGTGAGTGAGGGACATAGCTTTGTTGAAAGTATAAGGATGAAAAAGGATATAACGGGCTAATGTCAATGAAAAAAAGTTAAGGATAGTTGTATTAATATCAAAGTGGACTTCACAGAAAGGAATGCTATGAAGGATAATTATGAGGATATTATGAGGAATATTACGAGGTGATTTTATAACGATAAAGGGTCAGTTCATCAACAGCACATAATAAGCCTAAATCTGTATGCACCTAAAAATAAAGTTTCAGTGACTATATAGTAAAAACCAACAGAAATGAAAGAAGGAATAAATTCGTAATTATATTAGAAACTTCACTATCCTTTACTAAATAACTGGCAGAACAGTAAATAAATACACAGAAAAACACTAAAGATACAGAAGACCTGAATAACATGATCAACCAAATTGGCCTCGTTGACATGCATAGTAGGGAGGAAATATACCAGGACTGGGTAGTAGAATAAATGTTAAGTAAGCCACTGAATTCAGGAAAAGATGCGTCCCTCAGAGAACAGGGTGAGAAGGAAGTGGTTAGGTTGAAAAGTGTTTTCTTTTTTGGAATCACACACATGAGGTGAGCCAAGAGCAGAGCTGGCAGTTAAGTGAACAGTGGGTTCCTTGTCACCCTGGTTATAGGCCGGGGTGAGCTCATGCTAATCATTTTACAAAGAGGAAACCCACAGGTAAATCAAGTAAACAGTCATCAGGAGCAGAGAAACGGGTAGTGTAAACAGGAGGAATTAAGGAAGGATTTTTTTATAGTGGACACAGCGTGAGGCCAGGTTGGGGGACCTGCTGCACACTGCTAAGTCTATGCTGAGGACAGAGTCCTGAACCGTGGGAACGAACATGCAAATGCACACTGTCTCCTCACACTCGGGATTACTGCCATAAAGAAGGATGCTACACCTCGATGACACTTCCTGCTTATAGACGGTGCAGAGGGGGAAAGAGAGGCGAATCAACACAGAAATGAAGATGAGCCGTCAATAAAGATGAGAGTCAGCATTAAAGTCACTGGTCCACCTGGAAGTCTTCCTGCATAACCCACAGGCACCTTAAAACTCAACATACCCAGCACTGGCCTCACTTCTCCCCCTCCCTACCCAAACCGCTCTTCTTCCAAAGGTCCTCATCTCGGTAATGGGCGCCATGGCACACCTGGATGCTCTTGGTAAAAATCAGGGTTCTTTTGTCCCCTTCCCTCCTCTCACTCCCACCCTCACCAGCTGTATGTAACTGACATGCATTCCTACTTCCCCTGCCCTGGACTGGATGGGTCCTCACTGTCTTTCTTGGTACCCCGGCCCCCCCCCCATCTAGCTTCTAAACTCTCCTTTGAGTGTTCACCAAGAAAACATGACTCCCCACGGGGGCCCCAGGCCCTCTGCACACCGCCTCAGCTGACCTCGCTTCTGCCAGGCCACCTTTACACTCCACCGTCAACCCCCACTGTACCGAGGGGGCGCCCTGCACTCCAGGCTCCTGCCCTCCTCCAGGCTGGTGCCACACAATCCCCACCGCCTCAGATCTCTGCACTCAGCTCATCAAGGCAGCTGAGCAGCCTGTCCCTGGGGTCCGAGGCCTCCTGGAGGGCAGCGGACAGGTCTGCCCCTCTGTGCGTGTGGGGCCACAGGGCTGGGCCCGGAGCAGGGACCGGCCGGCTGCCCTCACCTGCTGATGATGCCCTTCATCTGGATGTCCTTGTCCTCCTGCTGCCGCCGCAGCCGCTCCTCGCCCTCCTCCAGCCGAGCCTGGTACTCCAGCACCAGCTTCTGGGTGGTCTCCTCCTGGCACTTGAACAGGGTCTCGTACTCCTCCAGCTTCTTGGTGGAGATTCGCAGCTTGTCCTGCAGCACTGCCAGGTCCTGCGGGAGGGCGGCGTGCCCGGGGCACAGCACCCAGGACAGAAAGCACAGGCTCATGAGCCCGGCGGGAGGCAGCCTGGCTCAGAATGCCCCAGGGGCCATCACCGGCCCAGCCCAGCTCACACAGCGGGGAGACGCCCAGGGACCCCAGCCAGAGCTGGGGGTACGGGGTGAGGCTCAAGCCTGGCCCCCGTCCAGGGCTTTCCCACCCCCAAGCCTGACCGACACCTAGGAGCAGGATGAAGACTCAAACCCAGATCTCCCAAGTAAGGGTCTTGAGCATCTAATAAACAAAGGTAAACCTCTCCTTACAAAGGTAAACAAGGGAAATCAGAGCACTTTGAGAGGTGGAGGCTCTACAGGAGGGAAAACTGGGGTCCAGAAGGGAAGTGAACCAACCACATGGGGAGCAGAGTGACTAACTGGGTGAGATACTAGCCTCCCAGCCTCCATTTGACCTTAAAGTCATGGCAAGTCTCATGGCAAGTGCGGGGAGAGATTCAAGACAAAGTGGTCCAGGGCTCTCTGGGTCTGACTCAGCCTGGCACTCCCGGCCTTTGAGGAAGAGGAGGGATGTGTAAATTAGCAAGAGAAGCAGTGAGCTAGCAGGCCATGTGAGCTGAATAGAGGGGGAGGCGGGGTCAAGACCAGAATCAAAGGGTTGGAGGTGGGGGCCGGGTGCCCCAAGAATCCAGGGAGTGGGGAAGCAAGAAAGGCCTCCTCTCCTTGGGACTCCCTCATCAGTAAAGGGTGGCCCAAAGGTCAGGAGGTGGCAAGGCTAACTCCTGAAACAAAGTTGGCCCCAGAGGAGAGCCCAGCTCTGGGAGAAAAGGCCCATCACGGGTCTTCTGCTCAGAGTGGTGTCAGGAGGGCCCTCCCTGGCACAGGCAGGAGCAGGTGTCCAAGGAGTTCAAGGCAACTCCAGGATCCGCCTGCCAGGATTAACAGAAAAGAAAGTAAGAGAAACAGCAGCTCCCTGGGCCAAGGAACAAGGGAAGAGAACACACCAGCTGCAACCTGACCCCTGAAATCCTTCGAGCCATCCCTGTTACTCACATGTGGAAATGGAGTCTCAGAAAGGTGCAGAGCCTGGAGTGAGGCGGGCCCTCCTTGCTCCCCAGCCAAACTCCGACGCTGGGAGCACTGTGCCCCATGTGCCCTGGTCCCCTTCACGTAATAATGGTGGAAGCAGGTGGATGCGGTAGACCGAGGAGGGGGATGGTGGAGGCGGCGGGATGCAGCATGGACATGGACCCGGCCCCAGGCCGGCGGGAGGGAAAGCAAACACCCTGACTCGTGTGCCCTCACCCGAGAGGCTGCGACAGGCTTTCCCGGGGCCAAGAGGACTGTGGGCACCCACGGCGCGTGGGCAAATGGCTGCTGTTCTGCAGGGCCTTGTGACGGTTTGAGCTTTGGCCTCCGGGAGGAGACGAGGGATCCAGGGCAGTTGCCACATAAACTAGAAGAATTTTGGAGAATGGAAGCACCCCACTGCCCGCTAAATGCTAGATGTAATCTAGGGCTGGGGCTTGGAGGTTTCAGGACCGATACTTTCCTCCTGGAAGGAAGAAAACACCTCCACGGCCATGTGACACTACCGCCCCTTGGCTTTCTCTCCCACACCCTTGTGGAGAGGAGGATGCAGAGCCAGGCTGCGGGCAGGGACTGCCCCAGAGCAGAGGGTCCTGGCGGCGTCCCCTCCCCGCTGTCTCCTCTGCCTCTTGGTGCATGAGGTCTCCATGCACATCTCGGGCACCCCGGAGCCCCAAATCCTGGATTCCCCTCAAGTCCCAGGTGCTCAGAAGCTTGGCTGCCCAGTCACTGAGGGAACATGCCCCTGGAGTCTGATTCAACACAGTTCCTGGGCAAGCCTCACGTGCAGCCCATAGAGGAAACCTCAGGCTGATGCTAAATCCTCCAAACTCCCCTGACTGCTGTCCTGACGTGGGACCAGGGCTTGGGAGGGGACTGGCCGTGTGCAGGAACGAGCAGCGCCCTGAATTCAGGGCTCGAGGGGAGAGAGCGTCCTGCCGGCCGCCGTGCCCTTGTGGCCAGGGCCCAGTTTTTACCTTTTCCGCTTGGCTGAGCTCCTCCTTAGGCCTTAGTCTATCCCTGGGCGGGGGGTCTGGGCCCAGGCCCTCGTCTTCTAACAACTGCGCATTCATGGTCAAGAGCCAGGCAGCCGTGCGGTCCAGGGCATTGGGGCTCACGGGTGAAGGGCCCTGCGATGAAACACATCTGTGAGGCACTGGGGCCTAGGGAGACGGGTGGGGAGGGGGTGGTCCCGGGTGCGGCACAGGGACGGATGGGCATCTCTGATGCAGACCCCAGCCCGGGGAGTTTCA